>NC_067399.1:506639991-506959991 GCF_016432865.1 Antechinus flavipes
CACAAGAAAAATCAGATCAAAAAGGAAAAAAATGAGAAAAAAAAACAAAAAGCAAGCAAACAACAACAAAAAGGTGAAAATACTATATTGTGATCCATATTCAGTCCCCACAGTCCTCTCTTTGGTGCAGATGGCTCACTCCATCACAAGTCTATTGTAATTGGCCTGAATCACCTCATTGTTGAAGAGAGCCACATTCATCAGAGTTGATCATTGCATAATTTTGTTGTTACTGTTTACAGTGTTTTCTTGGTTCTATTCACTACACTTAGAATCAGTTCATGTAAGTCTTTCCAAGCCTCTCTGAAATCATCCTGCTGATCATTTCTTATAGAACAATACTTTTCCATAACATTCATATATTATAATTTATTCAGCCATTTCCCAACTGATGGGCATCCACTTTAGTTTTCAGCAACTTGTCACTACAATAAAGGCTGCCACAATTATTTTTGCACATGTGGGTCCCTTTCCCTCCTTTATGATATCTTTGGGATATAGATCCAGTAAAGACTATATCAAAGGACACGCATAGTTTGATAGATCTTTGGGCATAACTCCAAATTGCTCTCTACAATGACTGGATCAGTACACAACTCTACCAACAATGCATTAATGTCCCAGTTTTCCCACATCCCCTCCAACATTTATTATTATCTTTCCTGTCATCTTAGTCAATCTGAGAGTTGTATAATGGTACCCCAGAGTTGTCTTAATTTACATTTTCCTGATCAATAGTGACCTAGAGCATTTTTTCATATGACTAGAAGTAGCTTTAATTTCTTCATCTAAAAGTTGTCTGTTCATATCCTTTGACCATTGTATCAATTGGAAAGTGGCTTGTATTCTTATGAATTTGCTTCAATTCTCTATATATTTTAGAAATGAGACTTTTATCAGAACCCTTAGATGTAAATCCCCCCCCCAGTTTTCTATTCCCCTTCTAATCTTGTCTGCATTGGTTTTATTTGTACATAATCTTTTTTATTTACTATAATCCAAATGTAATATAATATAATCAAAATTCACATTTTATAATGTTCTCTAGTTCTTCTTTGGCCATAAATTCCTTCCTTTTCTACAGCTCTGAGAGGTAGATTATCCCTTGTATCACTCTTTATATCTAAATCATGAACCCATTTAGATCTTATTTTGGTATAAGGTGTTAGGTATTGTTTCTGCCATACTATTTTCCAATTTTCCCAGCAATTTTTTTGTCAAATAGTGGGTTCTTATCCCAGAAGCTAGAGTCTTTGGGTTTACCAAACACTAGACTACTATAGTCATTGACTATTGTGTCTTGTGAATGTAACCCATTTCATTAATGAACTACTCTGTTTCTTAGCCAGTACCAAATGGTTTTGATGACTGCTGCTTTGTAATACAGTTTTAGTTCTGGTACAGCTAGGTCATCTTCATTTGCATTTTTTCATTAATTCCCTTGAAATTCTTGATCTTTTATCTTTCAGATGAACTTTGTTATTATTTTTTCTCTCTCTGCAAAATAATTTCTTGGCAATTTGATTGATATGGTACTGAATAAATAGATTAATTTAGGTAGAATTGTCTTTTTTTTATTAAATTAGTTGGCCTACCATGAGCACTTAATATTCTTCCAATTGTTTAGATCTAACTTTATTTGTGTGGAAAGTGTTTTACAATTGTGTTCATATAGTTCCTGATTTTTGTCTTAGTAAGTAGACTCCCAAATATTTTGTATTTTCTACAGTTATTTTAAATGGAATTTCTCTTTGTATCTCTTGCTGCTGGACTTTGTTGGTAACATATAAAAATGCTGATGACTTATGTGGATTTATTTTGTATCCTGTAACTTTGCTAAAGTTGTGAATTATTTCTAATAGTTTTTTAGTTGATTTTATAGGATTCTCTAAGCATATCATCTGCAGAGAGTGATATTCCTCATTATCTACTCTAACTCCTTTAATTTCTTTTTCTTCTCATATTGCTAATACCAACACAATATTGAATGATAATGGTGATACGTAGTAGGCAACCTTGATTCACCTCTGATCTTATTGGGAATGCTTCTAGTTTAATCCTAATACATTATGATGCTCACTCATGATTTTAGATAGATGATACTGATCATTTTAAGAAAAACTCCATTTTGTACTAGAGCTAAAACTATATTATAATGCAGCAGTCATCAAAACCATTTGGTACTGGCTAAGAAATAGAGAAGTTAATCAGTGGAAAAAATTGACAAACCCAAAGGCCCCATCTTTTGGGATAAGAATATACTATTTGACAAAAACTGCTGGGAAAATTGGAAACTAGTATGGCAGAAACTATGCATTGACACACACCTAACACCGTATACCAAGATAAGGTTGAAATGGATTCATGATCTAGACATAAAGAATGATACGATAAACAAACTAGAAGAACATAGGACAGTTTATCTCTCAGATTTGTGGAGGAGGAAGGGATTTGTGACCAAAGAAGAACTAGAGATCATTAGTGATCTCTAGATAATTTTCATTATATTAAGTTAAAAAGTTTTTGTACAAACAAAACTAATGCAGACAAGATTAGAAGGGAAGCAATAAATTATGCAAGGGTCAATGTTGGAAAAATTACACATATGGATATGCTTTGCAAATAAAAAGCTTTAATAAAAAAAAGAAAAAAAAAGAAAAACTCCATTTAATCCTATGCTCTCTAGTATTTTTAATGGGAATGTGTATTGTATTTTGTCAAGTGATTTTTCTGCATTTATTGAGATAATAATATGATTTCTGTTAATTTGGTTATTGAAATAGTCAATTATGCCAATATTGGAAAGATGGTTTTCAACATTAATTTCTATAGGATCTTGACTTCCTAATTTATTTTTCCTCCCTTCCATATTTCCCCCTCCCCAAGACAGCAAGCAATATGATATAGACTATACATGTACAATCATCTTAAACATTTTTCCATATTAGTCATGTTGGGAAAGAAAAATCAGAACAAAAAGGAAAAGAAAGAAAAAGCAGTCAAAAAGAAGGAGTGAAAATAGTATGGTTTGATTCAGTCATTCTTCATAGTTCTCTCTCTGGATAGGGATGGATTTTCTATCTCAACTCTATTGGAATTGTGCAGAGAAGAATTACATCTATCATAGTTGATAATCTTAGCTGTTACTGTGTACAATCCTATTCATTCTTACAGTTGCTTTTGACAGTGGCTGACCCTTCATCCAGAATTTCCCCCATCTACTTTGTTTATTCAAATCTATCACTTATAAAGTTTCCATCACCAAGACTTCTCCTTTCCCTCAGCAACTGATTGAAGCTTAATATCACTTATTATACATGATTTTGTATTGTTTTCTGATTGGCACCAACAGATGTTGGGGAAAAGTATAAAGCACCTGGGCCTGAGTCCCTGCTACTAACTCACTAAATAGGGTGAAGGACCTTCAGAAAGTCAGTTCCCCTTGTCTGCAAAATGAGTAATTTTTTCAGAGGATTTCTAAAGTTCCTTTCAGCTCTGACATTATATGATTTCCCTCAAGGGCAGAGATGATGATATCTTCTATTTTTTCTGTATCCTCCATTTCTTTTGAAACAGGGCTGGACATGTACTCAGGAAATATTTGTTGAACTGAATTAAATTGAATCCTCCAAATTCCTTTCTTATTCCTCTTCTTTCTTACCTCCATCATGGAGCTCTATTTGGCCTTTAAAATCCTTCACAACCTTGTCCCAATCTATCTTTACTATTTTATTATATGTTGCTTCCCTTCCTTCATTATAACCAAATTGCTTCTCTTGTTGTGCATGTGCTGTATCATATATGGCACAGTATCTCTGTGCTTTTTTGCTGTCTTTTCCCCATACCTGCCTTCTCCCCTCTGTATTATATAATCCCTTTACTTTAAGACCCAAAGCTATATTTTTTCACTGAAATGTCTTCTGATTCCACAACTTCAATCTATTTTTTTGTATATACTTTCATATACTTTTTTTTTCATTTTAATTGTATTTTATTTTTCCAACTACATGGCAAGATAATTTTTAACATTCATTTTTGTAAGATTTTGAGTTCCAAATTGTTTTCTCCCTTCTTCCCTTATGTCCCTCTCCTCAAGACAGCAAGCAATCTGATTTAGGCTTTAAATGTACAATCATTTTAAACATATTCCATATTAGTCACATTGAAAAAGAAAAATCAGACACTATAACATTTTTAACATGTATAAGACTGCCTGACATCTAGGGGAGGGAGTAGAGGGAGGGAAGGGAAAAGTCGGAACAGAATGAATGCAAAGGATAATGTTATAAAAAATTACCCAGGCATATGTTCTGTCAATAAAAAATTATAATAAAAAAATTGAGAAGAAAATAAAACTTTTTTTCTCCTTTAAAAAAAGAAAGAAAAAGAAAAATCAGGACAAAAGGGGAAAACTACGAGAAAGAAAAAACAAAACAAAACCAAAAAGTGAAAATAGTATGCTTTGATCCATACTCAGTCTCCATAGGTATTTTTTCTGGATGTGGATGGTTTTTTCCATCTTAAGTCTATTGGAATTGTCTTGGCTCTCAGCAATTGACTTGCTGAGAAGAGCTGAGTCTATCATAGTTGATCATCTGATATACTTTTCTAGATAGCTAAAGTCTCCGTGATAGGACGTAAGCTCCTTGAGGACAAGGATGATTTCATTTTTGTCTTTGTATTCTCAATGACTAATATAGTGTCTAATTGATAGTAGGTACAATAAATTTTTTTATTTATTGTGCTGATCCTAAGCTCAAAGGGGAACCAGTAAGAAATTTGTCTTCTTGGTGGAGTGGTGGCTCACAATGCCGACCCAAGAATTTTGTTTGCTTTGGTGTCCATCTGCCCTGACGTTGGCAAATAGACAGTTAGACTGGAAGAAGAAAAGATAAAGCACAGATTGATCAGTCCAAAGGTTAAGAAGCAGGACTTACTTAACTCTCCATTCATTTATTTATTTTCCCTCAATTTTATCTATGGGTGCAATTAGGCCAGGGCCTCTGGACATCCTCAGGAATGTTCTGATATTGTCTAGGACAGCCTAGGACTTTAGGGAGCTTATTCTTCTACATTTTCCATGAAATGTTCACACCTGATAAAAGGTGCTTAGAAAGTTCACTTTAAGAAAGTGATGGTTGAATAGATTTAGGATGGAAAAATGCCAATTACATCCAGAGAGAGAGAACTATGGAGACTGAATGTGGATCCAAGCATAGCATTTTCGCCTTTTGTTTGTTTGTTTGTTTTCTTTCTCATGGTTTTTTTTTTCTTCTGGTCTTATTTTTCTTAAACAACATGACAAATATGAAATATGTTTAAAAGGATTGCCCATATTTAATTTCTATCAGATTCCTTGCTGTCTTGGGGAGGGGCAAGGGTAAGGGAAGGAGGGAGAAAAATTTAGAACACAAAGTTTTACAAAAATGTATGTTGAAAACTAATTTTACATGTATTTGGAAAAATAAAATACTATTGGGGAAAAAAAGAGAAAGTAATGGTTGGAACTTGCACTCCCTCCCCAAAGAGAAAAGCATTTACTTAGGGTATGCAGAGAATCCTCCTCATTACATTAGGGGAGGAGATATATCTGTTATAGATAAATCTTGTGCCTAAGATGAGCTAGTTGGGGAAATTAAGAAAGACTTCAGGTAGAATGTCATACTTGAGTTTGAGTCTTGAAAGAAAGAAAGAGATTCACCATGGACTGCACACAATAGGTACTGAACCAGTACTTCTTGAATAAATAGATGCTCTCGAAAGCAGGAGTAGTGACTGAAAATGTATAGAGGTAAAAACTGCACACATGCAAATCCACATATACAAAACATGTGTACATTAGAATCTTGCAGAAGATATGAGGCTGTCCCCAAAACTGAGAAGAGACAATGGGATGGATGGGACAAGAAGACTCTTTCAGTCCTTAATAATATAATAATGACAATAATAATGGTTAACATTAGCCAACGTTAAATAACTAAATGCTAGTTATTTAATCTAGTATAGATCAAGTACCTTGTACAGGTCAAGCCATGTGTTAAGTTCTTTACAAAGAAGATCTTATTTGATCCTCACAACAATCTTGGGAGAGAAGTGATATTATTATCCCCATTTGAGAGTTAAAGAAACAGAGGCAGTCACAGGTTAAATGATTTGCCCAGGGTCACACAACCAGATAAGCATCTGAGGCTGGATTTAAATTCACCTACCTATCTAATATCTTTATACCTCCACATTTGGTGCTATTTCGTCTTCCCTCCCCCCTTCCTGCCCCACCACAAGACAGTAAGCTCTTTAAGGACAGAAATCACATTTTATTAATCTTTAACACCGAGTTAAGTGGAAGAAGAAGATGTTTAATAAATGTTTGCTAAATTAACTAATTGGATTATTAGCTTCGGATAACTATTGGAGTCTTCCCTGAAATTACAGGCAAAGCTTTCTTTTCCTTTTAAAGTGCCTAAAGGTCAAGCTGGCTTCATAGCTTTGGGCCATAGAAGTGTGTGCAGGGCCGATTTGGGAGGGAGGTCATGAAAAAGCCACTGTTTGGGGTGATGGGTTAAGCCTGTAACTTAGATAGCTGGGGAAGCTGAGCTGTATGAAGCAAGAGGAGTCAAAATGCAAGACTCTGGATTAATTGATCCTAGAACAAATGAAGGGCTTGGAATATAGTGTTCTATAGCCAGGAATGTCCAGAATACAGAAAGCTGAATTTTATTTAGCAGAACCCTAGAATCCAAAACATGAAAGCAGAAGGTCCGAACTGGAAGGGGACTGAAAACCAGATACAGAAAGTCAGAGAAACTGCAGAACAGCCCATTCTTGGTCGGATGGGAGCTTGTACGTCATGTAATCCAACCCTCTAGTTTTCCGGAGGGGAACTGAAGGCCATAAAGAGGAAGTGGCCTCTGTTTAAGGTTAGGTTTGGGACAGTCAGAATTAGGACCCAGTCCGGTATTCTCACTGGCTGTGGTCGTCGACAACAAATCACCTCCAGGCTCCTTTTCTCATCATACTGAGGGAGGAGTACCAAGGTTTTGAGAGAAGGTACAGGACAGAGAATCTTTCTACTGGTGATGGTCTCATGCTGGAGAGTTTTAAAGGGTTCTCATTCCAGTATCATTTCAGTATGGGTCTTAGCTTTGTGGGAAAAAAAGATCCAAGAGTCAGAGCCTTTGCCCTCTTGAAGGTCACAGCTGAGACAAGGCCATCACAAGGCAGTTCAATAAATATTTCCTAAGCTATATACAGAGAATACAGACAAGAGAGATAAGGAAATCTCTGCCCCAAAGAAGCGAAAACCCAGGCTTAACTCCCAGACCAGTGGGCTGTCCATATACGACTATGTCTCATGTGAAAAGTCTAAAAGCAGTAGTAGAGGTATCCCGAGACAGTTTATGTTATACTGTATCGGACCAGAAGTCAAGAGGCTGACTGCCATGAACTCATTGGATGACCCTCCCTCTAGGCCTCTGTAAACTGGAGGAAGAAACTAAGTGAGGTGATCTCTAAGGTCTCCTTCATCTAGATGAATCTAAGATCTGATACAGATAAGTACTCTTGGAGTTCAGATACCTTACACATAGTAGGCAATCAATAGTTATTTATTCGTTGATAGAATAATTGATAGGAGGAGAGATCATTGGACTGAAGCAATCTGACTTTAGGGAGGAGAAGAGATGAGTCACTGGGGGCTAAGAAGGGCTGATTTATGTAACAGAAAATTGCAACCTTATCTTGGCTTAAAGTGAATTGCAAATACAGTTGTAATCTTCTAGGTAAAGTTTTAACCCAAGGGGAGTTGGAGTTTCCTAACACAGAAGTGATAGGATTTTTCCTTTATGCTGCTTCCCAGCCCTGGTCCCCGTCTGGTCAAGATTATATGTAGTCAGTGTTTCCTTGGGCTTCTGTCTTATTTTATCTTTCTACTATCAGGCAGCATAGCTTATATGCAAGCAAGGATAGAGTCCAGCTCTAGACTGCAGCTGATTTATCTGATTCCCTGGGTCCCTCCTGTCCCATCTTGAACCACAGAAATGTTCCCTACTTTGACCTGGACCACTGTAAAGGGATGGGCATAAAGGGACCGTAGTAAATAGAATGGAGGCCCCTGTTGGAAACAATACCATCAGGACATGCCCAAATTGCCCTGTTTGTAGAGGGAAGAGAGCATGAATTCCTCATGTTGGTGTCCATTACTGCCCACACCATGACCCACAGATGAGTATTTATGCCCTGTTAGGAAATGTATCTCAGCAATGAACTTGATTTATAGAGAAGCCATGAAAGGACAGGTGGCTGTCTCCAAGATACAGGAGCCTCCAACTAAAGAAGGAGAGCGCTAAGAGGACAGAAATGATAGAAAAATGTCCCCAAAGGCGATAGGCTTGTTCCTTTTAAGGTCAGAAACATAGGAAAGAGAACAGAATTGAGCTGCAGTTCAAATAATCCTGTCTGGCTAGTGAGTTGAGAAGAGGAAAAAAATGCAAGAAAGAAAGAAAAAATTCTGCTATTGATTGGAGCCAGAGATTGGTTTTCAGAGAGAACTGTTTGGTCTCTTTCACCTGAGGACCTTCTAAATCCAGTTTCCATCTCAGTCCTCTTCTTGCTAATGAATTTTCCTGTGGCTAGAATACGATATTTTCCCTTGTCCAAAGAATGGATTTTATCCAAAGTCTGAGGCAGCAGTCTCTCCTGTGGAACGGGGTCCTGGGGGAGGCACTTCAGAGCAATTACTGTGATCAGACCCAGGTACAAAGGCCCGTGGAGCTGAGAGGCACACCGCAATGAATGTTGTAGAATGGGACCTGGGCTTAAAATCAGAAAACCTTGTTACTAATTTCATTTCTGCTTCTTATTAGACGTGTGGCTTTGGGCACCATCATTATTCCTTTCTAACTTCATAGTTTACCATATGACTGGGGGCACTGTACTTTCCTCCTCGAAATTTCATTATCCATCCCCATAATACAGGAGCAAAACTACTGCCTTGTAGGATGGTTTTGAGGGAAGTACCTTGTTTACAACAAAGGCCTGAGAAATATAAGATAATATCCATATAGTGAGGAAAAGGACACGTCCTTGCCCTCCAGAAGTTCTCAATCTTGTATGTTAAGTGGACTTCTGGAAGCTGGGAATGCTTCCAGACACCGCGATGGTTTCTCCTGCCTTCTTCATTCCCACTCCTTCAGTAGGCTCCCACCTACACTCTGACATTTGTATCTACTTGAAGCTTTTTCTTGTTTATTGGCATTTTTTACAAGCCAAAGAGCCAGGTGATGTTTCTGGTTTGAGGGGCTGGGAGATGGCATATTACTCACCAGAGATGATTCACAGAATACTAGGACCCAACCAATGAAACAGGACTATAAACATCTGGATTTTGTTCTCAATTCTGCAAAGCCTTCATTACTATCATCCCATGCGAACCCAAAGACCCAATCCCAAGTCAGCCAATGCTAGGCTACTGCCCCTCCTCAGAGCTCTGATAATAGCATCCCCACAAAGACAGTGGCTATTTTAGGGAAGGGAAAAAAAAAATAAAAGATCAAGATCGTCTCTGTAGCCAGCTGTCTCCCTTCACAGGCTCACTGTAAATTCTCCTTTATAGTCTTTCCATCTAATTGTTAGTAGGATTTTATAGAATGAAACAAAAGGTTGGACTTTCAGTCTAATTCGTGCTCTTTGCAGCTCAGTTGGCTTGGACTGGTGCTTTTAGGTCTCCAACCCTGAGAAGGTTTTCTTGGCCAGGGCAGAGGCACAGGAAGGCAATTAGCTTGTGCCGGGGTCTCTGCTGGACTCGGCCTGTAACTGTCTCTTTTCCAGGATTTTAATGTGAAAGCAGAAGGGCCAGAGAAATTCTGAAGCAGCTTTCTTTCACTTGCAGGTGCTATCTGCTTTCACATATATCACAAAACTTCCTGTAGAAGAAATTAAGTCAAGGGGAGGGAAAAGACTTAATGCCACATTTAAGGAGTTCCTGGCAGAGCTTGAATTTGACCAACTTCCAGGCAGAAGGCAGCTAGGTGTACAGTGGATAGAGGTCTGAGCCTGGAATCACGGAGATCTGAGTCCAAATCTGGCCTCGGGTTCTTATCTGTCTGTGGGACTCTAGACAAGACACTTAACCTCTGTTTATCTCGGTTTCCTCACCTGTAAAATGGAAATAATAATAGCATCTACTTCCCGGCATTAAGAAGATCAAGTGAGAGAACTGTCAAATTCTATGCACAGTGCCTACGACATAGGAAGTGTTATATAAATGTTAACTATTACATTTATTATTTTCATCTTTGCCGTTTTTTCTTCTTGGCAACAAGGAATTTCACTAAATAACCCTTGAAATTTCTAATAGCTCTAGAGGAGAGAGATTCTGGTTCCCAAGCCAACAAGCAAAATTGCCACTGTGGAGTAAATGGAAAAAAAATTTGGGCTTAAAAAACTCGGATTCATATCCTAGCTCTGGCATATACTAGCTGAGTAACATTGGACTAGCAATTTAAATCTAGTCCTCAGTTTATTCACAGTGGAATTAGACTAGATCAGTAGTGGCAAACTCAGATAGAAAAGGGAGTCACTAAACTGTATATAAGGGCTGCACATAGACTTAGGAAACAATATGTAAATATTATTTCTATTATATATTTTTATTTATTTTGTTAAATATTTTTCAATTACATTTTAATCTGGCTCAGGAAATGAATATGTTTGACATTTGAATTACATGATCTCAAAGGAACATTACAACACTGAAATTTTATAATCCCAACCCTTGAGTTTTTTTTTTTTTTTAAAGAGTACCAGCAAGATCAAATAAACCAAATGAATCTCCATATGCAGAAAAGGAAAAGCAGGACCTATTTTCCCCAAAGGCCTCTTCTGTCATTCACAGTGCTATGATATATTCAGCAATATAAAATCTAGCAATTTAGCAATATAAAAGCCTGGAGGGCCAAGGGAATAAGTTTTGTTAGTGTACTAATTGATTTCAGGTAGTTTCTTTGAACTAACTTATTTGTGTAAAGTTAATGTTAT
Source organism: Antechinus flavipes (assembly GCF_016432865.1). NCBI lineage: Eukaryota > Metazoa > Chordata > Mammalia > Dasyuromorphia > Dasyuridae > Antechinus > Antechinus flavipes. The sequence continues at coordinate 506,651,026 of NC_067399.1, forward strand.
ATCATTAGCAGACCTGGAACTCACCCTGTAAGTTAAACATTAAGCAGTTTTGTGGTGGAAGCCTCTGTGTGTCTGCAAAGGATCATAGGTCAAGGATAGAGCCTTTAAGAATGCCCTTGATCTGACTATTGGGGGTTATATATTAATAAAGTTTTTATAGAGTGACTAAAATATCCCACATATTCTTGAAGTCTCCCAATATCTTCATCTGGATCCCAGAAGGGTAGGTGGGTAGCCATACTAGGGAAAACTCATGCTCTGAACAGGAAGAAAAACAAAGGCCTGATGGGGTCGGAAACATATGGGGAGATTGAGCTGGTATACTGAGGGTCAGGAACACTGGGCTTCCAGCAGTGTTAACCACTTCAAAGTAGCTGAAACTTTCCCTCCTGCATTCTGGATAACATCTGTTGAGCTCTCTCTGTCTCTCCCTATGTCTCTCTGTGTCTCTGTCTCTCTCTGTTTCTCTGTCTCTCGCTTTCTCTGTCTCTCCTTCTCTCTCTGTCTTTTTCTGTGTCTCTCTGTCTCCGCCTTTCTGTGTCTCTGTCTCTCTGTGTTTCTGTGTCTCTCTCTCTCTCTCTCTGTCTCTCTTTTTATCTCTGTCTCTATCTCTGTCTCTTGTCTCTCTTTCTCTCTCTCTCTCTCTCTCTCTCTCTCTCTCTCTCTCTCTGTTTCTCTCTCTGTCTCTGTCTCTCTGTCTCTCTCCCTGTCTCTCTTTCTTTCTCTCTGTCTCTCCTTCCCTCCCTCCCTATTTCTCTCTCTCTCTCTCTCTCTCTCTCTCTCTCTCTCTCTCTCTGTCTCTGTCTCTCTCTCTCTCTCTCTCTGTCTCTCTGTCTCTCTCTCTCTCTCTCTCTCTCTCTTCTCTCTCTCTCTCTCTCTCTTCTCTCTCTCTCTCTCTCTTTCTCTCTCTCTCTCTGTCATTTAGAGGCTCTATTCAGGTACCAGTTCTTCCTGGAAGGCTTCTGACAGACCCATCCATGTAAAAAAGATTTTATCTTCAAATCTTCCATAGCACTTTGCCTAGATTCAAATCACCCTTCAGCCGCTTCCTATGTAATCTCACATAATTCACTTAGCCTTTCTTCTTCTGTAAAATGAGGAAATTGTATTAGACAATCTCCAAGGTCACTTCCATCTCTAAATATAAGAAATGACCATCATTTATATAGGGCTTTAAAACTTACAACCTGTTTTTTTTAAAAATAAATTATCTCTTTTGATTCTCACAACAACCCTGTGAAGTAGATGTTATTATTCCCATTTTACAGAAGAAGAAACTGAGACCAAATAGGTTTGCATAATTTGTCCAGGATCACATAGATAATAAATGTCTGAAGCAGAATTCTAATTCAGGTCTTCCTGGCTGCTAGCCCAATGTTTTATCTATTATATTGTGCTTCCTTAATGAATCTTAATCTATGATTATTTTATTTCATTCTTGTTCCTACCATGGTTATTGGTATGAGAGTGTAAATTAATTGAGATTAAAGCCTATAATCATATATGTTGTTATATTGCCAACACCTTAAAATAGTTCTTGGTATTCAGTAGTTGCTTAAGCAATGTTTGTTCAGTTGTTAAATTCTGGGCCTGAATTTTTTCTCAGTTTATGGCATGCTGGAGTTTGGGTATGGACCTACAAAGTAAGGGTCACCGTCAGGAAGCTGATCAATCATATGTATATCTTAGGTCTCCGTAGTCATAAAGCGAACTAGGGAATCTAATTCAAGATGCATCACAACCTGCCACGATCACAGGTTCCAGAATCCAGGAGGTCAGAAAGTGTCAATGAGATTACCAACAGTCAGTAGTTGACGCTGAAAGAGAGTTCCAATTCAAGGACAGAGTCTGCTTTTTTCTGCTTCTTGTTGCATGTGGGCTGCCCTAGGTCCACAGCCAGAAGTTGATTAGAATCACAAGGATTGGTAACACTGGGAAGCATTTAGAATGACATAATTATCATTGCACACCTAGTCTCCTTCTTTCTTTATATCTAAGGAAATATTAAGCTCTCCTTCTTCCCTCCCTTCTTTCCTTCTTTTTTCCCTCCTTTTCCCCTATTTCTCTCCTCACTCCTTTCATTCCTTTCCCCTCCTTCCTTTCTTTCTTTCTTTCCCTTCCTTCCCTCCTTTTTTCTGCAATAAATACTTCAGTATTCACTATATGATAATCAATGTGCTAGATACCAGAACTATACTAAATCTGAACAAGGCATAATCCTTACCTTCATAGAGTTTGCTGTTTAATAGAAGAATAAATAAAAATATTGTTAATTATAGGTCACAAATTTACATAGTAAGTGCATTAGAGAGTTACAAAATGCCCTTACATGTTATCTGAAAGAAAAGTCATAAAAAAAAATAAAAAAAATAATAAATTTAAAAAAAAAAAAAAAGAAAAGTCATTATTGCCTGGAAGATCAAGGGTGGCATCTAGACCCCTGTATAGTCAAAATACTAACTCATACTTCTATAGTACTCTACCAGCATGTCTCACATGGTTGTCGTGGAAAAAGTGATATTACTCACATTTTACAGATAAGTAAACTGAGGATTAGAAGGTTTTTGCCTGAGGATATACCTTAGATTCAAACATCATTCTGCCAACTCCAAACCCAGAATTTTTATGCTATTCCTTGTTAAATAATATGTACAGAGTATCCCAAAAGTCTTCAATATGGTTTTAAGCTTTATATATCTGTATGTATAAGGATATAGTGCTTCCTATAGGCCATGTTGATGATAGGAACTGATAATGGTAAATGCACTTTGGAATTGTTTCTCCCAGAATTGGGACAAGTTATACTGAATTTGCCACATTTAATCATGGAGTCCCCGCCGTGGTTCAATGTAAGCAACAGGCAGGGAACAAATAGCAAGTCATTGCAGATGGACCCCGTGAAGTTCAGATGGGGCTCTGACCACTGTGCTAAACAGCTAATGGCACTAAGTTAAATTCTATCCATTTCTTTACTTCGGTTGCAGCAGTGTGTTGGCGGTGTAGTTTCCAGAGTGATCAAGGGCAGAAAACTTTCCTTTGTCCACTCTAAAAGAGGGATGGGTTGAAAGAGAAGGAAGATGATACATAAACCACTGCCTTCTTCAGCTTTACAAGAGCCTGAACTCTGGCCTACAGCATGCAGAATTAGTATGATTATTCTCTTAAAAGCCCCTGTGGTTTGTGTACCAGGAGACTGTAGGGTGGAGTGTTCTGTGCTTAAAAGCCCAGGCGAGTACTTGTCAGTGAAGTCTTATGCACATTCTGTTCCCAGCAAACAGGAGTGAAGCCCTGGGTAGGTGGAGAATTGCTAACAGCTTATAATTGAACCTGGATTTTCCAAGGTGGAAGGAAAACAACAGACAAAGAAATAAGGACATTATGTGTGTGAGATTCTGAGAGTGTGTTTGTATCTTTCATAAGGATGCTCTCTCAAACAAAAAAAAACTGAGAAAATTGTGTGCTTTCTTTTTATTAAACCCACTCCATGAAAATTATCTTTCAGAAGTCAGATGTTCTCTATTGTAATAATTCCTCATTAGCCAGAGAGCTAATTATTTAAATCTTTTAGCTTTATATACAGAAACATATACATACATTATCATTAACGTCCAAACTTGAACAATGTTTGCCTTAAGTGGATAATCCTGATGCTAGAAAAAGAGACTTCCAAAATCATCTAAACCGTTCGCTTTTATGAGGTCATATGCAAGTTAGTGAGAGTCAGCTGGATAACAGAATTTGGGCAAGGGAAAGTTCATAAAGATCAACTCCTATCCAGTTATTTTATAGATGAAAAGCACAATGATTTGCGTTTGCTGAGCAGTATTTGAACAGGTCCTCTTGACTCTAAATCTAGAGCTCTTTGCCTGTGTAATGCTGACTAGAACTAAGATTTCCTGGGACTCAAGACAATGTCTTGTGTTTTGTAACATTCTAATATGTTCATTATTTAATGTTGAAAATTAATCAATGTTAGTGTGTTATTGCTCTGATAAGCTGTAGGTCCCCGGAAGGTGGGGAACCATGTCTCATTTATCAAGAGCTATATAAACGTCAGTCATCATTATCTCCTTTTTCATCAGCCTCATCTAAAATTTGCATCTCCTGCAGTACCACACTCAGAGCTCTTTGAATATAGTAGACACTAAATACTTATCTGTTGAGCTTGGATTTCTTTCCCCTGGTGGTTGTTGTTCGTGGCTTTTAAATCATGTCCAACTCTCCCTGACTCCTTTTGGGGTTTTCTTGGCAAAGATACTCAGTGATTTGCCATTTCCTTCTCCAGTTACTTATTTTTAATAGTATCATACTTTTCAAAATACATGCAAAGATGGTGTTCAACATGCTCTTTTGCAAAGTCTTGTGTTCCAAATTTTCTTCCCTTTCCTCCACCTCCTCCTTCCCTCAAACAGCAAACAATCTAATATAGGTTTAAAATGTGCATTTTTTCCTAAACATATTTTCATATCTGTCATACTGAACAAAAAGAATCAAATCAAAAGGTGAAAAAAACGCAAGAAAGGAAAAAACAAGCAAACAAACAAACAACAACAAAAAGATGAAAATACTATCCTTTGATCCACATTCAGTCTTTATACTTCTCTTTTTATGGATGACTCTTCCCATAACTACTGGAACTGCCTTGAATCACCTCATTGTGGAAAGGAGCCAAAGTTATCACAGTTGATCATCACATATTCTTGCTTTTACTGTGAACAATGTTCTCCTGGTTCTATTCATTTCACTTAGCATTGGTTCATGTAAGCTTTTCCAGGCCTTTCTGAAATCATCCTGCTCATCATTTCTTATAGAAAAATAATATTCCATTACATCCATATACCAAACTTATTCAGTTATTCCCCAACAAGGGACATCTCTTTGGCTTACAAATCCAGTCTTTCTCCAGTTATTTTACTGATAACTGAAACAAACAGGGTTAACTGCTCAGAGTCACACACAAATCTGTCTGATTTGAACTTAGGAAAATGAATCCTCCTGACTACTCACTGCACCAGTTAGCTGTTCTTGTTGGTTTTTAGTCAACTATTAATAATACTTGGCTGATTCAGGCCTCAGTTGCTAGTTTACAGAAAATTGTTTAAACAATATAATAAGGGACCCACATGTGCCAAAATGTATGTGGCAGCCCTTTTTGTAGTGGCAAGAAACTGGAAACTGAGTGGATGCCCATCAGTTGGAGAATGGCTGAATAAATTGTGGTATATGAATGTTATGGAATATTATTGTTCTGAAAGACATGACCAGCAGGATGATTTCAGAAAGGTCTGGAGAGATCTACATGAACTGATACTAAGTGAAATAAGCAGAACCAGGAGATCATTATACCAGATAACAACAAGATTATACAATGATCAATTCTGATGGACATGGCTCTCTTCAACAATGAGATGATTCAAACCATTGTTCAGTGATGAAGAGAGCCATCTACACTCAGAGAGAGTGTGGGAACTGAATGTGATTCACAACATAGCATTCTCACTCTTTTTGTTGTTGTTTGCTTGCATTTTATTTTCTTTCTCAGTTTTTTCCCTTCTTCATCTGATTTTTTTTGCACAAGATAACTATATAAATATGTAAATATATATTTATAATTTAACATATTTAAAATGTATTAAACTATCTGCCATCTCGGGGAGAGGGTGGGGAAAATTTGGAACCAGATTTTGCAAGGGTCGATATTGAAAAATTACCCATGCATATGTTTTGTAAATAAAAAATTTTAATAAAATAAAAGACTGGGAAAAAAGCAATATAATAGATTCTTCAGGACCTACATGAAAGTGTCTCATTTTTCCCACTTATGCCTCATGCACATACATATGTAAATAAATACTACAAATTTATCTTTAAAGTTAATTTTTCATCTGATAAACTTTAGGGGAAAAAAATCTACTGAGTGCCCTCAATTCATTCATTTGATTCCAAGGAACAATTACAGATGGTCTCTCAAAGTACCTAGATCTCACAATGTTTTCCTTCATTATTTTTTTCTTCACTATTAATAGTTAAGGTTTCTACAATGCTTACAGGTTTGTAAAGTACTTTTCAGATATCAGTTTCATTTAATGCTCGCCACAACCCTGTTCCCATTCACATTTCAGAGGCAAAAAATGAAATTCAGAATGGTTAAGTAATTTTTTCCAAAGTCACTCTACTCAAAAGGGTCAGATAGAGGATTTGAACCCATGGTCTCCCAATTCCAATTCCAGCCCTCTATTTTCTAAGCGATCCTCTCTCACACATTTTTTATCCTCAGTCCTTTCAAATCACCTTGGGGTGCTTTCCTAATGGGATGTCTCAGAAGGCTAACAGGGCTGAAGGGGTTAACTGGAAGTTTCCTTCCTACTTCAGTCTCCCTCCATTTGTGCAATCATGGAGCAAAGTTGTTCACATCAAGAGTGCAAAATTTTTGACACCGAGGCCAGCGTGAAATGAGTCCTAGCACCAGGAAATGGGAATATAATTAAGGCTGCTGCCATTCCAATGTCGTTAACCTCTCAGTTCAGGTGCCGCCTGCATCCCAGCTGTAATATGGATGGATCATTTCAGTTCCAGAATGAATTTGGTCCTTAATGGTCCCGTAATGTCTTCCCAGCTGTCTCATTTAGGGCTGTTGGCTCAGACAGTAGCTGATGGCAAAGTTATTGTATTTGATGGCCTTGCTATTGTAACTAAATGGTGATATCCATGTCCAGTTGAATCCTCAGACTTTCTGTTCGCTCAGTGACACTAATCAATAAGGTTTGTGTTGATTTCTTGCCACCAGGCTTCTCAGTGTGCAGTCTGCGGCCCATGGGGGTCTGCGAGGGTCATCCCAAGGTTCTACGGGTTGGTGTCTCCTAAACTGACTGCTTTGACAATAAACCTTGGCTCTGTTTCCAGATTTTCAGCATTAATGAATAATTTACTTACAATATTTAGCAAAAACTAGACATCACCTCATTGCTGTCTCATCAAAAGCTGTCATCAAATCTTCTCCGTAATTCTGGTGATGGATGGCTCTGATTTGGGGTTTTGGTTTTCCTTTTGTGGGAGCACGTCCAGGTATGGGTGGTCCATAGATTCATTTATTCCTTTGAAATGTTCTTTGCCTGAAAAAGAATCACTGACCTATACCAGATTTCACTTACTCTAATACTATATATTGTGTATATTTGGGCTTAGAATATGCTTATACAAACACTTATTCTGGACAACACATTTACCTAACTTCAGCTGAGCTATCTACAACGAGAAACAAAGTACAAGAAAAATATTTGTTGCACAGATGGATGTTGGAAGGGTCTGCGCATTATATTGGCTCATCAGTATCTATGTCTTGGATAGACACAGGAAGCAGATTATGAGCCGAGTTCCACGTCAAAAGGACAGACAAGTTCACGTTTGGAGAATCGGGCAGCCCCATCACTGATATCAGCCTGCTTATTATTATTATTATACACAGTATTCTAATCATGCTGTGTGTCTGTGAGTCATGAGTCATGGAACATGAACAGCAGATGAAGTGGTAATGGACGGATGAATGGTGGAGTGAGTAAAACATTATTATGGTGATGGTCTCTGGCAGCGAGGTGGCACAGGGAATGGGGACCCGAATTCAAATCTAACTTCAGATATTTACTAGCTATGTGATCCAGAACAGGACAATTAACATCTCTACATCTACCTGCAAAATGGAGATAATAGTAGCACCTATCTCGTAGTTTGTTGTGAGGATTAAATAAGATGATGTTTGTAAAGTAATTTGTAAATCTCAAAGCACTATATAAAGATAGCTTATTACATTTTTGTCTGCCTCGGTTTCCTTATCTGTAAAATGGGAATAATAAAATAGAATTAAAAATAGCCCCTAATTCCCAGTTGCATAAAGATAAAATGAGATGAAATTTTTAAATGCTTTGCAAATCTTCAAGTACTATATAAATGCTATTTCTCCTCCTCCTTCCTTCCCTACTCCCTCTCTCTTTCTCTGTCTCTGTCTTTTTCTATCTCCTCTCTATTTCTCCACCCCTCTTTTCATTCTCTTTCTTCCTCTTTCCCTTTATTCTTTCTTTCCTCCTTCTCTGTCTCTCTCTTTCTCCATCTCTCTCTCTTTTTTCTTTCTCTCTCTCTGTCCCTCTTTCTCTCTGCCTCTCTGTCTATCTGTCTATTTCTGTCTCTCCTTACCCATTTCTCTCTCTTTTCTTTCCTCCTCATTCTTCCTCTCTCCCTTTCTCTATTTCTCTTTCTTCTGTTCAAAGGCAATGTATTGTAATGGGCATAGAATTAGCTTTGCACTAAAGAGGATCTGAGTTCAAGTCCTACTTCTGATGCTTACATTGGCAGACCCTTCAACCCCTCAGTGACCCAGACAACTAAGGCTATGTGATATAGGCAAGTTGCCAGGATGCAACCACAGGGAGTGTTTCTTCAGTAAGAGTTTCCTGCCCAAAGTATCCAACTCATAGCCTGACCCACAAAACTCTGCAGTACAACATAAACCAAAGTGAAATGTAATTGGGAAATGAAAATAAAACTTCAACATAGATGATGTGAATTTGTGGTTTTCTAATTCAATATGGGGCTGCAGGGATCTGTGTTTATTTGAGCTAGACATTATTGCTCTATACCAATAAAATTACAGAAGACACAAAATTACATACAATGAAATATGAGAGAGAGAAAGAGAGAGAGAGGGAGGAAGAGAGAGGAAGAGGGAAGGAGGAGGAAGGGAGGGAGGGAGGGAAGGAGGGAAGGAAAAAGAGAGAGAGATTAAGTCAAAAGTACTAGAATCTAGTATAACGCAAAGATATTAAAGACATCCCTGCTTATTTGGTAAATAATAAATACCAGAGATATATTCTAAGCATCCAAAGATAAAAGACTATTGTCTCTTCTTCTGTGTACAAATGCTCGAGTATAGGCTGCAATAACTGATTTCTAAGGTTTCTTCCAATTTTTGAGGGCCTATGATTCTATGAAATCTTGACAAAGTTTACAATGTAATGCTGTGACAATCCCTCATTCTAAATACATGAAAGGAATCTTTCTACATACAAGGGGCACAGGTATTCAACCAGAACTAAATTCCAGGTTTACTACTTGTTCTTGCCCCATTTCTGTTTGAGGCACTAGGAGACAATGGTTATACAAGCAAGGTAGATTAACCGTTCAAGAATTTGGTGATGAAAGGAAGAAGGAAGAGAAGACAATGGGTTGAAAAGGAGACTAAGAGGAACTAAAGAAGGTTTTCTTTTGTTTTTAAAATATGGGGGAAATGTGAGTATATTTGTAGGAAAAAAAAGAAATAAGGACAAAACAATAAAAGAGTCAAAAGAGATAGGGTGTTTGATGGAGAATTATCCTGAAACAGGAAGAGATTGGATCAATAATACAGATATGAATGTAAACAAAATTTTTTTTATCCAAATAAAGTTAGATCTAAATAATTGAAGTAATATTTAGTGTTCATGGATAAAATCAATATAAATTTACCAAACAGATTTATGTGATTCCATCTCAATTAAAGTACGAAAAAAATTATTTTACTGAGTTAGAAAAAAACAATAACAAAGTTCAATTGGAAGAACAAAAGGACAAGAACTTCAAAGAAAGCAAGGGGGAAAGATATAAAGGAAACGAATTCAATAGTATCAGACCTTAAGTCATATTATAAAGTGAGAATAACTTTAAATTAAAATTTTCTTGTAAAAATAAAATCTAGAAAAAAAATTTTATAGACGATCTATCATAATGTGATTGGTTTGGAATATTGCTATAGTCTAGGAACTGATGAGCTGGTTGATTTAGAAAAACATGGAAAGATTTGGATTTAGAAAAGAAGAAGCTATCCACCTCCAGCGAAGCAAGCATAGTATGGTATGTGTATGAGTGCATCTGTATGTATATATATATATATATATACACACATATATATATATATGCATATATATATACATATATGTCTACATTTATAGATATCAGTGTATATTACATAGATATGTGTATATGTGTGTGTGTATATACATATATATATGTATATATGTACACACACACACACACTCTTAATTGTAGCCTACTTTGGAGGGCTGGGGGGAAGGAAGGGAAATAAAAAGTAAAAAGTGCACAGCAGAGAACAAAAGGAACTCTATAAGAAAGCAAAGCTGGACAACTATGGAAACAACATATAAGATTTATTATACAGATTTTCTTTTTATGGAAATTTATTGCTTTATACTGAATGCCCTTTTATGTGTGCTGTGTACAAGACAATTTTTTTCTTTTGTATATAAGTTTAAAATAAATTTTAAAACCTTTATTTAAAAAGGATACAGGTAGAACAATTATCCTTGGTAAAGAAAGAAGGGATATGACTAGGATGAAAAAAAACAACAGAAAGATGTTGAGGAAAGGAAAAGGAAATAAGAGAACTCAAGCCACAATCACACTTTCCACATCTGTTTCCATGGCCATATGACTTAATTATTTCCTACTGGATTTGCTTTAAGTTGAGGTTAAAAATATTTTTTAAAGAACAAAAACAGTAGCCCCTAGCATCAGTCAGTGCTGTAATCACTGGAGCTCTCTCAGACAATACATTGGAAGAGGGGACACTTTCTCCTTGGCCTTAGCATCCCAGCACCTCAGAGCTCTGCTCTGCTATCCTCATGTAGCTCAACATCATCAGGAATCCATCCTCCTTCTGCTCCACTATGAAGCCCCTCACTGGCCCTTTTTACAGCCTTACCTCTTCCCTCACATTGCCCAGTTCAATCACACCACAAGAATCCTACCCTATTTTGGGGGGGCACCTTCCAAGAGACTTTGATCCCTTTTCTACCCATTTCTGGGACCCTGTCTGCCCTCACACCCCATCTCACCTCCTCTCAAGTATTATCTATCAGGACTACACCCAAATGGAATGAAATATCTTTGGCACGATTCTCTCCCCACCCTCATCACATTTAGTTTCCCCCAAGAATTCTATGTTTTGTCTCTGGTGTCTGTCTCACCCAAACAGCCCCAAATACCCCGGGAATGTGAGTTCTTGGTGTGGTGAAGCTTGCTCCAGGTCCATAGAACCTGACCATGAATCACCAGAGAATTTGGGCATAGGATTAAGGAATCTCAGCCTTCAATCTGCTTTTAAACCACAGTCTTCCTGACTCTATCCTTCAGCGAATATTAATCATGTCTACGAGTATCTGAAAGTAAACAGAGCCTATAGGCATGAGGCAGGTTTGGGCAAACACTTCCTAATTTATAGAACCTTTGCCAGAGTACTTCAGCTGGGAATGTAATATCTCCAGTTCTGGACATGCTGGTGGTCTGGAAGAATCATCACGCTGCTGCTGAGAGACATGTCTGTTCCATTCTTCCACTTGCATATCTGATTCTTCTCAGATTTTGCTGAAGGTTGTTCATTCCTTTATAATATAATATAATTTTTTTAGACTGTAAACTCCTTGAAGGCAGGGACCATCTTAGTGGATGCTTTATTCTATTTCTAATGTACATGCAAACACACCATATTTAAAGGTGCTTCCATTTGTCCAGTACAAATTTTGTCAAAGTCAGTCTCCAAAGTGGTTTCCACTGGAGGAAGGAAGGGGCCTGAGCCTTATATGGCTACAACCCTTTCATTAATTCTCCTAACCACAGAGGCAAAGGAAAAGCTTGCACTGCCTCTTCTCTGTCTCAGAACTCTCCTTCTTCTAGATTCCTTTCTCCCTGGATTTTTACTGGAGTCTGACTTCATTTGGATACCACTCTAAGGATAGAGACTGTGAGCTCCACCCTGGACTTTGAACCCCAAATAAGGATGCCGCTGAGAACCTCACTGACTTGCGGAGCCCAGAACTGAACCCAAATACCCTTTTTTCTCTGAACCACAAAACCAGCCAAGTTTTTCTTCCCCAAACATCCAATGAACCAGAATGAACTGGGGGTGAATGGATATGTTTTCTCAACCCATTGAAACCAGAACATCAAAATATTCTTTGATCCAAACCTGCCCTGAACTAGTGTGTCCTTTGGCCCCAGAGCCTGGATAGGGAACAAAAAGGCTGCACTCAGGGGGCCAGTGTCGAAGGGGTTCAGCCTAAGTGGAAGCAAGTGCTTGCTTAGCTGGGCCAGACAATCCGCTCCTGCCACATATGATATGAATTGGGATGGAAAGAACATAAAGGAAATCATCGGGGAAAGAAAGGTGGGGGAAGTATGCCATCAGGCTGGGTGTAAATCCTATTGGCCTTGAATGCCATTCTCAGGACTTACATGGGGACGCTCAAATTTGGCTCACGGATACCTGCCAAAACTCACTCAACCTTAAGAACGTCCAAGCTCCAGCTGAAGTGTCAAAGTGGGAAGGGATTATGGCCCACGGGATGTTCGGACTGGTGTGCACTTTTATAGCTGGGAGGGAGCTTCAGGAACAAGCAACATGGTGGAGTACAAAACCCAGTGTGGAGCCAGAAGCGTTGAGGTTACTCTCCACCTCCGAGGCCCACTCCCCTGTAAGGCTACTAGGGTGCCATTCTGCAGTGGCAGATGGCCGGCTGTCAGGCGATCTGGGTCCTGGGCCCAGATCTGTCCCCAGCTCACCGTGTGAGGGATTGGCTCTGAGAAAGCTGCTAGCCCAGACGCTTTAACATGTTTAACATGTATGGGACTCCCTGCCGTCTTGGGGAGGGGGTGAGGGAAGGAGGGGAAAGCTGGAGCAGAAGTGTTTGCAAGGGTGAATGCTGAAAAATTACCCACGCGTATGTCTCATAAATAGAAAGCTAAAGAAAGTTGTTCTCCTCTAGGTCTCAGTTTCCCTCATTTGTACAATTACGGAATTGGCTCAGAGGATAAACTTAGGACCGAAGGGGCTCTCAAGGACCATCAAGCCCAATTCCCTCATTTACTACTGCCCAGACGGCTGGAGGCAGCCCTGAGAGGGACTTAGCTCTCCTGGTTCCGGTCGCTTTGCCCGCTAAGGTGACATCTTGGTCTCCATGGCCTGGGGCAGCGCCAACTCTGATCTTTAGGAAGCAACAATTTAAAGGAGAAAATGGGACAGCCTTTTTCTTTAAAGGAAAACTAGAACAGCCTTAAAGTTTCTGTTGTTCCACTCTTTCACCTTGTTTATCTTCCATCTCCCTTATCATCAGTCCATGAGCGATGACTCAGTTGCCTGTCCTCGGAACAGTGAGTCTGCCTCCAGAGGCGCAGTCATTAACGCTGGGTACCAGAGCGGAAGGCAGGGGCACGGGAGGCACAGCGCCGGGCCGAGAGGCAGAGAGCTCGCCCTCCTGAGTTCAAGGCTGGCCTCCGGCATCTGCTGGCTCTGTGACCCTGTTTACCTCATCCATAAATTAAGCTGGAGAAAGAAAGACATGGCTCCGGTATCTTTACTAAGAAAACCCCAATAGATATCCCAAAGAGTGGGACACGACGGAGCAACTGAAGCCCAGGCACTGGAGGTCTTCCCTAGAGTTCTGGGATGCCCCCAGAAGGGCCTCTGCCAGTTCTGGGCCTCTGCCAGTTCCACACCTGATCCTACCTTAGGCTTTCAGCATTCCGGTTCTTCCTTTTGTTCTTTCTCCACATTTCTATTCCTGTCCGCCAGGGTTTGGTATTGTTGAATGATCCTTATGTCCTTATTTATGCTCCAAAGATAACCCATGAGAAGGGGGAAGAAAGAGGGATTTATTAGGCATTTTACTAATATTATCTCCTATGATCCTCACAATAATTCTGGGAGGTTGTGCCATTCTCCCATTTTACAGAGGAAACAGAGGCTGAGAAAAGTTAAGTGACCCGCCCAGACCGCACCGATAATAACTGTCCAAGGCAGTCTTTGTATTCAGTCCTCATTCCAGGTCTAGTGCTATATCCACTGCGTCCATAGCTGTCTCCATGGAGTGAGCACTTGTTCTAGAATCAAGTGACCTGAGTTCAAAATCCTATCTCTGATGCTTCCCACGCGTGTGAACTTGAATTTCCCAAATCCTCAGTCTTCCTAATCTTCCCTAGTCCCTAGTTTCTTATCTGTGAAATGAAGAAGTCTCATGACTCTCAGAAGAACTGAACCAGCTCTAGATTTAATATAGTTTTAAATTATATATAGTCTTCTTTCTAGTTCTCCTAGGAGTGTGAATGTATGTACACATGTATAATACATACATAAGTATGCATGTGTGTATATATACATGTGGTATATTATAGTATATATATAGTGTATATAGTATATAGTATATATCACAATATATAGTATATTGTGGCATATACATATACACATATACATATAGGACATATGTACGTACGTCTGTATACTGCAAATTGGTAGATCTATGTGTATTTATATTATTCTTTGTTCCTATAAGATATGTATGTATATTATAGAGAGGGAAATGTAGTATACCTATATATAATAAATATATACATAATATATACTGCTGTATATGACTATATACAGTATATAGTGTATATACTACATATACACAAATATATAGTATATTGTATATAGGATGTATAAATAAATATATTTTTATTCTATAGTTCTGTAATATATGTATATATTTTATATATAGAGACAGATGTATATCTATATATAATATATAGAGTAGAGGTGTGGTACATCTCCATATATAATTCTATGTTTATTTGTGTATGTAACAGAGAAATACAGTATACCTACATATGATATATACAGTGTATGGCTTTTACAAAGACTGAAGGGATTCACAATCAATGAAACTAACCCAGAGAAATTATGTTTTACCCAAAGTGGCTCAGCTACTTGAAAGTATCAGAAACGGGATTCAAAACCCACCTTTTTGCCTCCAAAGTCAATTTCTCTCTGTTGTCTTATATTCTCATTGCATCTCTGAGTGACACAGGGCAGAGATTGATTATTATACCCATTTTGTAGATGAGGAAATAAAGTTTAGGAAGGATAAGTGACTTACCCAACATCTCAGAACTAGTCAGAGACAGAACTAGAACTAAATTCAAGGTCTCTTGTTTCCAAGGATGGTGCCCCTTCCCCACCCCTTCCCCAACTAAAGTTGTTTCATAAGAAAAGGTAGAGTCCCAAGAACTTCTTATAATCTCGTAGGAAGGTAATATTCAGTGAGGGAAACTAAGGATAATACATGGCCCATACAATAGAATCTGCTTTCCCCAACTGGGCTCTTGACCCTGAGGATTTTGCCAAATGAGTGAAGGGCCTATTCTCCAGAGGATTGAACGGTGAATTCCATAGGAAGCAAACATCTAGCAAGAGAGCCCAGATAGTTTGACATTCGGGGCAGACAAGTCCAAATCAGTCCATTCCTGTCCTCCCCTTCTCATCTGTGCCAGGTTTCACACCTTGGGGCAAAACTCCATTTGGCTTTCTCAATCATCAACCTTCCTGCCAATGAGCTGGGAAGGGAGTTGCACCTAGAAAATGGGGAGGGGGAGAGGGAGGGATTAAGGACATGAACCAGCCCCTCCAGCTTCAATGGTGCTCACACCCACGGAAATCAATATGAGCAGCAGATGAGAATGGAAACATGACAAGCTGCTTGGAGATCTGTGGGATTCAAAGATTATTAAACTTCAATAAGCAGGCTGTGAGGTTCTCATGTGAGCATTTCTTTATGGGGACAAAGGTGAAGTACTATTTAGCTCAGAAGGCAGTGTAGTGGTATAGAAAGAGCACTAGAATGGCAGAAACTAGGATTGGCCCACACCTAAGGAACCCTACACCCTGGACCAAAATAAGGTCAAAATGGGTTCATAATTTAGACATAAAGAGTGATACTATAAGCAAATTAGAAGAACAAAGGATAGTCTGATCTCTCAGATCTGTGGAGAAGGAAGGAATTTGTGGACACAGAAGAACTAGAGAACATTATGAAATGCAAAATGGATAATTTTGATTATACTAAGTTAAAAAGTTTTTGGACCAATGCAGACAAGATTAGAAAGGAAACAGTAAAGTGGAGGGAAAAAAATTAACATCCAAGGGTTCTGATAAAGGCCTCATTTCTAAAACATATAGAGAATTGAAGCAAATTTATAAGAAATCAAGCCATTCTCCAATTGATAAAATGGTCAAAGAATATGAACAGACAATTTTCAGATGAAGAAATTAAAACTATTTCTAGTCATGAAAAAATGTTCTAAGATCACTATTGATCAGAGAAATGCAAATTAAGACAACTCTGAGGTACCACTACACACCTGTCAGATTGGCTAAGATGACAGGAAAAATAATGACGAATGTTGGAGGGGATGCGGGAAAACTGGGACACTGATGCATTTTGGTAGAATTGTGAACTAATTCAACCATGCGGGAGAGCAGTTTGGAACTATAACCAAAAAACTATCAAACTGCACCATGCCCTTTGATCCAGCAGTGACATTACTGGGCCTGTATCCCAAAGAAATATTAAAGGAGGCAAAAGGACCTGCATGTGCAAAAATGTTTGTGGCAGCCCTTTTCGTAGTGGCCAGAAATTGGAAACTGAGTGGATGCCCATCAGTTGGGGAATGGCTGAATAAATTGTGGTATATGAATGTTACGGAATATCATTGTTCGGTAAGAAATAATCAGCAGGATGAATATAGAAAGGCCTGGAGAGACTTACATGAACTGATGCTGAGTGAAATGAGCAGAATCAGGAGATCATTGTACACAGCAACAAGATTATATAATGATCATTTCTGATAGATGTGGCTTTTTTCAACAGTAAGGTGATTCAGGCCAGTTTCAATAGTCTTATGATGGATGGAGAGAGCTATCTGTACCCAGAGAGAGGACTTTAGGAACTGAATGTAGATCACAACATAATATTTTCATATTTGTTTGGTTGTTCTTTGCTTGCATTTTGTTTTTTTCTCATTTTTTTCTTTTTTTATCTGATTTTTTTCTTGTGTAGCGTAACTGTGAATATATATCTATGTATATATATATATATATATATATATATATATATATAGAGAGAGAGAGAGAGAGAGAGAGAGAGAGAGAGAGAGAGAATTGTACATGTTTAACGTATATTGGATTAGTTGGCGGCTAGGGAAGATGATAGGGAGGAGGGAGAAAAAATTTGGAACACAAGGTTTTGCAAAGGTGAATGTTAAAAACTATCTATGCATGTGTTTTGAAAATAAACGGCTTTATTTTAAAAAGATCAAATATTTAAAAAAAAAAAAAAAGAAAGAAAGAAAGAGCATTAGATTAGGAGGCAGGAGACAGACCTGGATTTAAGTCCCAGCAAGGGGTTTGAGTGATTGATTTAGGTCAGTTACTTAAGTTCCTTTTCCCATCTACAAAATGGTAATAATAAAGATTCTATCAAATCTACAAAGATGTGGCAAAGCAAAGATATACAAATTCTCAAGATGCTTTAAAATGAAAAGTTATTCATTCCTTATAATTTATAAGTTCTTTATTGTTCAAAAGCATAAAGTTCAAACTTTCCCGAAGGTTTATCCTACCTAAGGTTTCCAAATAACATTTCCAAATAACAGATAGCATTAGAAAACTTCCAGGTTCAAGCAACATCTCTATTGCTTCCTAACTGTGGGACTGTGGGTCTCTGTTTCCTCATCCGTGATATTTGTGGGTTGGACTTAGATGAAGATCTTTCAGCCTCTTCCAAAATCACAGCCTCTCAGAGTAGGAAGGGACCTCGGGGCTCACTAGTCCTCTCCATACCTGAGCAGGAATGTTCTCTCCATCATCCTCCAACACGTGTTTAACCAGTTGTTGCTCAAACATCTTCAGTCAGAGAAGGACCCACAGCTTGGTTCCTGTTGTTAGGACAGCTCAAAGTTCATTTTTTACAATTGACATGCCTTGCTGCTATCTCTGTCCTGTTGTGGCTGTTGTTCAGTAATTTTTCAGTTGTGTCTGATTCTTTGTGGCCCACCTAGGGTTTTCTTGACAGAGATACTGAAATGGTTTGCCATTTCTTTCTCCTGCTCATTTACAGTTGAGGAAATTGAGGCAAACAGAGTTAAGTGGCTTGTCCAATATCCCAGCTAGAAAGTTTGAGAACAGATTTGACTTCAAGCTTTCTTGACTTCAGATTCAGTGCTCTCTGCCCTAAGGAGGAACAAATGCAGCAGCTTTGGTTTTCCTTTCATGGGGCAATTTTTTTTTACTTTTTTCAATACTTGAAAACTTGAAGAAAGTGACCATATTCCCCCTGAATCTCTCTCCTATAACTTTAACATCCAGGTTCCTTCAAAAGTTCCTCCTCTGGACTATGGGAAATGAGTGTGGACCATAACATAATATTTCCACTCTTTCAATTGTTGTTTGCTTGCATTTTTGTTTTCCTTCTCGTGTTTCTTTTTTCTTTCTAGATCTGATTTTTCTTGTGCAGCAAGATAACTGTATAAATATGTATACATATATTGAATTTAACATATAATTTATCATATTTAACATGTATTGGACTACCTGCCATCTGGGGGAGGGGGTGGGGAAGGAGGGGAAAAGTTGGAACACAAGGTTTCGTAAGGGTCAGTGTTGAAAAAAATTACCCATGCATATGTTTTATAAATAAAAAGATATAATAATAAAAAAGGAAAAGTTCCTCCTCTGGGATGCCATCAAGGTTTTTCATCATCTTGATTGTTCTCTGCTGGATCCACTTCATTTTATTAATGTCCCTCCCAAAATGCAATACCTAGCACTGCTTCTCACCACCTTTGTGACCTGGGCAAATTGCTTTATGTCTAAGGTTTTCGGTTTCTAAATCTGCTGTGTGGGAGCTAGGGAAGAATTCTTTGAATAGATCATCTCATCAATGCAGAATAAACCAGTTCTGTGACCTATCTAGGCCTAGATGCTATGCTTTATGTGTCCTATGACTGCATTAGCTTTCTTGGCTGTCATATCCTACTATTAAGTTATATGGTACTTACAATCCACTAAAATTAAAAGATCCCCCAGATCTTTCTTCTTACTGTATAGCCACACTGTAAGCATCTAGTATTTGTGAAGGTGATTCTATTCCTAGTTCATTTTATGAGCTTAGATCCACTCCATCAATAAACATTTATTAAGTGCTTACTATGCTCCAATTACTGTGCTAGGGACCCAAAAAGAGGCAAAAAGAAGGTCCTTTCCTTCAAGGAACTTACAATCTAATGGTGAAGGGGGAGGAGGGGAATGAAGGGAGGGAACAACAAATAATCCAAAGCAAGAAGAATATGTAGAATAAATGGGAAATAATTAACAGAGGAAAGTCACTAAAATTATGAGGGGTTGGGGAATGTCCTAACCTGTTGAAATATGTTTGAATCCTGAATTACACCATCCTGTGAATTAGGTTTCCCTCGCAGCTAAGTGCAGACTTAATGAGAATTTCTCCTAGGCCTTTTTCAAAGCCATTGATTTAAAAGGGTAAATAGTATAGAGCCAAGGACAACAAACCCCTGGGGCCCTTCCTTAGAGACCTCCTTCTAAGATCCATTCATCAAAGCAGATCTTTCTGTCAGAATATTCAACAGAATATTCATGGTTAGCCCAATTCATTGATTCCTTTGCTCCTTTCAGATTCCCTCCTACAATCAGGCTCTTTCCTATTCTTATGCCTTTGCTACGGCTCTTTCCCTTTCTACCTTCTTATTGTGGCAAAAACTCTCTGTTGCACGTCCCTTTATGACTCTGCTTTATTTCCAGAGACAGCTGACTAATGTGATAAATTTCCTTAACTCTATGTGCTAAGAGGTACTAACGTAATAGTTTACTTCTTCCAAGAAACATACCTCTATGTTAACACTGAGAATAATTTGTCACAGGGTAAGGAGCAAAGTCTTACACTTAGGAAACCTGAGTTTGAATTCTGATTTACTACTTGTCCATTGTGTGACCGTGGGTGACTTACTGTTCATGTCACCATTTCCTCATCTGTAAAATTAGGATAATAATGACATATGGTATATCTCACAGACTGGCTTTGAGGAAAATGCTTTGTAAACCTAAAAGTGATGTAGAAATGCGTTTGTGTTATTACTCCTATTCCTATTCCAATCAAAGGAAAAATTAATAATGATCTTTTTTTCTTCAAGACATAGTTCAAGCATTGCATTCTACATGAAATCATTCCTGATCCCCATAACTGCGAGTGCCCCCAAACTATCTTAAAGTTTATTTTCTTTAAATTTATTTGTGTTTCTTCTCTTTAAATTCATTCTATACCCACTTCTGCATGCATGCATTGTCTCCTGTCAGGTAGTAAGCTATTTAAGAATATGGGTGGCTTCATTCTTGGTATTCAAATCTCCAACAAAGAATAGTGTCTTACAGTCCTGAGTACTTAATGAAAGCTTGTAGATTGATATCAAAATTTACATAAGGATTTATGGTTTACAAAGAACTCTATATTGTACACTATCTCATTTGATCCTCACAATCCTATTGGGAGTAAGTGCTATTACCCCCAATTTGTAGTTGAGGAAACTGAGGCAGACTGAGATTATTTGACTTTCCTAAAGTCTCACACAACTAGTAAATGTCAATAAGAAGTAGGATTCAAATTTACAAGCCTAGCTTTCTTTCTACTCTTCTACCGTCAGAGATTCAATGCTGGAATTGTAGGCACTGATGCAAGCTAATGGGAAAGTAGTTGGGGGGTGGATGAAGTCATACAATGTCCCTCAAATCGTGCAGCATAGGTGGCCGCTCTCTACATCGATGCACAGATCGGGGCCTGTTTATGACTCTGGCTCATCCCTTCTTCTCCCCCAATCCCCAGCATGACTCAGTACCCCTGTGCAGTCCGGATTAGTCTGCCAAAGATCCGCGTGGTGGTGGGCCACCAGGCTGGAGTTTACTCAGATGCAAGAAATCCAGGCTGCCATCTCCCTCTACGGATTCAAATCCTTGCTTCCTGATTGGGAAACCTGACCCAGGAGGAGCTGGAAAGACAAGAGGAACTTGGGTTTGGTACTTTGAAGAAGTGGCTTTTTATCAGAAATCCCTCTGGGAGCATGAGCTCAGCAGCCAATGAAATTATATCTGTTGTTTCAAGCAGGGAAGAAAACTTGGGCTGATGTTTATTGAGATTTATGGCTTCCCCTGAGCCTAATTGTCTTTGGAGCCCTGGATCTCTTTAACAGTTCAGCTAAGTGGTACTAAGAGGGATGATAATGGCTTGGACAGTGTAGGCCCTTAGCATATCTCTCTCACTCACAATTTGCTGATATTTGGGAAATATAGCTGATGCACTCCACTGCTGAGGTCATGACTACTTATCAGTGTGAAGCTTCCAGACAGAGAGAAAGAGGGAGGGAAAATATAACAAAACAGGTGTGAAAAGCTTCTACTCACTGACGACTAAATGTTTCATGTGCCTCTTTGAGAAGTTGGGGACACGTGGGGGGCTTTGAATCTCCCCCTAGGAACTGGGAGAGGTAAGCAGAAGGGAGACCAGGAAGGCCTTCCTAATTATTCTTATTCCTTCCAGTTTGACTTTCCATCTTGAACTTTTGCTTTGAACCCTAAAGAGAGAGATAGATGGAGGGAAGCCTTACCTGGAGCAATGGAGCTTGAGGGGAGGGTTTAGAGAGACCACATTAACTCACATCTACTTCCCCAATATTTCAAGCAGTCTTTCATTCAACAAACATTTATTAAGCACCCTTAGGTGCCAAGCATTAAACCAAACTGCAAGCTTCTCTAAGGCAGGAATTATAATTTTCCCTTTAGCTCCACACTGTAACCTTGCACAGGGTTGGGGAGTAAGGTGACAGGAATTCCTCAAGACCCTTCACCCATTCCATTTCCATGATCTTCTCAGAAAGAACCCAATGCTCTAATTCACAGAGTCCCGGTCTCTGGTTCTTTAGGTTAGAACAGTTGGGTGCATTCACACCAAATAAAGTCTTTGGTTGCATTCGTAGAAGTCTAATGCCATACAATGCAAGAAAGGTCTCCATCCTGCTGTCTTTTTGTCCCCCTAGACCCCTTCCTCCTGAGAACTCTTGCCCTAAGGCACAAGTTCATATTTGTAAGAGGCTCTGCAGAATGCCTCATTAATCGGAGGGATTTAATAAATGCTTCTTCCCTTTTCCCCTCCATTAGGACTCTGCTACCTGATTAACAGTTGCCGCAATCACCTTCTACTTCTAGCTGGACCCATCTCATTGACATCTGCTATTCTGCTCCCCTTTCTTCCATCCTTTCAAGAGCCATAATCCAATCAACTCCATCCTTGCTCCTGAAAAGAATGTGCCAGTCTTTTATGGTTCCACTCAGCATCCCTATAAATAACTTTTCAAACCTAATATCTCTCCCTGCCTTAAATGTGTTGTCCCCTTCATTATAATACAAGTTTTTTGGGGAGCAGGAGCTAGCTTTGCTTTTTTATTTATACCTCCAGTGCATGGCAGATAATAAGCGCTTAATAAATGCTTTCCTAATTCATTCCTCCATACATTTTAGGAAGGATAATGTCACGATGGAGCATGTCCCAAAGAAGGTGAAGATGATGGAGGGATAAAAAAAAATTAGGCTTTGGAGGATCAGTTAAAGGAAGTGGAATTTGGAAACAAAGGGAAGGGAAGGGAAGAAAGCAGATGGGAAACAAAGGGATAAGTCTCTATCTACCAAAACCAGAAGAGTTACTGTTTAAAAGAATCAGTTTCATGTGGCTCCAGATAACTTTGTAGAAACTTCACAGAGAAAGGCCAATTCTAGTTCAACATTAGGAAAAATTTCCCAACTATCAAAAGTGTTCAATAACTGAACAGATTCTCTTAATAGGTAGTGAACTCCCCATTATTAGAAATAGTCAAATAGACTGTAGATAGCTATTGATATTGAGCTGTTTATAGCTACAGAGAGGAAGTTGAACAAGTTGATTTCCTTTCAATTTTGAATTTCTGTAATCCTATGATTAAGATTGAGAATCTATGATTAAAAATCCTTGATTTTAGATAGTAATGGATGATAATCATTGTTTCTACTCTATCCTCCCACTTCTTGCCCAAAATCTCAGATCTACCCAGAGGTTTCATACTCCTAAGCCTCACAACCAAAATGATCAACAAACCTGTCCTTTAGGGATAGATGAATGCTTGTTAAATTACTTTCTAATTAGTTTACTCATCTGTAAAGTGGGGATAAAACTAGCATTTACATCACAGAATTGTTATAATGATCAAATGAGATAACATGTAAAACATCTAGCCAACCTAAAATCGTTAAGTGAATTCTAGCTGTTATTAGTAACCCGGGGAACATTTGCTAAGTGTTTCTTCAACAACAGAATGGTTTTTCTCTTTGAGCTACTGCTGATGTGATATATTTGCATGCTCAAAGATTACATAGAAGAGCACGAAGGACCATGTCTTCTACTTTTGTATTCCCCAACAGAACTGAGAACACATAATAGGCATCAAGGAATACTTAAATATAGACAGAGAATCAATCATAGAATTAAAAGGGAGCTTGGAGAGGTTGGCCAATGGGTAACTCAGTGCAATGGAGCCATGATGATGGAATTTTAGGAAAAAACAAGAAAAATGGTTGGGGAGAAGGCAAGATATAAAAGTCATACTACAGAGATCAAGAAATAAAATGGAGACCCTCAACAAGCATCCAAAGAATCCAATGGCTGTCATTAGAATCCATATTCTCCATTGTCTTCCCTGAAGAAAGCAGATCCCTGAGAAATGCCAGCTATGAACTGGCCAGCCAAGGGACTGAATTCTCTTGCCATCCATGTCACAATCCAAAGTGTTTTTTGACAAAGGAAATATATCAGAGAAGTCAGTAATTCTGCCACAGGAAACCCTCAGCTCTTGGCTGAATGTTTTTTGTTTTTTAAACTCATACTTTGCCAGCTCTGAGGATGTTTGGGGAAGAGGGAAATGTGGACCACACAGAGAGGAAGGAGGATAAGTAAGTGATGCATCCTTTAGCCTTGCTGCCCAGCAGCAAAAGACTTTCTCCTGACTCATCCATTTAAAACTAACAGGGAATTATAATTAAGGATGCCTTTCTCAACAAAAGCATTGTCTTTCCTTGAAACAGATTGGAAATGCTAATTCAGTCAGCAGCTAGTGAGGACAGGCTAGAGTTGCACACCGTCATTCTCATACACAATTCCACAGAATACTTCAGTTATGTCGTCTTGTGGACTTGGTGCACTCTCAAATTTCTAACTCTGTTGCTGGGAGCACTCTGAAGTTTATAAAGCTTCTCAATAGGTCTGTATATCAGTTTTCCCTTTTGTGAAAAGGAAAGAACTCTAACTTGCCTGGAGAGTTTATTGCCATTTTACGGAGCACTTGGTAACATCCTTCCCCAACTTGGTAGCATCCTTCCCCAATTCTCCCAGCAGACATCTACCCCAAGGTCAAAGTCCTTAGTTCCATATCCCCCTAAAACTATACCTTATCAGTTTGTTTATCTTAGTAGTCAGAGATTAAAATTAGTTCAAAGCAAAGACATTTAATAAAACAGGATAGTAAGAACAGAAGCAACTAAACATTTCCCTCCTAAATCTTTTCCCCACAAACATACACAACATCGGTGAGAACGACAGACACATATACAGAACAGACATGGAGAACAGCATGGGGACCCACAAGTGGCCAAGGGATGCCCAGAGATGTAGAGAAAATGTGTATTCAGGAGATGAAACCCCCGCCTAGGCTACTACGGACCACTGAGGTCCTCTAGCAATGTCATACTGGATGGAATGCATCCTTGGTTTCATAATCACTTCTGAGAGCTCAAGAATGTTTCTCCACTGGCATGAGGCTGCTTGTTTAGACATGTGTGTAGGCTCTTCAGACACGGCTCCTCTCTATTCTATGATGGCTGGGTCATGAATCAGGCAGTGGCTATCTGCCTAATAATTATTCAATATCTCTGAGAGCCCGGGATTCTTCAGTTTTTAATCTTTCACTCTTCCATGGAAATCAATGAGTAAAAAAGCACAACACTGTGCCAAGCCTAGGGGGGCAAATTCATTGTCTCTGCTACTTGCTCTACTGAATTCCTGGCCCCTTTGTGTGCACTAGGGATTTCAACCAAGGATGCCAAATTCAGCATTCTTGCTGCAATACCATGAAATGCTCTACCTCCCATTGTGCTTCTCAGTCTTTCTGAGCAAGGTACTGAATATATTCCTTTCAGTGTCTATAAGGAGCAGTATATATAGATATATATATATGTAATATATACATATATAATATTGTATATATTTATGTGTGGTATACAGGTTTGTATCTCTGTGTGTATATACATGCATATATACACAATACATATAAAATATACATATACATATGTATATAGAACAGCCCAAGGTAAGTCAAGGTTTTGGGATATTTCAAAGCATAAAATGATAGCGTTTATCTAGCACTTTCAATTTTGCAAAGCACTTTATACATGCTATCTCATTTTATCTTCTCAACAATTCTGAGATATGAATGGTATTATTATTCCCATTTTGTTGTTGCTGTTATTTTTGAATTATTTTTCAGTTTCATCTAACTCTCTATGACCTTGTTTGGGATTTTCTTGACAGAGATACAGGAGTAATTTGCCATTTCCTTCTCCAGCTCATTTAACACATAGGGAAACTGAGGCAAGCAGTGTTAAATGACTTGCCAAAGGTCATATGGCTAGGAAGAGTCTGAGGCCATATTTGAACTCATGAAAATGAGTTTTCCTGATTCTAAGTCCTGAGTTTTATCCACTGTATCACCTAGATTCCCTTTTTCCATTTTACAAAGGAGCAAATTAAGACAGAAATTAATTGATTTGCCAAGGATCACTTCCTACTTACTTAGGAATCTTCCCACAAAGCTTATCTTTTAGTAGACCTGAGACCTGATGCTGGAGACTTAGGATGCTCCTGAGTCCTCTGATTCCAAGTCTAGTGGGTTTTTTTTTCATGATGCAGTAATATATTAAATCTACTGAAGTAACATAGAAATAGATGGGGTGGGGAGGGTGTGAAGGAGGGAGAGGACAATCTCTGAAACCTGGGAAGATGAGGTTAGCCTTGAATCATTAAAGTTTTGTGAATAGGGAATGACTCAATATGAGCTGGACTTCAAGAGCATGACAATAGTGTGAAAGCCTGAAATGGGAGAGGCAGGAGGATTGTTGGGAAGGCAGGTTCTAAGTTTGCTTACTTGTGGTTGCCCTATGGTTTTCCTAAAATGCCACATCACCTTCTACTCAATAAATTCTAGCGACGACCTAATACCTCAAAAATCAAATACTGATTTGTTTGTCATGTAAGCTCTGAACAACTTGGCCCTTCTTCTCCTACCTTTAGGATCTTCTCTGGCTTCTGTTAAGTCCCATGTAAAAATCTACCTCCATAAAGCCTTTCCCAGTCCTCCTTAATGCTATTGCCTTCCTTCTGTGGATTATTTCCAATTTATCTTTTATATGCCTTGTTATTACACAGTTTTTTCCTTCATATAATTGGTCTCTCCCCTATCACATCCTTAGAGATCACCTAGGCTAATCTCCATTATTTTTACTGAGGGGGAAAGTGAGTCTCAGAGAAGCAGAGTGACTTGCTCAAATTCACATAGAGAATAAATAAGTTTGGGATCCAATCCAGGTCCTCTAGTTCCAACCCCAGCTTCATCTTCCATTCTCACTCCCTTTGGCTTCTTAAAGTTTTTTTTTTTTCTCACAGGCCAATATATCCCTTGGAAACTACTGCCATGTATTCCCTGAGCCACCTTGGGATGGTCAGTCCTTTTTTTGATAACCTCTCACTGTTTTTGCTGAGCCTGGCTTATCAATTGGTGGGTCTCTTACCAAAGACAACACTTCTTTTCACCTCTGACAGCATAGCATTTCCCTTCCCATCTAGCCACATAATTTCTCTGAGGTAATAATTCCAATCAACCAATAATTGTTTTACTTAAGCAATCAATTAATACCTGTATTAATCAACTAATTAATTAATGATTGCCTATTATGTGTCAGGTACGGCATATACCCTAAAGATAAAATTACAGGAGTGAAATATTCCCTGCTCTCAGAGAGCTTAAATTCTGATAGGGAGATGCAACTGGCTCACAAATTAGTACATAGAGCTACAAAATAAACACACAGTGATGGAGAAGAGGCGGACAACACTAACCTGTGGAGGGATCAGGCTCTTTGAAGAAAGTGGCATCCAGCTGAGTCTTAAAGGGAACAAATAATAAAAGGCAGAGAAGAGCAGGGAAAGCAGCACAAGCTGGGGGAACAGCCTGGGCAAAGATATAGAGGCAAGAGATGAGATGTGACCTACTGGAAATAGTAAATAAACCAGTTTATCTAGGGAGTAGAATGCATAAAAGAGAGTAATCTGTAATCAGCTGGACTGTAATCTGTGGCTCTACTGCAAAAAAAAAAAAAAAAAAAAAGAAAACTCTTAAGATATCAAAGGGATGAGTTTCTATTTCATTATGGAAACTAAACCACAGCAGGTTTTTTGAACAGAGTAACATGTCAGATCTACACTTTAAGAATATCAATTACAACTCTCAAGTGGGAAGAAACTTAAGACAGGAAAACCAATTTTGTTGCTATTGCAGTAGTCCAGACCCGAGGTAACAAGAGTACAGATGGTGGCATTATATAGACATAAGTAGAATTTTGGCCAAATGTGAGGGTTGCTGAAGAAATAGAGTTGATGACTTGGGTAAACTGATAGACATGGGGGAGGCGGGGAATTAGTGAAACAGATGATTCCTAGGTTGCAAACCTGGGGAATTGGATGAACAGTGGTGCCCTAGATGGAAAGATGGAAGTTAAGAGGACAAAATAGGCTTAAGAAGAAATTTCTGTTTGGTTATATTAAGTCTGACCTGCCTAGAAACATCTAGGTTCAGTATACAGCTGGAGGGACAGATAGCAGCTTAGGAGGAAGATGAAGACTGATATGTAGATTCAGCATCACCTTCGGGAAATGTTATAGTTGAATCTATAGGATAAGGTCATCGTAGGACAGATTCCTTTAATCCAAAGCTTAAAGGAATAGGGTAAAGAAAGGGAAGAAAGATTCCAGGAAGAAAAAATTTGAAACTATGCCCAAAGGGCTATAAAACTATATGACCTCTGACCCTGCAATACTGCTACTAGGTCTATATCCCAAAAGGACCCATATGTACAAAAATATTCATGGAAGTTCTTTTTGTGGGGGCAAAAAATGGAAGATACCCATCAATTGAAGAATGACTGGACAAATTGTCATATATGATTTTGACGGAATATTATTGTGCCAAAAGAAATGACAAACAGAATGGTTTCAGAAAAATCTGGGAAGATTTACATAAACTGATGCAAGATGAAGTGACCAGAACCAGGAAAAATATTATGCATATTAACAGCAATATAATGATGATCAGTTCTGAAAGACTTAGCCACTGGGCAAGTCACTTAACCCCAATTGACTCAAAAAAAAAAAAAAAAGACTTAGCCATTCTGATCAATGCAATGATCCAAGACATCTAAAAGACTCATGATGAAAAATACTATTCATCTTCAGAGAAAGAACTGGTAGCCTCTGAGTACAAATTGAAGCACAATTTTTTCACTCTTCCTTTTTTTGATAAAATATGTTTTGCATGTTTTCACATGTATAATTAGTTATTATATAATAGTATCACATTAGTTACTTTCTCATTGGATAAGGGAGAAGCTGGCAGGAGTGAGATAATTTGAAACTCACATTTTAAAAAATAAATGTTTAAAATAAATAAATAATGACAAGAAAGAAAGAGCGAAAGGAAGGAAAGAAAAGAGAATAGAAGAAAGGAAGGAAGAGAGAAAGAAAGGAAAAAAAAGAAGGAAGGAGGAAAGGAAGGAAGGAAGAAAAAAGAAAGAAAGAATGAAAGAAAGAGAGAAACAGAGAAAGAAAGAAAAAAAGAAAGAAAGAAAGAGGGAATCTGAACAAAAGCTACCCATGGAATTTAATCACTATAGGGACAAAAAATATAACTGTGACTTAGTCTCCAAAAGGGAACAATGATCTTCAGGCCACAGTAGGAAGAAAGGCATTGATGATTCCTGGAGAGGCTGCCCTGTGGTCTTGCCATATGTGAGTGACTCCAGGTTCTTGTCATTCCCTTTGGTTCAGTATAAGGAAGGCTGGGATCCACCTCTCATGGGCACTTGGAAATGCGGGTGAGGATGAAGTTTCAGAGGGAAGGCAAGGGCTGATGGTGCAATTCTCATTCAGGGAAGGCGGACTTATTTCCGGTCTCCCAGCCGGAAGGGGTTGGGAAGTGGCCGGTGAGAGCCTCCTGTCAGTCAGAGAGCCGATAAATTTCCAGCCTGAAAATTCCAGGCAAGAAGATCCCACAAAGGAGAGCGCTTGGCAGGAAGGGGAGGCGGGGCTAGGGCAGAGACTGCCTGTTCCTCGGGGTCTCAAGGAAAACTTCCACAATCAGAGCTTGGTTCTGAGCCACTTCTCAGGGATGCTGGGTTAAAAGCTTCAAGTCCAGGCTCAAGTCCTGTCTCCGTGTCTGGTCCCCTGTCCTTCCCCCACATACACGTGCTAGATTTTCATCAGGCCCTTGCAGTATCTTGATAGAGGAATGAATGGGAGACACTACTTCATTCTCAGAATGAACATGGCCAGCTCACAAGGGCACGAGACCTTCCCCTTAGCTGCTTACCAGAACTTAATTCCCAGAAGACTTTGCTCTACCATCTCTGCAAGAGAGAAGGAGGAAAAGGATGACCTCAGATCAAGCTAATCAGCTGTCAAGGAAACTCCGGGGTATGGCAGAACAGAGCATCTTTTGGAAGATTTTTTTTTTTAATTCTTCTAGTTCTCTGAATCCTCCTAGTGACAGGGGAGGCCCAGGATGCATAGGAAAGCAGCCTGAAATGAAGAGAAGCTAATGAGCAGCTTGCTAATTTTATCAGTATCCCAGTTAAGGCTACAACTGGAAAGCAATCAGGAAAAACCAACCCAACAATTCCTCTGATGGATGGAGAAACATGGCACCCAGACTGTGTCTAGGTTGGTGGGTGGTGTCTACTCAGTGATTTTTACAATATACATAATCACTTGTCTTGCCATCTTTTTTTTTTTTAAATCTAAATCAGCTGACATGACAATGTCCGTTTAATTAGTGTGTTTTGAAGGGGAAATGAAGGGAAATTCTAACTCATCCAAGAAAATGACTCACTCATGTTGCTTTGCTTTTTGTCTGTGGGGCTTTCAGACCTGCACACATCCTGAGGAATTGCACCAGCCTCAGATAGAAACCCAGCTTCAGTGGGGGTGCAGGAGCTTCCCAGAAATTTAGGGAGGGCAGCTAGAGACCCCTCCAGCATTGAGCTTCAGCACAATAGAGCACATGGTTTGTGGGGAGCCCACATATCCTTGTCACCCAAAATGTAACTTTAGGAATTTATTACCCTTGGGTTAAGCATTGCCCTCTCTTCTCTACTGCTCTGGAGAGGGCCGAGGTTTAAATGTCTCTGATGTTACTGTGTACTATTGGGCAAGTCACAGAACTGACCTCTCTGGGCTTTAGCATCCTTTTCTGAAATGTATATACCCAGAGAGAAGCGCAGCTCTCCGGGTGAGACAGCTCGACCTCTAATTCCATCAGTATAGGGAGTTCTTGGATATAGAAACCACTCCCAACATAAGTCAGCATCTGCCCTACAAATTGTTCTTAAGGATAAGGGATCTCTTATCCAGTGTCACAGCAATAGTGTATCTCCGTGTCTCTTTCTCTCTGTGTTTCTGTATTTCTCTGGGTCTCTGTCTATCTCAGTCTCTCTCTGTTTCTGTGTGTGTGTGTGTGTGTGTGTGTGTGTGTGTGTGTGTTTCTATCTTTTTCTCTGTTTTTCTGTGTCTCTGTGTCTGTCTGTCTCTCTCTACATCTCTGTCTCTGTCTCTCTCTCTTTCACTGTTTTTCTCTGTGTCTCTGTCTCCCTGTCTCTCTGCGTCTCTTTCTCTTTCCGTCTCTGTTTCTCTCTCTCTCCTCTCTCTCTCTCTCTCTCTCCTCTCTTTCTGTCTGTTTCTCTCTCTGTCTCTCTCTGTCTCTCTCTCTCTCTGTCTCTCTGTCTCTCTCTCTCTCTGTATCTCTCTCTGTCTCTCTCTCTCTCTGTATCTCTCTCTGTCTCTCTGTCTCTGTCTGTCTGTCTCTCTGTCTCTGTCTCTGTCTGTCTCTCTCCTCTCTCTCTCTCTCTGTCTCTCTCTCTCTGTCTCTGTCTCTCTCTGTCTGTCTGTCTCTCTCTCCTCTCTCTCTCTGTCTCTGTCTCTCTGTTTCTCTCTCTCTATCTCTCTCTCTGTCTCTGTCTGTCTCTGTCTCTCTCTCCTCTCTCTCTCTGTTTCTCTCTCTCTCTGTTTCTCTCTCTCTCTCTCTCTCTCTCTCTCTCTCTCTCTCTCTCGCTCTCGCTCTCTCTCTCTCTCCCCCCCCTCTCTCTCTGTTTCTGTTTCTCTCTTTCTCTGTTTCTCTCTCTCTCTGTTTCTCTCTCTCTCTCTGTTTCTTTCTCTCTCTCTCTTTTTCCCTCTCTCTCTGTTTCTCTCTCTCTCTCTCTCTTCTCTCTCTCTCTCTCTCTCTCTCTCTCTCTCTCTCTCTCTCTCTCTCTCTGTTTTTTTCTCTCTCTCATGCTGCAGCACTGCCCTCCTTCCTTAGGGCCTATGCAAATAAGGATGCATTACCAAGTCTCTCTGGCCAAGAGGCCTCTTCCTGGAAGCAAGAAAAATGCTGTGCTTTGTATGCAAAGATGATGCTAGAACAGCCGCACACAAAAATTGCTACAGCCAGCTGATTGCCTCTCTGATAACAATGGACCGTTCATTAAGCAGTGCGCTAATCACTGCTTAGAAAACAGCCTGTCAGAGCCATTTTTAGGTTCTGATAAATTGAGGGTAATCACCTTGGGGCCCTCATTTTGGGGAGCCCTGAGCAGCGGGAGGAACCAGGAAGTTAGAACTCCCAGACAATAGTGCTAGCTAATCCAAAAATAAAACAAAATAAAATCTAGGTGCTTATCTACATACAAGCAGGATCATCTCTCCGAACCAAAAGGGTGCCAGGTATGGAGCTTAACTCATATTAATAAAAAATTTATCTTCACAAAAGAAAAACCAACCTAATCTTTGCGATACCTCTAGCCAAGTGAGATTATCTCAGACTCCTCTGATGCAGGGGGTGAGCCCTGGTTCTGGAGTCAAAGGATCTGGATTCAAATCCTATCTTTGAATGTATGATCTTGGGTATGTCATTTAATATTTGTGGGATTCTGGTTCCTCAACTGTAAAATGAAGAGGCTAAATTAGTTGGTCTCTGAGGTTCCTTGCCAATATAGAGCTCTAGAGCTCCCCTTGAGCTCTTCTGATTTTGCTCATAAAACCTCTGATAGTGAGGAAATTGGGGCAACTACATGGCACAGTGGATGGAGCAGAGGCCCTGGAATCAGGAGGTCCTGAATTCAGTCTGGCCTTAGATATTTAACACATCCTGAGTGTGTGACCCTGGGTAAGTCACTTAATCCCAGCTGCCTCAGCCAAAAAAAGCCAATCCCCCAAAAGCAAACAAAACAGAACCGAGGAATTCACATTTGTCCCCTAAAATCCAAGCTCTTTCATCTGCCCCAATAGCCATGTCCCTCCCTCCTGGACCCAGGAACATTTTGTACCCCTCCAGTGCCTTTATCTTATATCTGCATAATGTTTATCTGTGTTTTTGTCTTATCTCTCTCCCTAAGAAGTTCCAAAAGGACTGGGAATCTGCTTATCACACTTTGTATCTCACTTAGTACAGAGTTTTGCACACACTTAATGCTTAATAAAAAGTGAATTGAAGTGAATTGAATTGCTCTCATGAGGACTTCTTCCATACACAATCCCTGTGCTATCTGCTGCTTGTCTAGTACAACTTCTCCCGTTCCCTTTCAAGAATGCCTTTCACAAACTTGAGAATTAAGTGTACCGTAGGATTTGCCGCAAGCCTGCTCCTCCCATCAAATAAGGCTCTAAATCCCTGAGTTCAAATCCAGCCTCATCTCCTTATTAACCATGGGCACGTCATATTACTGCTTTCAACCGCGGCTTCCTCATCCATAAAAGGCGGATAAAAACAAATGCAGAGAGTTGCTCCAAGGATTAAATGGGATATTTGGAAGTCAGTTTTACAAAGCACTGTATAAATGGTAACTATTATTATTGAATGACCTATTCCCTCTGAGAGTCTGTATTCCAAAGAAGAGATCACTCTCTGGGTCAGACCTTGACTCTTTAAAACAGTGTGTAGTGTTCCCAACTTTTCTAATGGAGTCTTTTCTTTTTTTAAACATAAAACAATTTCTCAGACTCCCACAAGACAATTGTAGTCCTATTAGTATTCATTGACTAAAAACATACTTGATGACAGAAAAGTATTATAAACTCAATAAGCTCTTTAAACAAATTTGAGTTTTATTTCCCACAACAGCATCTGCATTTATTTGGAAAATAGCAATATTTAAATGTGCAAGACCTACTATGTAGTTCCTGTTTGAGGGGTCTGTTTCCTTATTTATTGGGCTGATTTAAACTGCATAGTCTATTGACACTAAATAAAAGTCAAAACATCCCTGTTTGGTGTGTATATCTGGTTTTGCATTAATGCCGGGGGCCCTGGGCCCAGAGGTTGTGAAGTGCTAGAGTAGATGGATCCCTGAACGGCGCATTAGGAGAGCCAGTTCCCATTACTGGTTCTTTTACTAACTGGCTCGGGGACTTTGAGTACATCGCTTCAGAAACTCAGAAGCCTTAGGAAAACAAAGGCAGCGGAACCGTAGAAGTGGCTCCCTCTTGGGCGGAACACGTGACTCCAAACGGGTCAGGGAGACCCGTACTACAACATGTGGGCTAGACTCTGCCTTCAGCTTTGTTTTCCAAGAAGATTCCCTGATGGGGTTCTTCTGCTATTACTCCCCCACATGTGATCACTGGAATACTGCATCTTTTTGAGCCTCAGTCTCCAGTTTTGTAAAGAGGGAATAGGGTGAGGAAAGACTCTGTCGACGCTAAAGCACCATCACTTTTGGGGAGACCACCGTAGTGGGGGTTTGCTTGCCAGTCTCCAGGGTTGAGAAATGTGCTTCTCAAGGGGCAGTAGGAGGCAGATGCCCTGGAATCCGAGGGCCCAAGTTCAAATTTGACCCCAGATATTTGACATTTCCCAGCTGGGTGAGCCTGGATAAATCACTTAACCCTGGTTGCCTGGGGAGGGAAGGAAAGAAAAGTTTGCTTCTCTATAGCAATTCCCTCCCTCCTTTTACTTCCCCCCACCAAGTTAGGTCCTCCAAATTCTTCCCATAGAGAAGATGGGGCCTGTGTATCTTACTGATCAAGTTATCTGTGACCCAGTCTCAGTTAGCTCACCACCTAACAGGCTTGCTGGACTGGTTGTCCTGCCTCCTCTGTATGTAGACTGTGCACTGGCCCCAAATCCCCCTACCCTGGGCTTGGAGGTATTGGAAAGTGACAGAATTCAGGCGAGAAATCCTTGTATTTGTGATTTTTTTCTGCTTGCCCCTCCCAGGCCAGTGCCCCACCTGAGGCCCAGGGGCTCTGTTTTGAACAGAAACACCCTTCCTACCTCCAGATTTCTAAAGCTTTTTTACACAACTCTCTATGTGTTGCTGGGAACAGGTAGGGTGTGGGTTACTTAACTTCCCAAGAGATCAGCAGAAAATGGGCAGGTTTGGCTTTTGTTGAGGAAGATTATTTCTAATTCATCTTTATAAAATGCAGCATCTCCTCAGGAGATTGCTAAGGAGGGCTACAACAGTTCACAATTTGCACATGAATTTTCCTCCCCCTTAAGACTCCCTTCCTTCCTCTGAGCTAACCATAGTCTACCCACCTTTAGATCCTTCTACCCCCATAAAAGCTTTCCTGACTCCTTCCAGCCCAGACAGCTCTCTCCCTTCTCTGAATTCCTACCAGACACATGTCCTTTATCATATACTCTGGTCTTGGCTTTTCTATTGTCTTGCATTATACTAGCTCACGTTTATATGGATGTACCTCGAAATGGAAGTAAGTACTTCAATTATTATTAGTTCCAATTTATAGCTGAAGAAACTGAGGTGCATAGAAGTGACTGTCTCAAGATTCCCAAAGCCAGTAAGGGCAAAATGGATTTAGACAGCAGAAACATAATTCCTATGTCCTCTGACTCCAAATCCACTATTCTTTCCATTAAATTAATGCTGTCACACTTTTCTGTAATTGTTTTCTCTACTCTATTCCCCATTAAATTTTAATGTCCTCATGGGCAAGGACCAGGTCTTTTCCCCTGTCTCTCTAGAATCTAGCTTGGGAATGGGCACACAGAAACATTTTAAACCAAATAGATTTAGGAAATATTGGATTTCTGGGCAATCTAGAGCAAGTCACCTTACCTCCTTTTATCCTGCTTCATTTCTAAAACTAAAATTAGATGATCTCTTAGAGTCCCATCCATCATTAAAGATCCCATCCATCATTATACCTATGATCCTATGATTTTTGTTCTCCTTAATGAATTTGTGTCCAAAAATTATGAGACTGCACTATATGGTCTTGAAGACTCCTTTCAGTTTTAATGGTCTAATCTAAATTCCAAGATCCCCTTCACTTATAATGATCTGGGATTCTAGGACTTTTTCCTAGACTGAATGATTTTATCTGAAGTTACTTCCTCATAAAACCTTCTCACTCAGTACCCAAAATAAAGTAGACAGGTCCTTGATAAACACTGGTAAATGGAGTTGCCATTTCCTATATCTTAGCTATCATCTTTTTCTAGAAAACATAAGTGGATCATGGCTGAACCTTCTCTGAAAGACATGGCCAAAATCAAAAATAAAAAAATCATAATTGTTATTAGATTTTTTTTCAGTTCAGCTGTTTTTCAGTTATGTCTGACTCTCCATTTTACACATTTTACAAATGGGGAAACTGAGGCAAATAGAGTTAGGTGACTTGTCAAGGGTGACAGAGCTGAGGCCAGATTTGAACTCAGGGAGATGAGTCTTTCTGACTCCATGCCAGGGTTGTAACCACCATGCCACCTAGATTTATTGTTGTTAGGATTCTTTCTTTTACCATAGCTGTTAATGCTTCCATTTTCTTGGTTTTTGCTTGCTTTTTAAAAATTATTTTTGGCAGCTTTTGTTTTAAAATTATCTTCCTTTCCAAAAATGTCCCACTCATCAAACCATTCTGAGATGGTGGTGGGGGTGAGGGGAGAAAGAGAAAGAGAGAGAGAGAGAGAGAGAGAGAGAGAGAGAGAGAGAGAGAGAGAGAAAGTTCAGGAAAGCTAACCAACATTTTGAGTCTGACATTTTATGCCATATTCCAAATCAATAGTTCTCTTTGCAAAGAAGGGATGGGGGTAAATTTTCTTTTTTTTATTAGTTTTATTTTTTCCAGTTATACACACATATTACCTTTTTAATGCACATTTCTTTTTGAACCATGTTAGAAAAGAAAAATCATAACAGAGGAGGAAAATGATGGGAGAGGGAAAAAAAAAAAAACAGAAAAAGAGTGAACATAGCATTTATTGATTTACATTCGATCTCCGTAGTTTTTTTTCTTCCTGGATACAGATGGCGTTTTCTATTCAAAGTTTATTGAGATTACCTTGGATCACTGAACCACTGAGATGAACCAAGTTTTTCATAGTTGATCATCACACAATCTTGTTGTTACTGTGTACAAATATTACTAATTCTGCTTGTTTTACTCAGTATCAATTCATTTAAATCTTTCCAGGCCTTTCTACAATCAGCTTGTTCATCATTTTTTATAAAACAGTAATATCCCATTACCTTCATATACTACAACTTATTCAGCCATTCCCCAACTAATGAGCATCTATTCTTTTTCCAATTCTTTGCTACCATAAAAAGGGTTACTACAAACATTTTTGTTCATGTGGGTCCTTTTTCCTCCTTTATTATTTTCTTGGGATACAGACCCAGTAATGGCACTGCTCAGTGAAAGGGTATACCCTTTGGGCATAGTTTCAAACTGCTCTCCAGAATGGTCGGATCAGTTCACAATTCCACCAACAATGCATCAGTGTCCCAGGTTTCCCACATGCCCTCCCACACATTTATCATTATCTTTTCCTGTCATCTCAGCCAATCTGAGAGGTATGAGGTAGTAGGGAAGTACATTTTCTCTATTTCTCTCTGGGTCCAAATGTGGTCACTACAATGACATAGTGGCCAGTTCCATTATGCCATCGTCGAATATTGTTTCCTAGTTCTGCTCACTCTATTCCTCATCATTCAAAAGGTACACACCAGGTACTATTACATACTAGACCCTCTTAAATACTAGGGATAGAAAGACAAAAGTATAATGATTCCTCCTCTAGAAGCTTATATTCTAAAGTGTGTGTGTGTGTGTGTGTGTGTGTGTGTGTGTGTGTGTTACAAATTTGCTGTATATATATATACACAAAATTTGTAGAAAATGCAGTTTTGGAAGGGAGACTACTAACAGCTTTTGTGGCCAGGAAAGATATCAGGGAGAAGATATTGGGTTTTGCTGAGTCTAGAAGGAAATGAGGGATTTTTAGAGGTGGAGTTGAGAGGGAATTTATTCCAGGTATGGGGGACAACCAATGCCAAGGCAAGAAGGCTAGAGTTAGAGCATCATGTGTAAGCTGCTGCAAGTGTAGCTTGGTATGGCTAAACTATGGAGTGAGAGGAAAAGAAAAGAGGAAAGATGAAAAGACTAGAAAGATAGGAAGGGACTGATTTATGAAGAATGTCAAAAGAGTTCCTATTTAATCTTACAGGTCACAGGAACTTCTGGAAGTTTACTGTTTAGATGGTCAAATCTACTTTGTAATCCCCTTGGTAGATCTGTGGAAGGTGAACCAGAGTGGAGAAAGACTTGAGTCAAAGAAACTAATCAGAAGGTTATGGTAATAGTGTAGGCAAGAGGTAGGAAAGACCCAAACAAGGAGGGTGGTCCCGTAAATGGAAAGAAGATGACATCAGAGACATTATCAAGATAAAAATGAAAAGATTTGTCAAGAGATTGGTTATGTAGGGTGAATGAAAGTAAAAAGTAGAGCATGAATCCAGGTGACCAAGAGAGTGATGCTATTAACAGTAAGGAGACAGAACTTTAAAAGAAGGGAGGATTTAGGGGGAAATATAATCAATTCTGTTTGGATATACTGAGTTTGAGATGCCCATGGAACATTCATTTCACAATGTCCAGTAGAAAGTTAGTGATGCAAAATTGGAAGTCAAGAGAAGAACTGGAGCTAGATATTTAGTTTTTTGAGTCATCTTCACAGAAACCATCATGGAATCCATGGAAGCTGATGAGGTCACCTAGTGAAAATATAGACAACAAAGAGAAGCCCAGAACAGTCTCAAAATGTAGATGAAAAATGAGAGGTCAGCAAGAAGGAAAAGAACTAGGAGAGAATAATATCACTGAAACTCACTAGAAGGACAAAATAACCAGGCATATGAAGTCTTCCTAGAGATCATTTTTTATTGCAACATATTTCATTCATATACGCCAATTTGTTTTTGCCACTCAATTTTCTATTCATCCCAATTGCTTTCTGTTCAGCTTTTCCAATTTTTTTCTTGGGAGGGTGAGGCAATAGGGATTAAGTGAGTTGTCCGAGTTCACATAGCTACTCTAAGTATCACATATCTGAGGCTAGGCTTGAACTCAGATCCTCCTGACTCCAAGGCTGGTTCTCTATCCACTGCACCATCCAGCTGCCCTGTTTTTCAAAGTTTTCAATGGCCTCCAGTGCCTAGCAGTGTTCCACATATAGTAAACTTTTTTTTTTTAAATGTAAACTCAATATCATTAATTTAGAAAAGTTAGCATCTCCCAGAGTAGACAGGAAAGAAAAGAAAATCTAGCCCTTAAAAGAGAAAGAAAAGTTTCTACAAGAAAATTGCAGATAAATGAAATTTCAACTGTCATCTCCTAGGGTGATAAGAAGCTAAGAAATCTTCTGTAATCTTTCATCAAGAAGCAATTCTGCAATAGGTGTTTTTGTCTGGGAGAGATTGAGAGCTATTTCATCCCTATCAGTTGGGACTGTTTTGTTTCTTTGCTCACTATCTTTCTCTGTCTCGTGATCGCTTGTTGTATCCCTCTCTGTGTATCTCTATCTCTGTCTCTGTCTCTCTGTTTCTCTGTCTCTGTCACTCCATCTCTTTCTCTCTTCTCTTGTCTCAGTCTGTTTGTCTATCTCTGTCTATTTGTCTGTCTCTGTCTCTCTATTCTATCTCTGTCTCTCTCTTTTTCTCTTTCTTTCTCATTCTTATTTCTATGTCAATTATTAAAATCTCTTAAACAAAAGGTCAATATTTTAGGTAAAACAAGGAATACTAGAAGTTCTGTAGAACCAGTGACTAGCTTGGATGATAAATTCCCAAGAAATGAACAAGGGAACCAAAAGTGAGAGACTGTGGGTTATAGTGGAATGAGCATCAACACTGGGGGCAGAAGATCTAGCTTCAAATCTCACCTCAGATGCTTGGTTTCCTCTGTGACCACGGGCAAGTGATCTAACCACTCTGGGCTACAACTCATCTGTAAAGTGAAAGGGTTGAGCCGATGGCCTCTGAGGTTCCTCCAGACTGAGATCTTAGATCCTGATAGTTTGATTCTACAACTCACAGGCCCAGCAAAAGCCAGGACAGAGGAGTGAATTAAAGAGGTAGGAAGGTTCTTAAACAACAAGAAGTTAAAATCTAGATATCATATTTCAAGAAATTATTAAAAATTACCCAGATATTTAACAGGCAACAGAGAAATTCAAAGTATCCATCAGTTACCTTCTTTAAGAAACCCCAAAATGAATATATTCTAGCCAAAAATCAGAGCTTGTCCTGGGTCAAGGAGAAGAGGTAGTATAAAGAAGCATGTTACCCTATGTCCAACTCCTCTGTTTGAGAGGACAGAGAAAGTCTCCAGCCTTTTTGATATGAGCACTGCCCGGGAGCCCGGAGTCTCCCACACTCAGCAGGCCTATGGGTAATGCTCATATCAAGAAGGAAGTCAGAGACCATGGAGGAGAAAGTGTTTCCAGAAGACTGGGATGATGTCACAAGTGGGTCCTACATTTCTTTTTTTTTAATTAAAGTTTTTATTATTTTCAAAGCATACATATGGATAATTTTTCAACATTAACCCTTGCCAAACCTTGTGTTCCAATTTTCCTTCCGCTTCCTCCACCCCCTGCCCTAGATGGCAATCCAGTATATGTTAAACATGGTAGAAACATATGTCAAATCCACTATATGCATACATATTTAAACAATTATCGTGCTGTACAAGAAAAATCAGATCAAACAGGAAAAAATAAAGTAAAACGTAACCAAACAACCACAGAAAGAGTGGAAATGCTGTGTTGTGAACCACCCTCGGTTCCCACAGTCCTCTCTCTGGGATGGATGGCTCTCTTCATCACAAGACCAATGGAAATGGCCTGAACCACCTCATTGTTGAAAAGAGCCTCGTCCTTCAGAACTGATCATCGTATAATCTTGTTGTTGTGTGTACAATGATCTCCTGGTTCTGCTCATTTCACTCAGCACGTCCTACATCTCTTACATTATTACTCCCAATCAGTATGTGAGGCGCCACATGTGTTTTAGGCTATTTTAGGTGCCCTCATTCCCTTTACTCAAGTTTGAACCATCAGCCCTCTCCCTCTTGAAATTATTTCATGTTCCTGTGGATATACTTTGAATTTACTCATGTACATGCTGGATCCCCACTCCATGTTTCCAATGAAATGTAAATTCCTTGAGAGTAGAGACTATATTTGGGGGGGCTTTTTAAAAAAATCTTTGTTTTAGCAGCATCATGCCTTGCACATGACAGAAGTTCAACAAAATGTGAAATTAAATTTAATTGAAAAGGGATATGTGTGAGAAGAAAACCATGTGAGGTAATAGGCTCTACCTATAGGAAGAGATTAGGAAAGGACTGAGGAAGATGCACTTTATATTGCTAAAATGTTAATAAACAAGCACTAGTTGACCCCTCACCTCCCTGTCCCCAACCCTCCTCTGCCATAAAGCTATCTGAAATAACTGGCTTTTTGGAGTATGATGTAGATTGAATCTGTGAAGAAAAATGCTGTCAAGAAGAGAGCACTTATGAGAAATCTTTAAAAGTATGGGAAAAGACAGTGTTTGATCCCATTATAAGACTGTCACAGAAGTGACAAGTGGGGTCATTGCCCTTAAATGAATAAATGAGATGGTGCAAAAGCACTGTCCTAAGCGCTGGAAATACAAATAAAACAGCAAGAGAGTGTTGGCTCTTACATTCTTACATGGAAGACAACATATGAGAAGGAAGATTTTATGCAAAGACACACATACATTCACCCACATGTACAAGGATTAAAGGAAGAGAGAGAATCGGTCAGATGGAAAGGCCCAGTGCCTCACTAGTACATTCTAGGCAAATGGCAATGATCGTCTCTAATAGCTTTGCTATTGAGAAAACCCTGTCTCTTTCTGCGTTGAGCCATTTGATGGTGACACGAATTTTTGGGGGGTTCAGACAGGAGAGACATGGGCTGCAATAACTACAAGGGCGCGTCTCCAGCAGGGCCATTCCCCTGGACACTGTCCCCAGGCCAGGCTGGCAGCGCTGTGGGGGGCCTGGAACGCAGACCCTGGGCTCTTGGACTCACCTGCCTATGGGTGACAACTGGTTGGTATTCTGGGTTGACAGTGGCAGGGATGACAGTTCCATCTCCCTGAGGGCTGCTCCTTGATAAGGGCTGTGGGGGCTGGTCTGGCAGCAAGACAGGCAGTCTGGGGTGCCCTGAAACCTTGGGGACTCCAGGAGTCCCCGACAAGATCTCGGGGAGACGGTGGCTGAGGGGGTGACCATGATTTGAGAAGATGGTCGTTTCTGCCCCCTCCCGATGACTGCTTCAGCTGGCTGGCTTGTCTCCTTGGTGACAGCTGGTCAGGAGCTGGCCCTAGTGTTTTCCTGCAAAGGTTGTTCCCCTTGATGATGGCTAGAGGAGCTAGGCTATAACAAGACCAGCAGTTTTGGGAGAGAGGAGGTATTACAGTACAGAACACTACTTATCATCTCAAACTTTTTTGATGTATTGGTTAACTTTGCTGAACTTTTTCTCCTTTTTCTATTTTTTGTTATAAGTTCTGAATGAATGTCATTAATGTAGATTCCAAGGGAACTCTGGAAGGGGAGGGAAAGGACTATATTGGTAAATGCGGATGATATAAAATAAAAGATACAAATAAAAACTTTAAAAAGAAGGGGACAGTGGGGGGAGAAAGGGAGGTACTGTCTGTCGATGTGGATAAATGGGTTTGACCTGCAGCATATTCAAATCTGGGCTAGAGCTATTCCAAGCAAGAGCCTGAAAGAGCCCTGAATAAGACAATTTCTGGCTTTCCTCTCGTCCTCTTTCTGTCACTGATTCTCCGGCAGTAGTTGTTTGTCCTTCATTCTCGAGGAGGGCCATGACATCGGGGAGGGATGCGGTGACATGCAAGTGAATTGGGGAGGGAGGGCTGGGCAAGGTCCCCTGCCTCACTTCCCTCCAGAGCCAGCAAGCCCAATGGCAAAATAGAGATCAAGAGACTGGAAACAGCCCTGGGTGCAATGGGAGACCTTGACCTTTTAAGGCTGAAGTCTTCAACAGGTCCCAGGTCTTTAGCTGCACCCATGCAGTGATTAAAGCAGGGTAGCAATTAAGGCAAAGGATCTTCTCTTTCACCCAGCTGACTCTCTTCCTTTCTCTGGGTCTCAGTCTCATCTCACTGATCTCTCAGATTCTTTCTGGGTTGGAGGTTCCCCCTAGTTCTGACATTCTGCCATGTTGTACAGAGTTATCAGACTCCATGGGAAGGGAAGAGAGAATTGTGGTGATTTCCCCTGGAGGCTTTCTTGAGGGAGAAGAATGGGGGAAAGGCTGGCCCCCGAGCAGGACAAGGAGGGTGCTTCGCGTCTGCCACCATGCCCATCTTCAGAACCCAGGACCTCCCTTGGGAGACCCTTTTGCTGCTGGCCCGAGCGGCCGCCTGGGGAAGCAGCCCCAGGATCACGACTGCTCCCCACTTCGTTCTGAATAGTTTGGGCTCTTCTCAGTCAGGCCGTGTTTTATGATCATTCCTCCTTTCTAAACTTGGCTCTGGGCCCTTTGCTCGCCTCAGCCTGGGTGGGAGAAAAGCCCCCCTTTCTTAACCACTCCCAGATAAATCATATCATGGGGCTGTAGACAAGCAGCCAGATGAGTCATTAGGGTTCCCTGCTTTCCTCTGCCCCAGACCCCACCCAGACACAGTGAAACTTCTCCTGACACCGCTGCTTTTCTCCATTGTCTCGGGACCCCAGGGGTCCACTTTCTGAAGCTCTGTTAGTCCGCCAAGGTAACCCTCGTTAGAAAAATGGCTCGGTTATCGCTGGCAGGGCTGGGCATTGCTGCA
This sequence comes from Antechinus flavipes, assembly GCF_016432865.1. Lineage (NCBI taxonomy): Eukaryota > Metazoa > Chordata > Mammalia > Dasyuromorphia > Dasyuridae > Antechinus > Antechinus flavipes. The sequence goes on from NC_067399.1 coordinate 506,694,467, forward strand.
TGGATTTAGGGGACCCTGGGTGCCGCCCCTGCCCCTCGGGCTGCGCCCACCTGGACCTGCGGCTCCGCGGGGGGAGCAGGGCCACGGCCGGCTGGGGAAGTGAGGTGTGAGAGGTCCAGAGCCGAGGAGGAGGCCCGGGCCTCGCCTGTCACTGCCTGCCTGACATAGATGGATTTCTGGGATCAAGAGGCCGGGGGAAAATATTACATTATGATAACAAATCACTCAGCTGATTGGAGCTTAATTACGTCTCTTTCATCTTTGTGACAGTCGCGCACCTGTGCCCCGGCCCAGCCTGGCAGAGAAGGGCCTGTGATGGGGCATCGGCCTTCGGGATTGATGACTCCTCCCCTCCTCTCCCCCAGCCCCCTCCCGGAACCTTCGAGGACGCACAATCTGCTCCTATTATTAGCTGTGCCCTCCAAACCTCCAGACGGAGGAAGGAGCACAAAGGAAGCCTCTACATGGGCCAGAGCCCGGAGAAACCCAGAAGGAGAAGGGAGGGGAGGGAGCCGAGGGATTAGAGGCCTGCTCCTCAAGGCAGGGGCCAGGTCAGCCCCATGCAGGTAAACTGGAGGCAGAGGAGCCGGCCCATCGCAGCCCGCCAGCAGGGCCCGGGGAGCCAACTCACCAGGACGCATTGTTAGCCGCTCATCACCTTCCAGCCTCGGAGATGAATGAATGTAATATCTCCCTGTCTGGGGGAGGGGAGGAGAGGGTTGTGCTTTGGGCCTCTGGGCTGGGAGAGAGCTAGCTTCTATCTGGGGCCCTCCGAGATGGAAAAAGGGGGAGAGCAGAGATCAAGGCTGGATTTGGACATGGAGAAAACCTCTCCTTCAGAGCCGGGCCGTCTAGGCAGAGACATAGCCCCTCAAAGCCAGCAGAACATTCATAATAATCCCTTACATCTAGAATGTTATACACTTCTATCTTCCTCATGGAAACGTTCCCCATCGTGGTTTTATGTAAAATTGGTCAGTACAAGAAATTAAATAGGAATTTGGGGGAAGCTTCGGAGAAACTAAAGACTACACAGAACAGCCATCAACACAGAGCCTATGTAAGCCAAATTCGTAAGCCAGATTTTACAATAAGGTATTGTAAACATCTCATAAAAGGAAAAGAAAAAATTCAGATTTGTCTGGTATGAAGAAATGGCCAAATTTTCCCCCCAGATTTCCCAGATTACAGTATGTTCTATCCCTACTCCCCATGATGAAGAAGGGGCAATTATATTGTTCTCACTGGGAAGGACTCTAGTGCTTATCTAATTATTCATTACCTTTTTCATATTCTGGATCTCTTAGGTAGCCTGGGGAGGCCTATGGACTTTTTCTAAGGAAAGAATGCTTAAAATGTATATGATTACAAAGGAAATCACTTATAATAAAAATAGAGGTCATTTTTTCCTCGTCAAGGTCACAATCCCCTTGGAATTTATCTGGAGACTCTGGATCCCAGATTAAGAATCCCTGATCTAGTCCAATCTTGTTATTTTATAAAGGAGTAACTGACACCCAGAGAAGTAAATTGAGTGGGGAAGACAAGAGTTCAAATCCAGACTACCCAATTCCAAGTCCAGGGCTCTGCAATGCACCATATTAAAATGCTTTTGATGGTCAAACTATGCTTTGATTTAGCCTGCAATAGCCGGACCACAGGGAGCCCCAAGCTTGGGAAAGATCAGTGTCTTCTGCTCTCTTGAGTACAGGATTTCTAGAAGAGCGGATTTTACCATTGCTGAATGAATGTGGCACACAATAATAGGTGGGGGGGAGGTGTCAAAAACTGGGGCCTCTGCTGCTTGAGAAGTCTGGTGACAGGGCAAAGGTTTGGGGGAGAGGTTCAAGGTATCTAGGTGTGATATAAATAGAAAATACAAGAGTGATGGAAGCCAAATTGAATGTCTGCCTCCATAGAATCAGTCATATAGAATTGGGAAGTACTCTTCATTCATTCAATATCCAACAAGCATTTATTAAGCATCTGTGATGGGCTCCACACAGTACTCAATGCCAGGGACACAGATACAAAAATGAAATAGTTCCTACCCTCATAGAGCTTACATTCTGTTGGGGAAATGGCACTACGAGTAAATACAACATATGTACAAAATAATGGGAGAGGTGACTTAGAAGTCACAGAAGTATAGATGGGAGCTAGACGGTAATTCTTAAAGGCCTTCACCCAACCCTTTCATTTCTGAGATGACAAGTCTGAGGTTCACACAGAAGTAAAGATTGGAACAGGAACTTGAATCCAGCACTCTTTCCACTTCACTGCTAGTCCACCTTTCCTCACTTCAGTGAGACACATAGAGCACCCATCAGGAACAAAAGATAATGAGGCAGCTGGACCAAACCCCAAGAAGTCAGGCTATAGGGCAATTCGGTCCATCAGCATAGAGAGGAAAGGGTTAACAGGGCACATTGGCCCTGTGAGCACCTTGTCTATGGCAGATAAGCTCTCCCAAGCCACATTAATAAGACATTTTTAGCTATTGTCAAAGCAAGTCAGATGAGATGGAGGGAAAATCCTGAGCTCTTTTTTAATTGTAAAAAAATGTCTGTTGTAGATCTCCCCACACATTCTTTATAATAACCTCAGTAAGAGAAATGCTATGTTTTTTATTTCTTCAAAATGTGTCTTCTCTATTAAGTCACCACGGGTACTGAATGCTTCTCTGCAACCAGAATCCCCAGAGACAGTAAGGTCACTCTTACCAACAGGATATTCATGGGAAGGAAGAACCACTTACAGTATTACAGTAGCAAGGTGACTGAGGCCATAGCCATAATCAGGAATTATTTGTTCATTGTTGTTCAGTCCTTCGGTCATGTCTGACTCCTTGTGACCCTATGGACCAATGGCTCTCCTGGCAAAGGTACTGGAGGGATTTGCCATTTCCCCCTCTAGTGGATTCTTCTGTCAGGCAATTGGAGATTAGGCAATTCATCCAAAATCACATAATTAGGCCCTCCCATGGTTTTTCCCTTTTGCTCTGATTTTTCTCTCCCAACATGATTCATAAAGGATTGTGTATTAAAAACAAATCAAAAAGAAAAGGAAAAAAATGACATTTCTAGGAAGTATCTGAGACTGGATTTGAACTCAGGTTTTTTTGCCTCCAGTGTGTCAGTCTCTCCCCTAGCTGACAGCTGCCCAGTCTATAGGAATTATCTAACTTGGAGCAGAAGAGTTGGGAAAGAGGTGGTAGCCAGTCTGAGGAGGGAGGAAACGGTGACAGTGGTACACAGGCCCGTCCTGTCCTTTGCTGCACGGCTGCTCCAGGAAATGGGGCGCAGGGGCCCCCATGCTACAGGAGTGAGTCACGGTCGCCAGGGGGCTTGGAAGGGCTGGGTGAGGGCTCGCTTGGCGATCTTCTGGCGCCTTACTCTCCCAAACCCTTGCCGCCCGTTCTGGCCCCGCGAGGCTCCGTCTCTGTCCTGTGTGTCCTCGCCCTTGTCCGGAGCTGGCTGGGGCCTTCCTCCTTTCTGGACCTTAGCGCTCCTAGCTTCCCGTATGACTCGGCTCACGGTTATGAAGCCCCTGGACTGCTAGAACGCTTCCTCCTCAAAGCGCCTTCCAGCATTCTGCGGATGCTGACCCGTCCGGGTGTGTGCCGGCGTCTGAGGCGGAGATTGTTTCCGGTCTTCTTTGGGTTCCCCGCTTGCGGGGCTCCTGGCACTCCCGGCGCCGCTCACAGACAGAGGGGTCGTTCCGGTTGGCGGGGCTCCCCTTCCGGCTGCCCACCTGCAGGCCCCGGGAAGCCCTCGGAGATGCCCGCTCTCGCGGCCGAGCTCCCATCCCAGCCTGGAGCGCAATGCCGGGAGGTGGCCCGGAGCAGAACTAACGCCGTTGCATAGACTCGCAGATGGCCGCTATTTATTAGCCAGTTTGCTAACAGCAAGAACCCGGGGTCCTGTCATTGCGCTGGGAACCAACGAGCTCGCGGTGCCATATTCCTCGTTCTCGCGGCTCCGCGGCAGTCTCCCGCGTGGAACCCTCCGCGTGTACTTGTGTATGTGTGCGCGCTTACCTTCTCCCGTGCGCATGCGCACGTGTCACAAACCTTCCCGAAGGCCAGGAACTGGTGGGGAGGTGTGTTCCTGTGTCTTTCGCACGGACACAGACCCTCAGACACGACGGGTCCACACAAGATCCGTCGCCTTGAATCTGTTAAGTTGTTCAGCCGCCCACTCGTGTGCACGACCGACTTCTGTGTACACGTATGCGGTCACTAAGAGAGCAGAGCTTTGCCGAGTGCAGAGGGTGACAGGCGCCGAGGGAGGCCCCCCTCCCCGAGAGGGGAGCAGGGTTTAACAGTCCGCCATGCTTCGTGGGCTGCCGGTTCTCCGGCTATGCCTCGGTCTGCCCGGGGCGGGTATCTGCCCTCCCTCCAGGTGGATTTTCCTCAGGCTTCCCAGCTACAGCTCTGCACGTGCCCTCTTACAGAACTGGGAGGAGGCGGCGAGGGCCTAGGCTAGGGGCTAGTCACAGAGATAGAAGGGGCTGCAGTAGAGAGAATGCTCCTTGTCTGCGCTCTAAAAAATAGGTTAGCAGATTCTTCAGGGGGTGCTGTCACCCAGAGCAGATAAAGACCCTGACAATGTACCTGGGACCAGCTCTAAAATTAATCTCCAGGATAGGAAGTTGTTGTCGACAGCCAGGGAGTTTAGAAAACAGATTTCACCTGATTAAAAATGGAAACTGGCAATCGATCATGTACCACATCCCATCTAGGTAATGAATGAACGCGGCATAATGAAATGCATTACTTTATGCTAAGAGCGGGATGGTCTCCACAAGCTGGGGATAAGGCACCGTAATTGCAGGAGGAAACGCGGCCTAATTAACATAACTGCCGCCTCGTCGCGCTGTTCCGGCTGCGATGAGCCTGTGTTGTCACAAGGCTGCCCTACCCAGCCGTTAGCTGCCGCCGCTTTCCCCACACTCTTACTCCCTGCCCTTCAAAGCCTGGGGGGAGTTGGCCAACACAGGGCTCTCGGACCAAAGGGACGGTAACACGTTATTCCCAGAACCTTTTAATTGGTATTTGATCACTAAAATGGGAGGTCAAGGATGACAAGCAGGTAAATGGTTCCTTCAACCAACCAGAGCTGGACCCTGCAGCCAGGAGTACTTCCCATGATGCAATGGTACAAACAGCATTTTCCATTGGTTTACCTTGCCCGCCATGTGGCCTCTTTTAGCCTGAGCTCTTCCGGGATCCAAACCAGAATTCTCCTTTCTTGTTCCACGATTTTCCCCTGATAGAACAGCTTGGTCAGAGCAGTTTGAAAAGCCTTGAAGAGAACTGACCCCGGGCCACAGGCTATGACCAAGCCTTCAGAAGGATGCTCCCTGCCGCCACTCAACATGGGGGAGCCTGCCGGAGATTAAATTACGCTGAGAAAATAAAGCTACTTTATTTCCAAATAAAAGGGAGAATAGACAGGAAGAAGAAACACACGGATGGATGTGTGTTTTAGTTCACCAAAATATTGGGAACAACCACACGTAGGGGTTTTCTAACATTGCTCTGCAACTTGGAAAAGTTGGCTTGTGTGAAGTGCACTAGCCCGGCCCAGAGCCCCAAAGTGAGCCAGGAGCAGAGACACCCGGAGGAGCCAGGTCTCCTGACTCCATCCTGGTGTTCTGTCTTCCACCGTGGAAAAAAGCCGGGGTGTGTGGAACTTCTTCACAGCCCATCCCAGACACTAGCTCTGCCTGGGACCCCATTTGTAATACCCTTCTCTTGGTCCCATTCATGGTATGGACTTGGCTCTTTTCAACAATGAGGTGATTCAGGCCAATTTCAATAGACTTATAATGGAAAGTGCCATCCATATCCAGAAAGAGAACTAAAAAGACTGAATGTGGATCAAAGCATAGTATTTTCACCTTTTATTGTTATTGTTGTTTGCTTGCTTTTTTTCTTTCTCTTTTTTTCTTGTGCAGAATGATAAATGTGGAAATATGTTTAAAAGACTTGCGCATGTTTAACCTATATTGGATTACTTGCTGTGTAGGGAAGAGGGGAGAGAGCAAGAAAGATATAGAACACAAGGTTTTGCAAGGGTGAATGTTGAAAATTATCTTTGCAAGTATTTTGAAAAATAAAATACACACAAAGAATGGGGGTCAGATCCTCTACCTGTATAACCTTGAGCAAGTCACTTTTGGTATAATAAAAGTCTTATCCCAAGGATACAGATGCCATTTTCCATTTGTTAATCTTGTTTTTTAGCCTTATTTCTTTCAAGATCCAAACTGGAAGTCTTGTTTTTATTTCTACAATGGAAATCCAGCGCCTACACCTAATGGTGACAACAATATAATTAGGATAAAAAAGATGAAAACTAATACTATGTAGTTATAATGAGCATCCTTGAAAGAAAATTCATGAGAAGGTACTTCCATCCTAAATGCCATTGTTTTCTACTCTTGCCGGAAACTTTGAGGGTCTTCCCCTTCCAGACTGATGTTTCTGTGACAGTAAATTAGGCCATCTTTTGTTTCAATTCTTACCCAACCATTAGTCATTGAAGGAGGGTTGCTTCAAACAAACTGAGACCTGGGGAAAAAACCTGAATTTGAAAAGGCCAGAATCACCCACTGTATCCCAGGTCATCACCACTCATTTTGACTTTTCTTGACTTTTAATCTTACTAGTGGACTGTCATGACTCTGGAAAAGAGAGTGAATCTGATGACTTTGTTCAGTTTTGCCTCACTTAAATTATATATATATGGAGAGAGAGAGAGAAAAAGAGAAAAAGAGAGAGAGAGAGAGAGAGAGAGAGAGAGAGAGAGAGAGAGAGAGAGAGAGAGAGAGAGAGAGAGAGTCAGATTTGGCAGACATTTTGGTTTTGCTGAATTACTTTTTTCTCCCTTTTCCCCTTTTTTTCTTTTCACATGGAATGGACTGATGGAAAGGGCAGGCAGGAAGGATATATTTAGAAATGAAGGTGATTAAAATAGAAAGAGAGCAATACAAATAAAAATATTTTAAAAGAGAATTTAATTCCATTCCCCTCAAAAAAATTTATTAATGCATATTATACTGTACTACATACTGTAGCATGTGCAAAGTACTATATAAGGTACTAGATACACAAAAACAAATTCAAAGTAGCCCCTATCCTCAAGAAGCTTACACCCTCCTAGAAACAGCTCTCTCCTTTAATATTTGGAGATTTACCAACCTGCTCAGAGCAACAAGTTTTGTTGATTTTAAAATTTTAGTTTCTCAAAAAGCAAAATCTATATAAATGACAATAAGTATACAGAGGGAATTATCTTTCCTTTCAGAAAATCTCAAGTAGTTTGCACTCTGGCAAGCCTGGAAGGAAATTATGTGCTGCTTATGAAAAACAACAAAACCCACATTACCTGGTAATGTGCAAGTACGGTTTAATTGACTGTTGTTCTCAGTGGAAGGACCCATGTTGTTTGGCTAAGATCAGTTAGTATTTGTTCCTCAGCCACTACCTTCTTCTTCAGAAGGTTTCAAGATTTTCAACAACTGTCCCCAACTCTCCCGATGCTCCCCCACCCCCAGCCTCCCCAGTGATGACTCAGGTGTGCAAAAGAAAGTCCGTTGCCACAGAGTGATGGAGAGTGGGTTAGGAGAGTGGGCGTGCTTGGGCATGCTGGCCAGTTCCCATCCTGGATCCAGTTACACAGCAACAATCCAAGGATTGGGTTAAATTTTAACTTGTTTCCCATGATTTTTCTTTTGGCATTTGATGGCAGCTCATCTCCTCTGGTTACACTGAGTACTCCCACCCCTCCAAAGTAGCTTCCAAGTAGATGAAGATGATCCAGTCTTATCCAGAGAGAACTGACTGGATCCCAAGTGAGCTTTCCTTGGGGATTAAGTCTTCATGACTTCACTGTAATAGCAACTAAAGAGTACAACTAATTTCCTAAGAGGTGTGCAGAGGGGGAGGAAGGAGTATATTTAGAACTCTGGAATAATAAAAGGAAATGAACCATTGGCTGTCAGAGTTGGAAGGAACCTGAGGCCACAGAATGTTAAGAGTTAGAACCAGAGACACCGTCGAATGCAAAGCCCCTCATTTTATGAATGAGATGGAAGGAAATGATCGTTCAAAGTTATCCAGCTAATGGCGGAACCAGAATCAGAAACTATGTCCTTGTCCTTCCCATTTTATGCTGCTCTCTAACTTTACATAGGAGAGGAAAAACTTAGCTCGTGACCCTGAGAAGTTAAAAAATTTAGCTTCAGGATATAGGCTTATATATAGATAGATGTATATTTATATATAAACATACACATATATAAACATGCATATATACATATATATTCCATGAATATATTTATGGATCAATAATGTATCCATAATGCATCATTAAGAAAAGATGAGAATGTTTGCTGACCTCTTTAACCTAATAGTTAACATAATGGGAAGGGCAGCTGGATATGCACCATAGTGCACAGAGTTCTGAGCCTGGAGTCAGGAAAACTCTTCTTCCTGAGTTCAAATCCAGTCTTAGACACTTACTAGCTGTGGGATCCTGGACAAGTCCCTTAATTGTGTTTCTGTAAAATAAGTTGGAGAAGGAAATAGTGAACTATCCAATATCTTTACCAAAAAACACCAAATGCAATCAACAAAGAGTCAGACATGCTTGAAAAATGACTTAACAATAATGCAACTGGAAGGAGGAGGAGAGAGGACAACATATTCTTTTAAATGGTCCCTTAAGACCTCCTTCAGGGAAAGGCTTTTGGATTGAAGGGATTGATTGCCTGACTCAGTAGGACATCTCTAATGGGTTTACATATTAAGTGGAAAGTATACTATTTCACACATATAATTATATACATGCATATGTACATATATATATATACACATATATACATATACACGTAGCAGTGTGATATTGTGGATAGGGAGCTGTTTATAGTCAGTGAAACCTATATTCTAGTTCTATTCCTGGCAGAGTCACTAAGTGACACTGAGCAAGTTATTTAATGTCTTTCAGCCTCAGTTTCCTTTTCTGTAAAATGAGGATAATAATAGCAGCGGCTGACAAACTTCCCATTTGATGTGAAGATCAAATGAGATGCATGTAAAAGTTCTTTGGAAATGTTAAAGAGCTACATAAATAGCTATCATTATCATCATCATCATTAACTTTTTTCTCAGGGAACTCTCTAAGACAAGGATTCTTAAGGATCTTTAGAATCTGAGATCTCCAAAGAGTCTGTGAATAGATTTGGAGGGGCAGGAGGACAGTCTGTGAATCTCAGTGAGAAAAAAATACATCTTTATTTCAATAGAATTAATTTCTTTTGTAGCCTATATGTTTTATTTTCTGCAATTAGAAACAATATTCTCCAAAAGGTGTCCAGACTGACAAATAGCACAATATAAGTGAAGAGCCTCCACGCTCAGGCTATATATTGCAGAGCAGTTGCCAATTTGTTTTAGTAGGGGAGATTTCTCACTAGGAGCTTTTTACATTGATGAAATCATACAGGTCTGGCCTAAATAAATGAATAAATGCATGAACAAATGAAAGCATATTGTGGGGGAAATAAAGGTAGGTATTGAAAAGGAATATTTAGGATATGAAACATATTAGCAAAAGTCAGTTCAATGTGGAGTTGAGGAGAGTGTGGTGGATTTAAAGTAAGAGGAGCTGTGTTCAGTCTGTGGCTCCGATACCTATTCCTGTATGTCCCTCTCTCTAGTTGGATTCAGTCACCTCTCAGGTCCCTTCTGGCCCAAAGCAAGGATCCTACTATCCCTGAAGATCCGCAGTGCTACAGCTTTCAGGACCTTGGTCTTCTTGTAGGATATTGTACAGCCATAATTGGGGCCCCCATCCTGCAGAGGAGGAGCAGCAGCAGGCAGCCAAGGAGTCCCACCTAACACTGAATCTCTTGGAAAAAAGGAATACCAAAGATAAGGAAATTTCCTGGTTTGTTTATTTTCCTCCTCTCCTTCCTATTGGAGAGACTAGAAATGTGCAAATGTCCTGATCAAAGGATATGGCTCCTGTTGTGTTAAAGGCAGGGTTAACCTCCCAAAGCCTTCTAGTTGATGCTAAAAATTCAGACAGCCTGTCACAGTGACTTAAATCCATCTTAATGAAATAGTCCTTTGTCTTTTGGACTAGGAAGGGCTGCAAACCCAGTTAGAGAGGCTTTTTAAAAAGTACTCACCACCACAATCTCTCAGTCAGCTCAGATTTTAAGATTACCAAATTATCTAGGCAACTTTCCTGTTTGAAAAATTGGTTTTTTTTTTTCCTTCAGTTACTTTGAGTTGTTAGCTCTGTAATGCAATCTCCATGTGCTTCCCTCTTGAAATAAAAATATTTTCAAAAACCTCTCCCCAATCCTTTCCTTCTTACCAACCCTTCCCCCTTCTCCTTCCTCCCTCCCCAACATCAGCAAAGCAGTCCAGACCAGATGTCCTTCCATACAATGAGAAATCAAATAAATGATTTTCTCATCACTGCAACATTAACCCCTTGCAATTTGGGCATTTCCCTCTCAATCCAACTGTTCCTTAGGACAACTCATAAGTTCTCTGCACTCATTGAAAGTGAACTCAATCTCAGGCTTATAATTGCCAAGGACCAAATTCCAGGGCGAGTTAACAAACGTCCACCATTTCCCTGCCTAGGATGATGCAGTTTTTGAAATGGTCTTTTCCAGTCCTCCCAGTCAACCAACAGGTTCAGCCGGTACAGCTGAGAAGATGACAGAAACCCCTTTCTAAGCAGTCCCCAGCCTCAAGTCACTGAGACCCCGAAACTTAGAGCCTGAAGCAGAAGGTGCTGAGCTGAGCTGGAAGGACTGAGTTATGGCTAATAACCTGAAAACACTTACCAGGAAGATAAACAGATTTCAGCAGGAAGGTACCAGATCCGGGCCAAGAAATAATTGGCATCTACACAAAAATTTCTATTAGCACTTCCCTCCTTCCCTTTGTGTAAGTCCAAATGAATGTATCTGCTAGTTATAAACGGGGAGACCAATCTATCAGAATTTAGAATACTCTGAAGGAGAGATGTGAGACCCAGTGGCCTCCCAGTGGCTAAAGGGAGACTGCCTGGAGAACCAGGGAGCCTCCTTGGAAATGCAGTCGTTCTGTGAATTCCACTAAATGACAGAGAGGTAGATAAATTTCATAGTTGGGTAAGATATATAGTGCCCTCTTACTGAAGAACTCTTGGGTATATGAATCTCTGAAATAGAGGATTACTATATCCTGTTCACAGTTTTATTAAAATCTATTATGTGGCCACTCTTTGTGCTGAAAATATTAAGTGAAGTTTCCCATTCCTAAAGGAGTCCCTGAGCCCGGCTACTCTACTGTATAAACTTGTTTTTAATATAATTTATTGCGTGAAAGGGTTTTGTTCCCCCTCCAGAGATAATAAATGCCATCAATGACTAAAGACTCATGTTAATTCCTGAGAAGAGAAGAGAACACTATTCTTGGAGTGATTTGGGTTTTCTAAGTCTTTTTTTTGGGGGGGGACTGTATTTATTTTATTGGTAGGTCATGACTTCTGTGTGTGAGGGGAAGGTGTGGAATGAAGGAGTTTTTACTCAATCTTACCCTTTTCATCTAACAGATGGAAGAAGAGAAACTAGTACACTTACTCAAAGTTTCTGAGTGTTAAACAACCTGAGGTACCAGTCAGTAGGAGGGGTCTAGCATGTAGTCCCATTCCCATCCATGAAGGAACCTTCATATTACTCCAGGAGAATGACGATAGTTCTGAAAGCTAAGAGAAAAACCCAGAATCTTGTCTTATGATGATAGATTTAGGAAATAGATTTAGGACAGTAAGGAACCCTCAAAGTCTGCCCCCTCCCCTTCTACCAAATCCTGACATGCTCTCCGACTAGAAAAAAATCTCCCAAGGAATCCCACAGTCATTTTCTCTTTGGAAAAAAATAGCCCTAAAGTAAATAAATTCTCATATTAATAATCTAATCTATGTAATAATATTATATATAACATGTATTTGTAGATATAATCAATTTTATTTATAGTGATGTTATGCCCTGTTCACCACATCCAGCATTTCCTGCCTTTTTTCTAATTCAACCCATCCCCCTCATTTTACAGATGGGGAAACTGAGGCCTGAACAGGCAGAATGCCTTAGGACAAGGGCATCATAGTTTTAAAACTAAAGAGTACCTAGAGGCCATCCAAACCAACCCTTATGTTTCAGGAAATGGAAGCCTGTAAAGGTCTTGCAGGTTAGCAAGTGGCAAGACTGGGATTCCAGCTCCAGACCTCTTCCCACAAGACCACACAAGCAGTGAATGGAGAAGGTGGGATTCGCACTAGGCTCCCCCAGCCTCATTCCCCCCACCTCCCGATGACAAAACCTCTGGCCGCTGCCGGCCCAACCAAGGAGTGTCCGAGGGCACCGGCTTTCCTTTCAACTGCTGCCTCAGACGCCATGATCGAGGGGACATTATAGGAAATTCTCTGTGGACTTCAGGGTTGTCATCCCCAAGAGAAAGGGAGTGACCTGATGGATGGCTTTTGCCCGTGGAAGGACGGCTGCTCAGGCATTTCCCTGAGCGTTAGTTAAGGCCTGGTGACCAGACCCTTTATTATATGCACCAAGCAGCGAGGAGCCAAAATCCAGGTTTTGATTTTGCAGGTTTATGCTACTGAAATAATTAGGAATGGAGTGGGTTGGATGGGAATGGAGGCAAGAAAGAAGTAGAGGGAGGGAGGAGGGGAGGAGACATCTAGACCAAGGGACAGATGCAGCTCATCACAATAATGAGTTCTCTTCCCAAGGAGTCACCCTACTGTTCTTTCTGTTCCATATTAACACCAAAAATAAAAGCCCAAGAGAAAAAGGGCAGCTTTTATTCAGAGTTCCCAACCCCCACTCCTTTTGAGGAGTAACAGCTAAACAAAGACCCTGACTGGATACATCATTTTTCTCTTCTCCAACCCTCTGTCCCACCCTTTTATATTTCTTTAAAATAGGGTTAGATCAAGATGGATGAGTCCCCAAGCCCATGGAGAAGCAGCCGCTGCTGCCCCTGCGTCCTCCGCCCTCTAATCTCTGGCATCGAATTACTGGAAAGCTCCAGGAGGAGGAGGCTAACTGGGAGGAATTATTAAATTTATTATTAATGAGTTATTGGCAGTAGAGTAGGCCACCAAGCCAGGTGCAAAGCTGGAGGCAGGAATTTCCCTGGGGTATGAGTCCAGGATAAGAACTGGAGTGTCTCCCATACATGGAAAGTCAGCCAAGCCTCTTGGGATTCAAATTTCTTCCTGGGAAAGGGAGAGAGAGCTGAATCAAGAAAAAGAGATTAGCCAACCAGTTCTCCCCCTCTTTAGGTGCCCCAGGATTGGGACGGAATGGAGCACTCGCCATCATCATGAAGAATTCAAAGTTTATTGAAAACTGCAAGGGAATAAAGGCACCCCTCCCCCCAACTCCAAAAGCACATCTGTATCATAGACTGGATTTCTTTCTTTTTTTTCTTCCTCCACTACATTCCTCCCTCCCATCCCAATCAGTCAATAAATTAGCATTTATTAAGCCCCTGACTATAGGCAAGGCTACGCTGTTAAACTCTAGGGAGACAAGAGCAAAATACCCCTGTTCTCCAGCTCGCCTAAAGCCAAAAGAGGGAGAAGCAGGCACGTATGGGTGTGTATAAGTTAAGTGACAGATATTTTGGACCAGAAAGCACTAGCAGCCGGTGGGGCACGGGGGCTGACCAAGAAAAGGCCTCTAGCTTTGGGGGCCTTTGTTTTGAATCCTGAAGGAAACCAGTGACTCTAACACCTCGGTCCTTTTCCTTTTAAAGAATCTGTCGCCAGGAATGAGTTGAGGGAGTGAGTGAATGAAGTGCTTAAGGTAAACTGAGCACTGTGGTAAACCCTGAGAGAGGTGCACACTTTCCTTAAGGAAAGAGCAGTGGGCCGATAATATTGATGATCAGAAGACCACGGCTCTAATCTTGGTTAAACACTCCGTGTTCTATGTGGCCTTGAGTAAATCCTCCACCCCTCCTGGGTCTCAGTGACCCCATCTCTAAAACGACAGTAACAATACCGGCCGTATTTGCTTTTTGAGATTATTTGGGGGATCAGCTGAATGAACAGATAGGACAGCACTTCCTATCTAGAACAAACACGTAAGGTGGGATGTCAGAGGAGGGACCTCAGACATCACCAGTGCGCCGGAGGCAGAGGCAGAGTTCTGATTCTCTGCCTTGGCAGTTAGGTGGGCAACAGAGTGCTGGGCTGAGTCAGGAACGCGGAGATCCCAGTCCTGCCTCAGTCGCTTGGAGCTGTGTGACCTGGACAAGTCACTTAACTTCAGTGTCTTCAATGATCAAATGAGGATCCCAATAGCACCCACCTCCCAGAGCTAGTGTGAGGATCATGCAAGATTATGTTTGCAAAGAGTTTAGCACAGTGCCCTGGCACACAGTAGGCACCTAATAAACTCTTGTTTTCTTCCTCCTTTCTTTTCCTTCTTCCCTCCTTTCTTCCTTAATTCCTCTCTCCTTTCCTTCTTTCTTTCCTTCCTTCTTTCTTTCCTTCCTTCCTCCCTCCTTTCCTTTCTCCCTCCCTTCCTTTCTCCCTCCCTTTATTCCGCCTTCACTCCCTTCCTCCTTTCCTCTCTTCCTTCCTTCCCTCTCTTTTTTCCTTTTTACTCTCTCCTTTCTTTTCATCCTCCCTCCCTTCCTTCCATCCTCTTTCCCTTTCCCTTCTTTCCCATTCCTCCTTCCTTCATTTCCTTCCTTCTCTCCATCTCTTCTTTCTTTATTCCTTCCTTCTTCATTTTCTTCCTTCCATCCCTTCCTTTCTCCCTCCCTTCCCTTTCCTTTCTTTGTTCCTTCTCTCTTCCTTCCTCCTTTCCTTCCTTCCTTTTTTCCTTCTCTTTCTTCTCTCTCTCCCTTCCTCCCCCCTACCCTTCCCTTCTTCCTCCCTCTCTTCTTCCCTCCCTTTCTATCTCTTTCTTTTTTTCCTTTCTTTTCTTTTCTCTCTCTCTTCCTAGAATTAGAAGAGCTACATTCAATTCCCAATTCTGCTCCTTATTATCCCTGTGACTTTAGAACAATCATTTAGCTATTTCCTCCTCTATAAAATAAGACTGGACCAGATGATCCTGAAAATTCTGCTCAGCTCTCACTCTTGTGACCAGAGCCCAGCATAATGCCTTCCCCACAGTAGATGTTTAATAAATGTTCAACTTAATTAAATTCTGTAGTGATGCTTCTTACAACACTTAATAATAAGTTAAATAAATTTAACCAGTATTATTTGTAGCAAAACCCACCTCATTGGTCAGTCCCCTCCCATTGCTTCTAGATTGGTAGCTCAGTTTTATATAGGTGCAGATTTCACTTAGAATAAAGAGAATGCATGGCATAGCAGCTAGAAGGCTCAAATCTCAATTCAAATACTCAGTAGCTATATGAACCAGAAACAAGTCACTTGACTTATGATGTCTCTCTATTTTCCCATTTATGAAATGGGAATGCTGATGAGAGTAATATCTGTAGTATACCTGTAGTAGTAACATACCTGTAGTATATATCTGTAGATTAATACCTGTAATACTTATATTCAACAATATATGTGAAGTACTCTGTGAACTTTAAAGTAATAAGTTAATATGTACATGTCAGTAATTTCTACAAGATACAGCTTGGAAGATAAGGTTAACATTCCCCAAACCGTCAGGGACTTCTAGGATACCACATAGAGTATAGTTTGTGAATTATAAATGCTGAAAAGGGGAAGGGGAGCAAAATTTGAGTGGGCCAGAATGAGGAGCAAGGATGGGCTTCTTACCTTGGACCTGTGAATTGGAGAAAGGGCAATCAATGAGAAAGTTACTGTAATAGTGTGTGGGCCTAAATTGGGATGATAGTCATATGACTGAGAGGAGAGACACTACCAGTGGAGTCTTATAAACAATGTATACAGTGATTATGACATTTTAGAAAAAAACAACTATGCAAGATTTTAGAACCCTGATCGACACAGTGACAAACCATTAGTCTAAAAGAATGAGAATGAAACACGCCCCTCATCTCCTGTCAGAAAGATGAATTTAAGAGCTGAAACACATTTCCAGGCATATCTAATAGAAAAATTTGTTTCACTGGACTATGCAGATTTGTACTGAAAGATTTCCTTTTCTTTTTAATTTGCTCACTGGGCAACTTGATTAGATTTAGGGAGTTTAGAGCACTAAGAATCTGGAAGGCCTGAGTTTAAATCCAGCTCCACACATTTATTAGCTGATGGGTCTGGACAAGTCACTTAATTACTCTATGCCTCAGTTTCCTCTTCTGTAAAATGAGGATAATAATATCTTCAACCTTTCAAGGTTGTTGTGAGAATGCAATTAAATAATATTTGTGAAACACTTTGCAAATTTTAAATTGCTATGTAAATGCGAAGCATTATTATTATTAGTGAGAAAAGAAGATTAATTTTAAAAGAATTATTACTTCAATGAGATGATTCAAGACAAATCCAATAGATTTAGGATGGAAAGTATCAACTGTATCTAGAGAGAGAACTATTGAAGCATAGTGATTTTACCTTTTTTGTTGTTGATTGTTGTTGTTGTCATCTGTTTCTTTCTTATGGTTTTTTCCCTTTTGATCTGATTTTTCTTTTTTTATTATTATATCTTTTTACTCACAAAACATATGCATGGGTAATGTTTTCAACATTGACCTTAGCAAAACCTTCTTTTCCAAATTTTCCCCTCCTTCTCCCATCTCCCTCCCCTAGACTACTAGAGGTAGTCCAATATATGTTAAATATGTTAAATCCAATATACGTATACATATTTATACATTTATCTTACTGCATAAGAAAAATCAGATCAAGAAGAAAAAAAAAACCTGAGAAAGAAAACAAAATGCAAGCAAACAACAGAAATAGTGAAAATGCTATGTTGAGTTCCACACTCAGTTCCCATAGTCCTCTCTCTGGGTATAGATGGCTCTCTTCATTACTGGACAATTGGAACTGGTTTGAATCATCTCATTATGGAAGAGAGCCACATCCATCAGAATTGATCATTGTATAATCTTGTTGTTGTTGGATATAATGTTGATCTGATTTTTCTTGCACAACATGACAAATATAGAAATATGTTTAAAAGAATTGCACATATTTAACCTATATTAGATTGCTTGCTGTCGTGGGGAAGGAGGAGAGAAGGGAGGAAAGTAGAGAAATTTGGAACACAAAGCTTTACAAAAATGAATATTGAAAACTATCTTTACACATATTTGAAAAAATAATAATTTGGTAATTGAAAAATGAAAGTAATAATTAAAAATAAAATCATCCTCATCACCATCATCATTGCCATCATGCCATAGCATCTTCTGAAGCCCTGATCGATGAGAACTAAATAGCTTTTATAATTAACGAATGGCAGGGGGTGGAGCTGAGGCAGGATAACTGATCACATCTGGAGCATGAGGAAGAATGAATAGTTGAAGTTAATACAGAGGTTGCAGACCCGAGTGACAGGGAGAATGGCAGCAGCCTCTATGAAAAGAGGGAAGGAAAGAAGAAGAGGGGGTGAGGAAGCTCTTCATTTTCGAATCTATGTTTTAATTAAGACCTGGGTTTCAGAACAGAGCTGAGCACTTAGCCATAATCAGCTACTGCCTCTCCCAGGAAGAGGGGTAGATATCATAGTTGTTTTCCGTGAGTGTTGATTCAAAAATATAAAGACTAGATCAATAAGGGAGTGATTCATCACTTTGCAAAAATAAATTACCACAAGGTCCTTTTTAAGAACACAGAGTTGTTGTTCAGTGATGAGTGACTCTTCGTCACCCCATCTGGGGTTTTCATGGCAGAGATGTCCGAGTAGTTTGCCACTGATTTCTCCAGTTCATTTTACTGGCAAACAGAGTTAAGGGACTTGACCAGAGTCCCACAGGTAGTACATGGCTAAGGCCAGATTCAGTCTCATAAAGAATCTCCCTAATTCCAAGCCCAGTTCTCAATCCATTGCACCAGCCAGCAGGCTCCGTACCCACTACCCGTGCTTTAAAGTGCTTGCTGAATTGCATTCATCATCTTCCGGTGCATTTAAAATTGGATTTTATTTCTATACATCAGGGTAAAGATATCAGTGAGAATAGAAAAGGAGACTTCCCTGTAACATGAAAGGCACTAGCCAAGCAGAGGGGATTGATGATGGCCAGTTCCTAAAAAGCCTCTGCCCCCACTCCAAGTCCTGACATATGCTCCCTGCAGTAACAACCTCTCCAGGGCTTTTGGTTGCTTTCTCTTGGGAAAAAGATAATTAGCCCAAAAAGTAAAAAGAAAGGAAGCATGTTGTGTTAGCCTGGGGTAGAGAGGTCTGCTCTCTTGAGTGAATAAGTAATTGGGCAGCAAGTCATTCCCAGGGGCCTCAGCTTATCCTATCTCAGGTAATTACATAATTAGGGCATGTGGGATCCCCACAGGGGACCCCAGGAAGCAGGTGAGTGATGCTGAGCTGAACACAGAGCTGCGGGTGACTGCCAGTGGGTCTTGCTTGCTTATCCCTAATGGTAACAGAATCATAAAATGTCACAGATAGAAGGGATTTAAGAGATAATCTGGTCCAACCTCCTCACTTTGCAGATAGCAAAACTAAGGCCCAGAGAGATTAAAGATCAGAAGGGACTTCAAAGGCCATCCCTCACTTTATAGATAAGGAAACTGAGGCTGGGTAAGATTAAGATGCTGGCCCAAGGTCACATAGGTATGGAGACATGTCCAAAGTCACCCAGCTGTGGGCTAGAAGCGGGCTTTCTAGTCCATCATCATGAATATGTGCCAAACTCTGGAAGCAGGCCCTCTCCGAGAGGCCCTGCCCCACTCCTTTGAAGATCCATTTAATTTGCAATTAAAGGGCTGATTAAAGGCCTCTTTCTGAAACATTCACCAGGGGGCCTGGAATGTAGACTTCTGACCCTAAGTGGGGAGCAGAGGCAGGGAAGCTCCGAGCGGTGACATTTCATCTTAAAATCTCTCTTCTTTTTGGAGGAGGTGTTTGCAGCCCTTAAAAAGAAAATGAAAACAATTATCTGAGATGGCCAGCTGTCGTTCTGAGCCTCAGCAACAGCTGGTTACTCTGCCTCCCCATTCCCTCTTCTCTGCTCACGTTGCCCTGCACAGACTCTGCCTGAATTATTGCAGTCTCTTTTCCCTCTCTCCCTGAGGGCTCACCTTTGTTTAATCCCCAGGGCTGCCAAAATACTCTTCCCAAATCTTACCACGTCACACAACTTGCTCAGAAATCTTCAGCGTGTCCCCATGGCCACTAGGAAAAAATTCAGACTCCTTAGTTTGACATGAAAGCCCTCCACAAATTGTCTACGCAGACATATCATGTTCCTCCCCATCACAAACCCTACTTCACAACCAAATTGACCAAATAACCCTAATAATTATAGGGTTCTGTCTCCCACCTGTAAGCTTTTGCCCAGGGTGTGCTCCATACCTGAAACACTTCCTGTCCTCCCTTTAAGTCTTAGAACCTTTGTCCTTCAACGTTTTATTCAGGTCTCATTTTCTTGATTTTTCCTATTGTTATTGCTCTATTCCTCATCACTTTTCCTAGTCTTCAATGGAAAGCAGTTGTAGATCCCCGGGAGATGGCAAGCTCTTTGGGATAGGGACATTTATTTTCATTTTGTTTGCTTGTTTCTGTATCCTCAAATGTCTAGCTCAGGACTATGTATCTAGGGGACAGATACTAATAGCATATATGTAAAATTTAATGATAGACAACACAATTACATATTATAGAAATATGTGTGCATACAGAGTACATATGCTTATAGAGTTAATATGTGTATATCTAGTAATAGAAATGTCTACATGTTTGCATACAAATGTGGAATGTCTAGCAGTATATAGCATAGAAATATGTGTATATATATGTATATAGCATATATGTTTATAGAATTAGTATGTATATATTTACTTTTAGAAATGTCTATATGTTTGCATATATATGTGGAATATCTAGTAGGCAAGGGCAAACAATTATATATTACATAACACAAATGTATGGCATAGAAATATGTGTATTTCATATATGTATATGTTTATATAGGGTTAATATGTATATATTTATTTAAATCTGTGTATATGTGTGCATATGTGCATACTTATATATATATGTGAAATATCTAGCAGGCAGGCACTAATATATAATATACTATAAAAATATAATAAGTATATCCTATCTTATCTGTAATTATAGAAAATATATGTTACATATATTACATACCATACCTGCCTGCTAGATATTCCACAGGTACATATGTATGTATATATAACTATACATATATATAACATATACATATATACACACACACATACATATATTTTTGTTTAATTGAATTATGACTATTGCTTTTAAAGTAAAGTGTTGTTTTTATATCACCTATATTTCCCTGTGCCCATCTCCTCCTCCTCCCAGAGAGCTATCCTTTATCCTTTAATGTAAAGATTTTTAAAAAGAGGATGAAAAAAAAGGTCTGTCAATACAAGAAAAAATATGACAAGATATGCAATGTTCCACATCCATGGACCCACTGTCTCTGCAAAGGAGTGGGGGGAGGTGCCTTTTCATACTGGTTTTTAGGAGCCAAAAATCTTTCTAATTTTTCAACGTTCATTTTTAGATGTTGTACAATGATAGTTCTTCCATTTATTTACATTGTAGTGATCATGTTTGTCATTTTCTTGTCTCTCCTTTATTTTGCATCAGTTCACATAAGTTTTTACATATGTCATATATTCACCATATTCATAATTTCTTTCAGTACAACAATATTATAATACATTCATGCACAATAATTTTTTTTAGCCATTCATTAATTGGTAGGCATTTATTTTGTTTCCAGTTATTTGACACCAGCAAAAGTTATAGTAGAAATATTTTGGTGAATATGAAGCCTTTCTTTTTTTATGAATGAACTATTTGGGGCATATGTCTGGTAGCAGGATCTCTGGGTCAAAGTGTGTAGACAATTTAGTCATTTCATTTGCATATTTCTAAATTGAATTCCTGAATGGTTATACTAATTTGTAGCTCCATCAACAATGCATTAGCATGCTTATACTTCTGCAATCCCTCCAACAACTTTTCTTATCTTAACTGTGTGAACCTACCACCCATGTTTGTTACAAGGATCAAATGAGATAATATTTGTAAAATATGTAGCACAATGTTTGGCACATAGTAAGTACTATATACATGTTAGCTATCATCATCATCATTATTATGTTTTTTCTTTTTAAATTTTATTTTAATAGTATATTATTTTTCCAATTGCTTTTAGAGATAGTTTCCAATTTTAGCTTTTCCAAGATTTTGAGTTCCAAATTGTTTTCTCCCTCCCTCTCTTAAGTCCCCCCCTCCCCATATTAGCAAGCAATCTGATACAGGTTATATACATATTATAATTATTATTGCCATTTTTGTTAATTTTCTAGATGTAAGGTAAAAACTTAGGATTGTTCTTTTTTATATTTTTCTTATGATTGTTAATAGTTTGCAAGTCTTTTTAGAACTGTTTATATCCAGTAGCTACACCCAAAGAAAGAACACTGGGAAATGAATGTAAACTGTTTGCATTTTTGTTTTTCTTCCCGGGTTATTTTTACCTTCTGAATCCAATTCTCCCTGTGCAACAAGAGAACTGTTCAGTTCTGCACACATATATTGTATCTAGAATATACTGGTGACCTATTTAACATGTAGAGGACTGCTTGCCATCTGGGGGAGGGGGTGGAGGGAGGGAGGGGAAAAGTCTGAACAGAAGTGAGTGCAAGGGATTATGTTAAAAAAAAATTACCCAGGCATGGGTTCTGTCGATAAAAAGTTATAATTATTAAAATAAATAAATAAATAGGGGAAGCAGAAAAACAAACAACAACAAAAAAAGAACTGTTCATATCCTTTGGCTACTTGTCTATTAAGGCATGTCTTACAGTTTTTAAGTGTATATTGATAGCTAGATAGATGTATATGTATATATATACTCATAATACATATACATACATGTATCTATATATACCAATATATTTGAGATAATTTTTTCCAATCAACAACTTCCTTTTTTGTTCTAGTTGCATTAATTTTGTTTGTATAGAAAATTTTCAATTTAATTTAATCAAAATTTATTTTATCTTATATAATTACCTTTATTTCTTGTTTGATTAAGAATCCATCTCCTACCCATAGCTGAGAAAGGTATATTATCTGCTTCTCTGTATAATCTTTAATAATCAGGTTATATATTCATTTTTAATTTATTGTGGAATATGTTGTAAGATATTGGTCTAATTCAATTTCTGCCACACTATTTTCTAGTTTTCCCAGAAGTTTTTATCAAATAGAAAGTTCTTTCCTAAGTATTTTATATTTTGAGATTTATAAAAAGGTGGGTTACCAAGTTTTATTATTTCTGAACCTCCTTTATGTAGTTTGTTCCATTGTTCTACTTTCTATTTTTAACAATACTAAGTGATTTTGTTGGTGATAAATTATTAAAGCCATTTCACATTATCTGTGTTGCCAATGGCCTAGCAAGCCTTAGCACTGGTAGTATAAACAGCCCCAATGCATAGGCTTGAGTACAATCTATAAATATATTCTGTACTTTGAAAAGGAACACACACTGTTATTTTTAACACAAGGTTTCATTTAAGCAATGGACATGGATGGTTTTAGTATTTGGCATTTGATGAACATGACCATGCTCCTCTTATCATTTCCATTTGTAGTCTATTCTATCAAAGTCCTCTCTTGTTTTAAAGAGATACAGGCATAAAAATCAATCTTGTTAATAATTATAAATGTTTATTGATCAGTTGATTATTGCTCATTTCATATCATTTCATTGAACTGTTTTTAGCAGTGCAAAGCAAATACAAGTTGCGATTGAGTCCATAAGACAATGCTCATATCCCAGTTTCTCTGTCAGTAACAAAAGGATTTTGTGCTTCTCCACTTAAGGTCCCAGGAAATACATGTATCCTTGAATTATCTCCTTCTTTAAACAAGCTTGTTAACAAGTTCCAAAACACTGCTAGGACAAACCATTGTTTTTACCTTCACCAGATGCAGCAAGAAGTAAGAAAGTGGAGTCAGATCTCTTTGTTCTTTTCCTGGCACAAGCTAGAACTCACTGTGGGCAAGGATGCAAGCAGCTTTTCCAAGACTGCTTGGAGCAAAAATCCAAAATGTAGCCAAGTGACCGCCAGCACTAGTGTTTAAATTGGAAAGGCAGAGTTTTAAATAATTTGTCAGTGTTTTGTTAGAGGAATCTTTATTGTTAGCTTTATGCGATCAGTAACCAGACCCAACAACGAGAATGGTTAACATTCCTTAAACCCAAATTTCAATGCTTTTTGTCTTTAATCTGAGAATTCCCTTGCCTCCCAATCCCCTATTTTTAAACAGGCTCACACATTTTTGTAGGGGCTTGTTTCAAAATCCATTTAATTCATTCAACAAATTTGTATTAAGTGCCTAATGTGTGTATACACTAGGGGCCAGACAATTTATATGTCATCAACCTAACTTCATGGAGCTTATGGTAGAACTATAATTAGTCAGAGTGAAAGCAGTTTTTCCCTAGGGGCCTGACATTCAGGGTACACTTTTTCCCATAGTCTTCACATTCTGACTCACGATCCATGACCACTCTTGGGGGGCTACTCCCGAGGTCCTGTCACCATACTACCTATTTTCTGGGGCCCACCCTCTTCCTTAACTTCCTTAGGAAAAAGAATCAGAATCCTTTGGACATAAGACGCCCCAAATCTAAGATTTCCATCCCATCTTTCAATTGAATTTGCCCCAAGTTCAAGAATTTTTAATTCTTACCCTGGCTTTTCATCTAAAAATAATGGAAGAAAGTCACTAAAAGACAGATTCTTAATTGAATATTTAAAATTTTCTTATCTGTAAAGCTGCCCAAAAGAGGCACTGGCCTCGGGTTCCTTATCACTGAAGGTATTCTAGAGTGATTACTTTTAGGGGATGTCCAATGGGAGGTTATTATTTAGGTACAAGTTGGATCAGATGACTTCTGAGATCCCCCTATAATCCTGAGATTCTCCTCTTTATTCCCCATTAAATGGATGAGTTGCTGTTGTTTTTTGATTGGATGTTTGTTTTTGGTTTTGTTATTGTTGTCATTATCAGTTACCATTGCCATCATCATCACCATTACAATTCCCTATAAGGGTGATCCCTATTGGTCCTGATTGGATTTTTTTACTCACATAAGCTCTCTGAGCATCAGTCTTCCCTCCCCCAAAGTCCCATATTTTTATTCTTTGATAAAAGAAATCTCATCAAAGTAGGTTTTTCTTCTAGCAAAAATGGCATAACTCATCCATGCTTTCTAAAACTTGTACAACTCTTCTCCACACGAGCTCTGTTTTCAGGCTCTTAACTTTGCAAGCGTACCAGTAGAGACTTTAGGGTATTTTTCTTTTACCTTTCTCTCTACATAAACCACTTCCTTTTTGGGCCTTCCTTGGTGAAAATATCCCTTAACCAACTTCTTTTGTACACATCTACGTTGAGAATTTGTTTTAACCTATTTATCACATCCATGCATCTTTCCATCACCTTCTTCCTTCTCACGGAATGATGGAATTACATATTTCACAACTTTATAGCATCATTGGAAGAATGTTGGTGTTAAAAGAGAAGGAATTTTGTTGCAGGCCAAAATTTTTAATATATGAATGTGAGATATTTTGTCAGGAGAGGGGAGTGTTTTGCTCTATTAAACCAAAAATTTTTAAAGTCAATAATAAGCACAGTGGAGTATTATATACTCTACACTGAAAAAGTTAAATTGATTTTGTATCATTTTTATTGATCCTATTTACAATTACTTAATTTTATTCTGTAACTAAGTCATTGTTCTTTGTCTCTGAACTTAGCTCAGAAACTCAGCCAGCCAATTATGAATTAAGATTAATGGTCCAACTCTCTTGCTAATTTCTGCTTCATTCTTGCCTCAAAAAAAATCTGTTGTTCTTGAAGTATGTGGGTGATATCAGGAAGTCTGTTCCATATCTATATACCATCAAAACTATCCTTGTATGTCTGCTTTATTACCCAAAGAAGTTTGATTCACTATTTCTGATCCTGCAGGTAGACTCAAACAATGAACATTTCTTAGTCATAGGATGTAAGGGGATTATTGCTAGTCCCTCATTCCCAACTTTCAACCAATCATATTGTTCCCCCATGCCTCAACTCTGTAACCAATCATATTGATTGATTTCACCATTAATAATATCAAGTTTTTGTAACTAATCATCATTTGTTTCCCACCTATGAAGTCCTATTCTTTGTTCTATATTACCCCAGACTATAAAAGAACGTTGCCCTTCTGTTCAGGGTCTATAGCTTAACTGAGGCATCACTAACTTACTTCATTAACAGATTTAAGCCCTGCTAATCAACTATTATATTGCTTAGAAAAAAAATCCCTCTATCTATTTTTGGGGAATTTCACTTATGATAACATCTTTGAGAATCAATTGTCTGATGACAAAGACATGTACTGCTATGGCTTATCATTTGTGAAATCCTGACACATCTCTCCTCATATCTTCATCAAGGATGCCCCCAATCTACATGTAGACTGTACTGATAAAGATTTTGTAGAATGAAGAAAATAGGTCTATAAATCAATGGGTATCAATATTTTCTTCATTTTCTCTTTTAATCATTTCCTTTCATGTATTCTTCCCTTCTTTTCAGTATCTTGAGAAATGAAAACTGGGTTCCATCGAGACTGTGTCACTCCCTAGCACAGTCCTCCACAATAGATATGTGGTCTCGCCATGTGCTTTTCCCATCTTTTTTTTTTTTTCCTTTAAAACCCTCTCTGTCAAAAAACCAGGTATTGTAGTCTTGTTGTTAACTGTTCATTTTCAAAGAGGACCAGTGATGTCATGGGGGATGTCTTGACTTGCACATAATCTATGTTAGGTGTGAGGGTTTGCTGAGTCCTTTTCAGAGTTGTTCACCTTTGAGGTCCACCTGTCACCCAATCTCACCTGTGGTTCCGAGAAGCCGTAGTTTGCACAGCCGCATAACACGATAGTGTTGGAATTTAAATGGAACTTCCGTGGTGACTATTAGAGGAAAGAGTCTGTTAGAAAAAGTTTATAGAAACAACCTCTTGCCATGTCTACAGAGGCACAGCCACTTGGAAGACCTTTTCCGCATTTCTCCTGTTTGTTGTCTTTCTAGTTTTGTCTCCAAAGGTTCTGAAAGTGATCTGATTTACTTGAATCTCTTTGCCAAGATTTCTATAAACTTGTTCTTTTCTCCTGTTTGCTCTTTCACCATAATTTTAGGATCATAGTTCAAGTCCTGAAAGGGGTCTTGGAGATCATCTAGTCCAGCCCATTCATGTTACAGAAAAGTAAATTGAGACCGTGAAGTTTAGCAACTTTCCCAAAATTAATCAAGTAGAATCAGAGGGGGAATTTGAACCCAAGACATCTGACTGTAACATTAATATTTTTCCTACTTGTCCATTATCTTCCTTTATAATATTATGAAAATTAATTTACATTCTAAATTGGCATTGGATGTTTCTTGTTATATCACTTGATTGTACAAAGGTAGCAAGTATTTGTTGACGCAGGTATTTTCTAGACTCTTTTAGTCTCATCTATGGTGAAAAGTAGCATAATAGATAGAGAGCTAGATCTGGAGTCAGAAAGACCTGAATTCAAATCCTCCTTCAGACACTTACTAGCTATGTGACCCTAGGCAAGCCTTAATTTTAATTTAAGCTCTGTCTGTCTCAGTTTCTTCATCTGTTAAACGGGGCCAAATATAGTGCCTACTTCTTAGCATTTTGTGTGGACAAAATTATTTTTAAAGTGCATTGAAAACTTTTAAGTGCTATCTAAATAGTAGTTATTTATTTATTGGTTAAAATTTCTTGGCAAATGGTGATGGTCTATGTTGATGGCTGTTCTTCTATCCATTTACAATTTTCAGCATTAGCAGGCTGATTAAATGGCTTAGGTTGGGCTTACCTCAATCAGATGCTTATATCATCTCATTTTTATTCTTTCAATTTGATGTTGATTTTTATTTTTTCTCTAATAAGTTGATGGCTTGAGTATACCCCTAAAACTGATTTTCATATCAATAACCAATCATTTCCTTTCACATAAGACAGGAAATAGAGTAAATTTCATTTATAATGATGTTATTCTGTGCTTACAACATCTAATATCTCCTGACTCTCTTCTTGAAGAAAATACTCAAGATATAGAGGCATGAGGTTTTTGTGTACTCTCCATTTGGCCTCTGTTGTGTTTTAAATACATAAATAGCATCTACCTCACAGAGCTGTGAAGATCAGTGAGATGATTTGGGTAAAACACTTCTCAAGCTTTAAAATGTGATACCAATATCTGTTGTTATTGTTTCTTCATGTTGGTCTCTGCAAATGCTTATAATGAGCACAGCAATAAAAGGTGAGCCAATGTCCTATGAAATGATGTTGTCTATAATCTTTGGTTGCATAATAAGCCAAGTCCACTAATTCCTTTGTTTGCCTCTTTAGGGAATATTTGTGAATCATCCTTCCATTTAGCTGAAATGTCATTTTGTCTTCTGACTTTATCACAATCAGTATTCCAATATTGTGTGGTTCCATCCCATCCAGAACACACTGATTCAGTGGGCATTGTACCAGTAGAGCACCAGTAGATAAGTTTAAATAATAAAACATCTTAATTTAGCTAATTAACTTAGCATGTTCCCTTTAATGATATTCTACCATAGTTACTCTAGAAGTAGATGGGGGCTACACAAAACAGAACTAATTTTAATTTTATATTTTTTATCTATCAAGCTATTAAGCATTACATAGGTTGCCACGAAGAGATCAACATTCATTGTCTCTACTTTCTCACCTCCTACTCATTTCTCAATCACTTGTAATCTCAATTGATTCTCACTGCTAGACCTACAATCCTCTCTCCAAGGTTTCTTTTAATTTTCTAATTATTCTAATAATTTTAATTTTCTAATTATTAAATGCATTAGCCTTCTCTCAGTCTTCATCCTTCTGAAACTCTCTGTAGTAGTTGACATCATTGTACACTAGATGAATGGATTGCCCCTATCTATCTGACAATTCCCGGGTTTATCACCCATGCTTTAATTCCTATGTGTGAATGTACCTCAGGGCTCTGTGCTGGGTCTACTTTTCTTCTCTTTCTTCATTATCTCATCAGCTTCCATAGGTCAATTATCATTTCTCTGAAGGATGATCCTAGATCTATATCTAGCCCTCATTTCTCTTCTGAGCTCTAATCTACCATTATAATTGTATTCTGGACATATGGAATATCTTTCATGAATGTCCCATAGACATCTTAAATTCAATATATACCAAATATTAATTCATGATTTTTCATTTTAGATCCATATCTTCTCCTATTTTCTTTATTTGTCATCCAGTCACCCAGATTTGACATGACTAAAAAGAAGGCAGAGTAGTTGTTTTCTTCAAATTTCTCAAAAACTAAGATTTAGAAGCTCTAAGAGAAAAGGCAAGGGAAGATTCAGAACACAAAAAATACCAAAGTGGAAGAAAATTAACAGAAGAGAAGCAAAACACCATAATGTTAACACACACACACACACACACACACACACACACACACACACACACACAAGAATTGAATACGAGTCAGAGTGACTAACCTTGAAGACAGAATCAATTTCAGAATAACTAAAAAAAAAAAAAAATCCGATTAGTATAGTCAGAAAAAAATTGAGAAAATTATCCAGAACTTTTAAATATAGACAACACATTGATTAAAAAAAAAAAAAGAATTCACAGATTGCTGATCCCATGAGTTCTCAGAAAAAACAACTCCAAGATATGTAGTAGTTAAATTTCATAATTTAAGTAGCAGTCACCAAATTCTGAAATCATCTAGTAGAAAGACCAACAAAAAGGAAAGAAAAGTGATTAGAATAACAGTATTATTCTGCATAAATGATAAATCATAGAAGAGAATGGAAAAGTATATTTCAAAAAAGCAAAGGAGCTCAAGTTGCAACCAATTATCCAGGTCCACAAATCATGCAGGTTTACAAGTAAGGGCTTAACTCTTCACTCTCCCCCTCACTTCAGACCCAATTAGTTGCCAAGTCTCATTAATTATACCTCTGTGACAACTTTTATATCTGTGCCCTTCTATTTACTCACATGGTGGCTAACCTGGTGAAACTCAGGGATTCTCATAGCCTTTGAATGAGCAAAACTCTCTTTTCTCTACAATCCATCCTCCCCGCTATAGGCAAATTGAAATATCTTTAAAGTACAAGTCTGGCCTAGATCTCTCTTGCTTCTAGGATAAAATACAAATTCCTCTCTTTGGCATTTCAAGCCTTCACAATTTGGCTTCAGCCTATTTTTATAGACTGAGTCACACTACTCTCCCTCAGGCATGCTACATTCCAGCCAAACAGGCCTACTATTTCCTGTACACCACATTCCACCTACTACTATCTCTGTGACTTTGTTCAGTTGGACTCTCGTACCTAGAACATTCTCCCTCCTCACCTCCACCTGGTCCCCTTAACTACTGTTTTTGAAACTGAACTGAAGTGAAAATGGATTTCTCTGTATTTCGCTAGGCTGATCCTTAGCAAATAGACATAGACTGTTACTAGGACTGCACAAGATGTTTTTCCCACAAAATTAAACCTACCAGAGTTTCTTTCTTCTCTGAGAATTTAGGGTTACTTCCATGCCGCAGTGATGCTTTAGACTTAGAGGAGGGCTTGTGGGGGATAGTGAAGTCTCATCTCCACAGAGAAACCACACACCCTACCTGCTCTTTCACGGTTTTACTTTTGAGTTGTCATCGCCAATCATACTCCATTAAAAGATTGACGATATATTTTCCTCCCGCTGATTTTCATCCCTTTCATTTAGCAAACATTGATTTTTCTCTCCCTGCCAACAAACTAGAAATATAGTCTCACATGTCTCTTTGCAGCTAATGCTAAAGTCAGTTCACAGGACCATGAGCCAGATTTCTTGATTTCCTTATTACCCTTTCTACCATCTGACTTGGTACTCTGGATAATCATTTAGTCCCTGTCCTCTGAGCCATCCCACTTTAAAAACAAGGAGAAATATGTTTCTTTTATTCAGGGACGTTGGGAGACTGAATTATCTAGATTCAGAAAGTCTTTCAATATACTTGAGTAAAAGCTTCTGTAGAAAAATAAACTTAAAAGTTGTATCCACAAAGTCAAATGGCAATTATCCCATTAATTTAAGTTAGTGTAACCACTCCTTTTCTCCCTCTCCCACAAATTATAATAATAATAGTTAGTATTTATATAATTCTTGAGGGTTTTACAAAGCACTTTACAAATATTATCTCCTTTTTATCCTCACAAGAGCCCAGTGACATAGGTATTATCATTATCCCCATTGTACAGCTGAAACAAAGGAAGACAGAAATTAAGTGAGTTGTCTAGCAGTCACACAGGTAAGCCAAGCACTTTCTCCCCCATGTCACCTACCTGCACAATTTCAGGGAACTTTTTAAACATTTAAACTGTTAGTAAATGTTGAAGATGTTTGGTGTTCCCCCATATATACTTCACCCATCACCACCACCACCCACTCCCAGGAAAAAGATATCTTTTTCTGTCCCAATCTGAGATGAAGGATGTTATGTAAGTAACTGTCGGTATCTTTCGCTCTTTGGTCAATAGGGTAAATAAAGTCTTCTTTTGTAGGCAATTCCAAAAATAGTAAGATGTTCTTGTGTTTTAGATGGTTTTCAGTTTTTCTGAAAGTAGGTGAGAGAAAAATGTGAGAGCTCCTTCTTGTCTAACAGACAGGAGCCATTTACACTAATGCAAAATTTACTCATTAAGATTGGTCCTTTATGCAATGTTGAAGGTGGGGAGAGGGCAACGATTGAGAAGAAATGTAGTCATTTGATTATCAAAGCAAATCCACAATCCAGACTTTCATTTTCCCTGAACTAAAGAAAACAGGTGGATTTTGTAAAATGGTATGCACTTAAAACTTTTTAAATGTCACGGAAAATCTGGAGTTCTGCAGCCTGCATTTCTGTAGGGGGCCAAAACCAACACTGTATTAATGACTAAGCTGGGAGCTTTTCCTGATACTGGCCAGAGCTGCTGCCACACACCCAAGGGGAGCTCAGAGAAGAGTGAATGGAACTCTGGAATCATATTCTATGTCTTTGCAAGGCTCCAGGGCTCTGAGGAAGAAAAGTAGCCACAGACCCTTATCCACTAATCAAGATTCTGTGAATTCCACCCACACCCAGGATCTCTGACAGGAGATTCTCACAGTCTTCTGGATTCTCAGGAGTCTCTGAATTTTCCATTTCATTTCCCCTGAAGCTAAAACCCTGCTGGAAACAGAGCCTAGGAGTAGGCAAAATAGCAGTTTGCTCTATAATGACCAGCTATGTGACATAGACAAGTCATTTTATCTTTAGGCACCTCAGCATGGTCATCTGAAAAAAATGGGGATTATATTGCTGGCATCCAGGCAACTCTACTATGCTCTGTTGGACCATCTTAGAAAAAGAGCATTTTGTAATCATATGGCCCCAGACACTGGTCTTCTGGCAACTGAATCCAAGGCCTTAGATTCCAACCTGACCAATAGCCAAGTACTCCAACAGGTAGAAAATGTCTTCCCCCACTATGGTGTAGCCTTGCTGTAATTATCCAGTCAGGTCTCTGGGGGCCCAATAGTCAGAGATTTCTTTATCAAAACAATAGAGCTCTGACTTACTCTTCCAGACTTATTCCATATTATTCCTCTTTATGAACTCTGTGTTCCAGACAAATTAGTCTAGAAGCTGTTCCCCAAACTTAGCATTCCCTTTCTTGTCTCTATGCATTTTCCATGAGTTATCCCCGGTTGCCCACAAGTCTCCTTGTTCACCTGTCTTGGGATCTTTAGTTTCCTTCCCATCTCAGTTCAGGTATCTCCTTCTACAGGAAACCCCGGCTGATCTCCACAGGTGTCAGTGATCCCATGTGGGAGTTTGTTGATAAAGATACTAGAGTGGTTTGCTATTTCCTGTTTAAGCTCATTTTATAGGTGAGGAAACTGAGACAATCAGGGTTAAGTGACTTGGCCAGGGACCCACAGCTAGGAAGTATCAGAATTCAGGTCTTCCTGGCTCCAGGCCCGACTCTCTGTCCAAAGCACCATCTACTGCTCCCCTCCTCAAACTGCCTCAAGTCTACTTCTGTGAATACTATATTATATTTCCCTGGAAGAATGCAAGCGCTCTGAGATCTGAGAGCCCAATTTCCCCCCCGTCTTTGTATCTCCAGCATATCTGCTGGCTATCCTAAATAGGGGATGCACTTAATATATGTTTAGTGAATTTTGCCAAATGACACTTGAACCATGTCTAGCTCACACGGCTGCTGTCAGGAGAGCACTTTGTGAACCATAAAGAGCTAGGTAAATGCAAGCTATTGTTATTGTGTAGGAGGTGCAATGAAGCATATTTTAAAAATGTTTTTCTAAGTGCACATGGTTTTAATGAGAGAAAAATTCTCTTTTCCATGGCAACCAGCTGAGAATCAGCGAGTCACTGGTGGGGTGAGGGGGAGCTAGAGAGTTGGCCATAGAGGCCAGAAGATCCGAGTTCAGATTCTACTTCTGATACATAAGAGCTATTCCATCACAGGTGAGTCATTGAGCCCCCTTGGGGGGGGGGCAGGAAACTCAGTGAGAGGAGTTTCTGGCCTGTGTCAGCAAAGGAATTTCCACCCTAGAAGCTTCCCACATTCCTAACGGATCCAACTCCACCCAAACAAAAATGGCGTCTACCTGACGACATGAATATCACAGAGAAGGTCCAGGTCATCAGGGCACAAGGAGATCAGGAGGGCTTCCTTCCTCCGACTTCATCCCAAGCCTGCAGGTTTTATATTTGCCCAGCGCTCATCCCTCAGAGGAGCTCTGGTCTGCCTAATAAAAGGACTGAAAAGGGGCAGCTGGGTGATGCTGTGGACAGAGCAACAGCCCTGAAGTCAGGAGGTCCTGAGTTCAAGTCTGACCTCAGACACTTAACACTTCCTGGCTGTGTGATCCTGGGCAAGTCACTTAACCCCAATTGCCTCAGGAAAAAAAAAAAAAAAGAAACTGGAAAGGTCAAGAAGCCAGCTTTGCTAATTGCCTTTCTTCTCTCTCCACAATCATACAAACTCTGCAATCAGTACCTACAATGAGATCTTAAGTAGCTGTTGAATCTACAATTAACAAGGGGGCAGGGACCCCTTCTGATTTAGCTTTCCCTCAGGAACCCCAAACTTCTAACTCCTAAAAACCAATCTCTTTAATTACAGGAGGTAGTAGAGTGGAAAGTTCCCTGAAATCAGTGAGCCTAGACTTGAGCCCCTTCCTCACGTCCAGTTCTGACATTTTATAAACCAGACGCCGTCCACACCCCAGACCAGGGCAAAGCAAAAGGTGAAGCCGCAGTAAGAGCCCCAGGTTTGTAGGATCACCACGATCTGGTGTCCACCTCCCCAACGTCTCAGGGCCTTCGGTCCCATGTCCCACCCAGGCCCGTCCCCCAGGGCAGTGCCACAGGGTGCTGGCATCCAACCTGCTCTGGCTCCTGGATAAGCTGCCTCACTCTGTGGAGGTAATATCCTGGCCCATAAAGGCTCTGGAGACACGGCAGCCCCTGAACAGAACTGGAACTCTGCTCCTGGAAGTCCAGGGCCAGGAACAGAACAGAGGAGGCTTCCCTTCCGTATGGGCCCATGTAGGCAATCTGCCGTGCGGCCAGAATTCTGGCTCCGTCTGCACCACGCATCCAGAGAAAGTGTGCAGCTTCTCCTCCCCCTGGCCCCTGACCCGCATTACAGACCTTCCAGAAGGAGAAAACTGCATGCATTGTAGCAGACCAGTCCCCCTTCAGGATGCTCCGGGCCCAGGATGCTCCGGGCCCAGTCTGCGGGAGGAATGCAGCCGGGCCGAAGAACATTATTATGCGCTTTGTCATCCGAGTCAGAGTCACGGAACTTTAGACTGGGTGATCCCTCACATTTGTGTGCTCCTGATCACCGTATATGGCTGGCAGGACAGGGTGTAAATAACAATAATAATAATTAATAATAATAATCTAGCACTTATAGGGCACTCTAAGATTGGGAGCACTTTAGGGTGATGCAGTATAGAGATTTAAACTGGTTGTCAGAGGTAAAATGACTTGCCTACGGCTCATATAACTATTTGAGTGTCTACAGCAAGACATATCAGACCTTTTTGCCATTGATAACATAGGACCACATTTAACCATAACTTTATTTCTAAGCCATGGTTTTTCTTTTGGGCAGGAAAGTAGCCTTCTATTCTACCTCTGGTCTCTCTATTATAAGCACCTTTAGAAACCCCAAACTAGTCTAAAGATAACCAAATCCTGTCTCCTCAGCATTTTCTTGTTGTCTTGGTCCTTTTCAAAAGAATAATGGATTCAAGTCATAATTATTTGTCCATCTCTGCCTGGGAAAGTTTTTAACCGCAATTTTATAGCCAGAGGTCACACTGGTACTTGGAAGGGGCAGGCTTGGGCCCAGGAATACCTTTCATCATTTTCATTCAGGGCACAGGTAGGTCTCCAAAAGACCAGGAAGGATATAGGTCCATTATTAGATGCATTACGGAAGGTTTATGCCTTCTCCTGAAAAATCCTAGCTTGGATTCTAGTTTAAGCTAAAGCACCATTTTCCTTGAGATTCTGTTTTTCCTTTCCACTATTCTAATCCTACTCATCCTTTCAAATTTACACAAATTCCACTTTCTCTAGGAAACCTTCCTCAATCATGTCATTTTGTAAGGAGAATAGCTTTCATTTACAGAAAATCACAGACTTAAAAAAACCTCCTATATCTTTTATTTTTATATTATCTAAGTTTTCCCCTATATCTTTTTCTTGTCCCTTCTAGATATCTACCCCTCTATAATACAGAATTTAATAAGAAAAAAAGAAAAGAGGAAAAAATTGTCAGCAAAACTGATAACACGTGGAAAAACCTGACATTATATCTAATGTTCCACACCTGTGGACCCTCAGGACTAAAAAGAAAAGGGGAAAGAATCTTCTCATAGCTTTTCTTTGGGTCCAAGTTTATTCTTTGTAATATCACAAAATTCACTTTTAATTATTTTATAGATATTCTTTCCATTGATATTGTTATAGTTGTCATATGTAATGTTTCCATGACTCTGCTTACTTTGTACCAATTTATTCAAATCTTTGATTTTTTCCTATTTTCATTACATTCATTGTTTCTTACAACACAGTAATAATTCCTTAACATTCATGTACCAGAATTTAATTAGCCATTTTCCAAAAGATAGGCATTTTCTTTGTTCTTTGTTCTTTGCTACCACAAAAGTTACTGCTGGAAATATTTTGGTATGGGAGGGGCTTTTCTTTTTGTCGTTAACTTCCTTGTGATATATATCTAACAATAGAATATTTAGATGTTTTGGTGATTTTTATAATTCCAATTGTTTTCCAAAACAGTTGAACCAATTCACAGTTTTACCAACAATACCTTCTGTGCCTATCTTTTTACCTCTCCAACACTGACTATTGAAAGACAGGAATCTTTTATCATCTTTGCCAATTTGCTGCATTGGAAGTGAAACCTAATTGCTATTTCGATTGTATTTCTTTATTATTAGTGATTTAGAGCATCTTTCCATATCACTATAATAGTTTGCAAGGCTTCATATGAGAACTGTTTCTTTATATCCTTTGTTCATTTACTTCATTATTAGTATATATTGGATATGAAATAATTCTCAAAGATATTTTATATGAAGAGTTTTCCCAGTCAACTCTTTCCCTTCTTTTTCTAGATGCATTAATTTTGTTTGTACAAAAGTATTTCTATTTCTAAATTCTAATTCTATTCAACAAAAATTTATTTTATTTTTTATAATTGCCTCTATCCTTGTTTGATTAAACATTCCTCTTTTTCTCATAAACAATTAACAACATATGATCTGCTTGTCTTCTATTTTTTTTGATAGTATGATCATAGACTTTCAGAGCTAAAAGGGACTTTAGAGACTATAAAACACAAGAAATTGATGTCCAGCAAGGAAAAATTTACTTACCTACAGTTGTACAGCAAGTATATGGTAGGGGTGCTAGATTCAAACCTAAGTTTCTAGTTTCTTTCCAGTTTAGCATATTTTCCAATTCACTTACAGTTTACAAAAGATTTTCCACAGAACAACCATATGAGATAAATAGTACAATGACTGTTGTCCCCATTTTATAGATGAGGAAACTGAGGTTCAAATAGGTGAAAAGATTTGTCATGGGTCACATGGTTACTAAATATCAAAGCCAAATCTTAGCTTTGACCAACTGGTCCCAAGTCCTTTTCCCATTTTTCCCACTATGCAATGTTAGTTTCTGATTTCTTATATTTCTGTATTGTTTCTCTATTCCTCTATTGCATTTATCCTTCACCTCTGTTTCTTAGAATCCCTGATTTCTGCCAGAAGATAACTTTCTTGATCCCCATAGCTATTAGAATTCTCTGCCTCTTGAAATTATTTTGTGTATCTTGCATATTTACTTACTTGTATATTTACTTACTTGTGTATGCATTTTATTCCTCTGGTAGACTGTAAGCTCCCTGAGGACAAGGACTTTGCATTTCCTTTCAGGTAATAGGTACTTAATATATGTTCCTTAAATTAAATCCCCATTCAGTACTTTTTTACTTTTTAAGTTGTTTATTTTCATTTAACTTTTCTTAGGTTCCTTTTTCTGTCACTTATTAGACTGTAAAAGCTCTGAGAGACAAACCTGAGTCTTATTAATCTCTGTGTTCTCCCATGACATCTGACATAATGTTTGGCACATAGTAGGAGATCAGGAAATATTGGTTAATTTGATTTAAAGTCTGTTTTGAAACTGCAAGTTCTTGCGTTCCTCTTTTCTTTTCTTTTTTTTTTTTTTTTTTTTTTTGAGAAATTAAGTATTTGCCAAGAACAGGACCCTAAAGTTTCTGCCTTGAAGTTGATGAGAACGGAGCCAGGCTAGGATACTCTCAGGAAGTGGATGCCCTCTTAGGAGCTCCCGCTCACTGAGAAATGTTCTTGAGCGTCAGCTGCTCTGTTCTCTCCCTCTCTGTAGAAGGAAAACCTAAACTTCCCCAACAATGCCAGCTGTACGTGTTGACAGATTCAGTGGCTGCTGGGTGGTGTGGTTTGGAAGCTGCCCGGAAGTCCCCTTGACCCACAGCCAACATTGTGGGTTCAGTACCCCTGTGACTCAGTTTGCTTCATTTAGTTCAGTTCTGTGGTTGTAGGCTGTGCTTCTAATATTGGCTACCTGCCTTGTAAACATCATTCCCCATTTTGTCATGAATAACTGGATAATAGAAGCTATGAAGACAGGTTCCTTCAGTTTCAGTGTGTTCAGAAAAGGCCCATCCCTTCCCATGGTTGGATGGGAATAAATCATAGCCATATGACACAGAGATTAGGATGCTAGAATGAAGTCAGAAAGAACTGGGTTTAAGTGTTACTAATTTCCTAAGATTATTGTGATGATCAGTGAGATAATAATTGCAAAACGCTTAGCACAATGCACACAGTAAGTCCTATGTGAAAGCTAGTTATTGTTACTATTATTGACAGCAGTCTTAAAAATACAGCCAACCTACATTTCTTTGAGCTATTGTTGGTGAAGAGCTGTCTCAGAAAAAGATGAATTATAGGAGAGTTTTATTAAAACAAATTTGAAGTTTTTTAGTTATTTTGTAAAACTATATTAAGGTACATGGGTTAACTGGACTCGTGCTAACCCTGAGTTAGGAAGCCTGGATTTTTTCTCTGGCTCTGAGTTCTACACAAGTCTCTTTGGACATCAGTTTACCCTGCCATAAACTTTGAGGTCCCTGATAAATCTGACATTCTGGGTTCTAAGCTCCCTTTTGTTACATCATTCTATGATTCTGTAATCTATGAACCTACAAATAAATAGTGTAAATAAGATTGCAGAGGGCATGTTTAACCTCTTTGAAAAAACATTATCTTTCCGCCTTAGTGTTACAGCAAACTTGGTTCTGCCCTGGTTAAATGATCACAAATTCCAAATTAGTCATTAATGGGACTTTGCTATAAAACGAAAACTAATTAGGGGCAGCTAGAGCATGGGGGTGGTCCAAGGAAAAAGGGAGGCCAAATAGAAGCTGGGAAGAGAAAATGCTAATTCCTCTTCTGAGCAGCCAAATAATGAAGCCAAATGGGCAAATCTATGGAGTGACAGGGCCAAGGAGAAATCTCTTTAGTTCTTTTCTAAGTTCCCTTCAGTGTGTTTGCGGACATTGGCCCCCAAACAAAGCCAGACCCCAAAGCTTCACAGAGAAGCCAGAATAATGAAGAGATAGCACATTAGAAGGAGGGAGGGACTGACAACCATCCAAGCAGCTGGATAGGAAACAGGGAGAAGGAAATGAAACAGTGCCTCTTCAAGGTAGCCATCCTTTGCAGAGTGGGATGGGGTGGGGTGGAGAAGGTAAGGAGGAACAGAGGGAAGAAAGAAGGAAGAGAAAAAGCCATCAGCCACTAAACTTCAATGTTATTTTCTCCCCCCCCCACTCCTACCTCTGACCCGTTTGCCTCAAGGGATCTAGGAAATTAAAAAATAAAATAAAATTTTTGAAACCTGATGATTTAAATATGATCCTGTTAGGGCCTGCTCATAGGCTCAGATACTTGCTAGCTGTGTGACCCTGGGCAAGTCATTTGACCCTGTTTGCCTCAGTTTCCTCATCTGTAAAATGAGCTGGAGAAGGCAATGGTAAATCTTGGCAGTATCCATCCAAATGGATGTCACAGCAAGTGTGACATGACTGAAAATGATTGGATTCTAGATTCAGATATCACAAGCATGTAAAGTTCTAATATCTTTACTATAGAAACTGAGATTCAGAAAGGAATTTATTCTAAATTACACAGGAAGTCAGTGGGAGGGCTGGGCTTTGAACCCAGGTCTTTGAGTCCAAATGCAAGGCTTTTCCTTCCAAGGAAGCCTTCCTCCCTGATTTCTCACAATAGCTCATACTTCCAAGCTCAGAGCTTGGAGCATGTGATATAAAAGTCTGGCTGTTTCATTGGGATCTGCTCTATTTTGTTAGCTCCCCAGCCTCTTCTGCATAGGACTTTATCTGAATTCCCCTTAGCACCTAGCATGGGGCTGGATAGATAATGAGGGAATCAATAAATACAAAATATGGCTTTAAATTAATGAGATTCCCTCCTTTAAAAAAATCAACCACACACCTCTCAGATTCGCTAAGATGACAGGAAAAGATAATAATGGGTGTTGGAAGGGATGTGGAAAAACTAGGACATGGATACATTGTTGGCGAAGTTGTGGACTGATCCAACCATGCTGGAGAGCAATTTGGAACTACACCCAAAGGGCTATAAAATTGTGTAGACCCTTTGATCTAGCAGTGTCTCTTTGCATCCCAAAGAGATTATAAAAAAGGGAAAAGAATACACATGTGCAAAAATGTTTGTAGCAGCCCTTTTTGTAGTAGCAAGGAACTAGAAACTGGGTAGATGTTCATCAGTTGGCGAATGGCTGAATAAGTTATGGTATATGAATGTTATGGAATATTATTGTTCTGTAAGAAATGATCAGAAGGATAATTTCAGAAAGGCCTGGAGAGACTTACATGAAGTGATGCTGAGTGAAATGAGCAGAACCAGGAGATCATTGTACATAGCAACAAGAAGATTATACAATGATCAATTCTGATGGATGGCTCTTTTCAACAATGAGATGATTCAGGCCAGTTTCAATGGCCTTGTGATAGAAAGAGCCATCTGTACCCAGGGAGAGGACTGTGGGGACTGAGTGTGGATCACAACATAGCGTTTTCACTTTTTTGTTGTTGTTTGCTTACATTTTGTTTTCTTTCTCATTTTTTTGCTTTTTTGATCTGATTCTTCTTGTGCAGCATGGTATTTGTGGAAATATATATAGAAGAATTGCACATGTTTAACATATATTGGATTACTTGCCTCTAGGGGAGAGGTTAGGGAGAAGGGAGGGAGAAAAAAAAGTTGGAAGACAAGGTATTGCAAAGATGAATGTTGAAAATTATCTATACATATGTTTTGAAAATAAAAAGCTTAAAAATAAAAAAAAAGAAATTAACCAAGCTAGACATACTTATACATATAAATGAGGATTTTTTTCAAACTAAGTAGTCACCGTGGGACTAGCTAAGAAGTTAGGTGATACAGTAGATAATTCTTTGGTCCCAGAGTCAGGAAAACCTTAATTCAAATTCAACCTCAGACACAGTTGAAGCTGCACTTTGAGAAATGCCCTAAGAGCCAATTGGGAAGACAGAACATCATAGTGAGCACGGGACCACTAGAGCTTTGCCCCAGGCCCTAACATCTGAGGCGTTTCCCCCTTTCTCTGAGATGCTGACACAGTAGAGTTAAGGTAGTATGTACTTCTTCTCGTTGGCAGTTGTGCTAAGTGAGGAGGGACTGATGAAGGACCAGAAACCATAGAGAAATAGCATGTGGAGAGAGCACCTTCTCTAACAAACCAGTTTCTTGGAAATTAATGTATAGTTTGGAAGCAAAGTTGAAAAGCTCAGCAAAGCCTAGCCATGAAGTTGTACACTCCACTCCTGCCTTCAACATACACATTGTGACTATAACCCCCAAAGACGTCATTGCATTCCCTTATTTTGGCCTGCCTTCCTCTGTTAACATATTAGTGAAATTGCACCTGATTAGCACAGACTATCCATGTGTCTCCTGCTCTGATGACAGCCAGGATCAGAAGCAGAAACCCTTCAAATCCCTGCCTGTCTGCCTCCTTTCTCAAGTGAATTGGACCCAGGTGTCAAAATTCCATGTTATAACTCTGCTGTGAGAGAGGCCCACAAAGAAGGCAGTTTATTTTATAGCCACACCCTAACCTGGCAACAAATGGGTGGATTAGTAGCAATACTGAAAAGCTTAGCAAAATCCCAGCTATGAAGGTGCAGTCTTGGTTGGTTTTTCTTTGCATTTTATAAACATCCACTGACCAAACATGGTGACATCTCTATGACACTGGTTTGCAATAAGTAAAGCTTGGTAGGGCTATTCTGGGAACATAAATCAGCAGAGCTGTAGAACAGCCCTGCAGGAAACCTCCACACCCTGGGGAAGGCAATTTCTAGGACTGAAATTAAAAACAACATCTTTTCTATCTGTCCAAATTATTTTAATTCCCATCCAATTTAATAAAGTTTTTTCTTTTTTAAATAGTATTTTATTTTTCCAAACACATGCAAAGATAGTTTTCAACATTCACCTTCATAAGACCTTGTGTTCCAGATTTTTCTCCCTTTCCTCTCCTCTCCCCCTTCCCTAAGACAACAAACAATCTGATCTTGGTTAAATGTGTGCAATTCTTTTAAACATATTTCCATATTCATCATGCTGAGGAAAAAAAAATTCAGATCAAAAGGCAAAAAAACACGGGAAAGGAAAAAAACAAAACAAGCAAACAACAACAACAAAAGCTGAAAATACTATCTTGATCCACATTCAGTCTTCACAGTTCTCTCTCTGGATGTGGATGACACTTTCCATCACAAGGCTATTAGAATTGTCTTGAATCACCTCATTGTTGGAAAGAACCAAGTCCATCACAGATGATCATCACATATTCTTGCTGTTGCATGTATAATGCCCTCTTGGTTTTGCTCACTTCACTTAGCATCAGTTCATGTAAGTCTCTCCAAGCTTTTCTGAAATCAGCCTGATCATCATTTCTTATAGAACCAATTTAATGAAATCAGTGCAGATTAGAAATTAGCAGCTGAAAAAGACTTGAGAAATCATATAGTCCAACCTCCTTATTTTACAGAAAAACAAAATGTACCATGGTGGGATTACTTGATTTTCTCACTAAATTTCTCAGACTCTTCAACCTCAGACCCAGAAGGCCTATGCTTGTCTGTTTTATATTTGTTGTGCTTCCTTGTTCAAACCCAGAGTATCCAGAATAGATTCTACTCTGCTATGAGCTATCCTGAACCTAAGAATTGTGGGTTTGTCAATGAAAACTGTGTTCATTAGCTAATCTCCTTGACTCTACAAAGCTCTTTAAATGGCAAATGGTTTAAGGCAGAACAAAGTCAATAAGCTTGTAGGAAGGGTCATAAAGTAGTCTTTGAAGTCCACAGAGCCATCAGATCATAGCTCAAGAATTAAAAAGGAACTCAGAGCTCTTCTAGTCCAACCAATTTTATAAATGAGCTCAGGCAGGGTGATTTGCTTAAGGTCACACAAGAAGTTTTAGAGATGGAATTTGAACTCAAGTCCTTGAATCTCAGAAGCAGTTCTTTCCAGGTACTAGCTAAACAACTGATCGACTCTGGCCAAGTTCTTTGCTTTTTCCAAAGTTTTTCTTTATGTATAAATGAAAGGGTCAGACCAAATAATCTCTCAGATTGTGATGTTTTGTATTTTCTGATTCTATATCTTGTAATAAGGCAGTGGCTAGAATGATGGGCCTACAATTAGGAACACTCATCTTCCTGAGATCAAATCTGGCCTCAGATACTCATTTGTTATGGGAACCTGGGCAAGTCACTTAATCCCATCTGCCTCAGTTTCCTTATCTGTAAAATAAGATGAAGAAGGAAATAGCAAATCACTCTAATATCTTTTTCAATAAAACCCAAAAAGGGGTCACAAGAAGTCGAACACTACTAAAACAGTTCAGCAACAACAATATCTTGTAATTTAGCATGTGATATAGACAGAGCTATACAGAACTAGCCATTCTTGTATCTAAAACAAATTGGGTGGCATATGGTTTCTGGGGATCCAGAGGGAGAATATATGCCTTTGGATGACAGAAGATTGCTAAAATTGCTGAAGGGAGACATAAGGCTACTAACCTGGAGGTGAAACTGGACAGGGGAAGGAATGATGTTCCTGATCCGCTACACATTTTTTCCTTTTTGTTCTGGGTCAAAACAACCATGAATCTATATGGATAAGATCAAGACCCTTATTTCAGTTCTCCAATGAAAGTCCCTTTGCTATTGAGTTGGGATGTTGGAACTGACCAGTTGAGGGAGGACAAACCCTACTGGATGGGAAACAAAACAAAACAAAAAATGTCAAGTGGAAAACAGGGTGCTCCATGGGTGATAACTGAGCCATTTCAAGAATTATAGCTATATCCATATGTGCCACAAAGTGGAACCAAAGAACTCAACGGTGCCATGGCCTCAGTGGGTTAGTCCT
The DNA here is from genome assembly GCF_016432865.1 of Antechinus flavipes. Taxonomy (NCBI): domain Eukaryota; kingdom Metazoa; phylum Chordata; class Mammalia; order Dasyuromorphia; family Dasyuridae; genus Antechinus; species Antechinus flavipes. The sequence goes on from NC_067399.1 coordinate 506,737,926, forward strand.
GATTACCCTGTCTACCAGTAGAAGCTTCTAGAGCCAAATGGACTTCACCATGCTCTGTGTCAGTATTTAAAACAGCTGAAACAAGCTAATTAGCCAAGCTGTGATCCAAATATTTTGGTCATTTAGACTCAGCCTTCTGTTCTTTGGAAATGGAGCACATTATTAATATTCACTGGCAAAATTTCAAGATGAGTAGATTTGAGAGATTCTAGGGGAGAGGAGTACCCAGGAAGAACTGAACACAAATCATTAATTCCTTGAGCTTATTTCTGTGACTAACCAGAAAATATCCACAGGAGGGAGATTGAGATGGTGAGCAGTTGGAAAACAGTCATATGAGAGAGCTTGAGTTTTACATGAGATCAATTTCTTGTTATGGTTAATCAGAGATCTATATCATACTGTTGCTAAGGAGCTTAGGACATAGCAGGCTACAATATAGTACATAAAATGTTAGGGATAGAAAGGGCCTTGGAGATCAGATTTAGTCTAACCCATTCATTTTACAGATAGTTAAACTGAGATCAGGAAGGGAAAATGTCTTATCCCCTAACATACTCACCCAGTTGGTAAGAGAGCGGAAATGAGAATATGGTCTCCCAGTCCAGGGCTTCCTGTTTCCACTGTACCAATAAGCCCCATCTTTCTCCATGCTGTGTCCCCCACTTGCAGCTCTCCTTGGTCAGAAAATAATATGCCTGTGTATGTATCCATGTTTATACTCACTGGATATGTTTCTCTTATTGGTCTAAAATATTCAAGAGTAATCCCAGGAAATGAAGCCTGTCAGAGATATCTGTGTGATAAGGTTTCCCTATCAGATAATGCTCCTCTCTGCTTAACGAGCCAGAGGGGCATATAGCAGCCAGGGCTGGACATGTTACAGAAGGTCAAGGATCTGATCTTGCCACCCAAGCTCCATTGTTCTGTCTGGATATGCACAGATCACTGAATTGCTGTGTTCCAGCCTGGGGGTGGGTAATACCTCTGGGTGTATCTTTTTCATTCATTCACTTTGCTGTGATGTGATATGGGGTGTAGTTAGTAAGGTGACTGCATATCCATAGACTAGGTGTCTCAATGTTCCCCTGACTGTAGAAACCCTGCAATCTCTCAAACTAGATCTGATATCTATGTCATGTGATCAGCAGGGCTGAACTTGGGTTTCCTTTCTGTCTTCCACAAAGCCAGGGTATATTGCAACAAAAACCTTGCCAAAGATTCAGAGGGCACGATTCTCCCTCCACCCGGCAATTCATAGATTCATCCACTCGACTTTTGGAGCTTAAAGAGACTTCAGAGGTCACCTTGTCCACCCCTCTCGCTTTACAAAGAAGGAAACTGAGACTTTGAGAGGAAGAGTGATTTGCCCAGGATGGCAGAGCTGTGGAAAAGTAGCCTTGCTGACAGGAGAAAGGACACTTCAAAGTATTGTGTTTGCAGCTCTCAGTAGTGAGAATACCCAAAATCCTGGTGAAAAAACTTTGGATTTATTGAGATGAAATAATAAAGTCTGGTGGGAAGAACACCTGTTTAGCATTCTTAGTTAGTCTTAGTCTTAATCTTAATACCATGTTCCACTGCTAAGTACTTAGGAGACTTAGGATAGAGCTCTGAGCCTCACTTCTTCTTTACTAGATCACTTATGATAAAATGAAATGAGGTAAAATGACTTTGGAATTCAAAAGGGAGAAGGGATTAATACTAAGCTTTGCTATAGCAAATGTATATTTATAAAATTTTGATTAATCAAAGAAGTCATGTGCTGGGCAGTTATTGTGTCCTGAACCTTTTGGTAGTTATTGTTCAAGAATCAGAAAAAGTATAACATTAACCAAGTTCAATTTTGAAGTCTTTACAGTAGGTACTCAATAAAGGCTCTTTTTCTCCCAATCCAGAATCTCCTCCTGGGGATATTTAGCTCATTTTACTTTCCTGTGGGAACATCAAAATTTAGCTAATATATAAAAGAGGTGTGCATCTCTCATACAAGTACTTAAGTTAAGAAAATAACAAACACAGAATAGGTTTTATTTAACCGAACAGAAAATATAAAGTTTTTTATTCTAGCCAATAAATAATTTAGACAATTCTTCTTTCTTTGCTGGACCACCCCCATTTGCAGGGATTTATATAATTCTCTTGACTTATACTACTGTGAGTGAGGTCCTTATATAAGAGGAAAGAAAGAATTCAAGGTCCCTGAGGAATTCTATACTCTCCAACAAATCTCACCAGGCCTACACTGTCCACATGACTCACACTACTACAAATGGGATGGATCTATGGCTTCCCATTGGGTCAAATCTTTTTTCCCTTTCTCTTTCTCTCTGGCAATGGCTACTGCTACCTCTGTCCTTTATCTCAGGAAGACTTCCTTTATTTATTTTTCCTTTATATAATTTCTCAGGATCCCATGGTAAGATTGGATTATAATTTGTTGGAAAGGCCACATAGATATACAGGCCTCTCTCTAATGAAACAAGTTTGCCTGCATGTAATTCCTCTTCTATGCTTCTCTGTATGTTTTTTAGTGGCCAACCCAAAGGCAGATCAGGTCTGTGAGCTAGTCACAGACCTGAGTCATGTTCAAACAAAGACCTTATCAGAAGGACAAACAGAAACCAGGACAAGGGAAATTTACATCATGTCTAAGAGAGTTCCATACCTTGTCATGATGGAGGAGGAACTTACTTAGTAATACATCTTGGTATAAACCTTTGACTTTGCTATAGGTCATCTTTTCTTCTACAAAGTAAATTGTCTGTTTTGAAAGATATTTGAAAAGATCAAAACAGTACATGGCAAGTGCCATATAAGAAATCTATACACTGATTCAATAAACATTTATAATTTCCTAATTCAACTTCACAGAATTGTGTTTAGCCCCGAGGATATAAATTGGGGCTACTAGACCTCCTCACAACTTCTATTTACACCCCTGAGAATGACTGCTATTAATCTCATATTTTGGAGATAAGTCTGTGGAGGCTATTCCTTCTATTGTCAATCACAAGTCCTCACCAATGTGCTATCCATTAAAAAAAAATCATTCAATAGACTCAGTTTGTAGTAAAGGTGTTACTAAAATGGTATCGTAAGAGCAGTGGGTAGAAGACATTCCTCCAGGGCTTATGGCATTTTCTCCCACAAATGTACACAAGATCCGTGGAGAAAGTGGGCTCAATCTTAGAGACTGTATCTCCAAAAAGACTTTATATTTCACTGTTGGACAGGAAAATTGCTCGAAGAACCCTGTAGCTTGCTTTTTTACAAACCCTTGAGTCATCAGTTCTTCTGGCTCAACAACTAATCTTCATCACCACACCATATAAACTCAATGTCTAACTAGAACTAGAGCTCTTCTCCACTAGGAACTGGACTAGGCAGGGAAGGTGCATGCAATGTCCAAAGAATGACTCCATTAAGCCAGTTTATCCACATTATAGAAAAATCAATAATGAATAGTTGGTGTCCTCAAAGAGCTTGGATTCTATTTGGTGAGAAGAGGAGCATAAGGCTACAACGTAGACACAAAATAATTACAATATGAAATAATCAAAAGAAGAACAAAATCACTAATGTCTGGGAAGATCAGGGAATTCTGAGATGAGAACTCATTGTGGACTGAAGGAGTTAGAGAAGGTTTTACGGAAGGGATGAAATTCTTGAGCTGGCAACTGGAGGATCAGTCAGATGTGGAGAGGCTACGAAGGAGGAAGAGGACATTCCATGATGGTAGATGTGGGGTGATGTCTTTGATTTTAGAGTTTTCTCATTCTAAGATTCCATGTAAAAAAACCATAGAAGCAGAAAGGCCCAAGAAGCAATAAGTAGACCATTCTGTTAACCATAACTACCACTTGTGGCCATTAGAAAATCTGGGGAAATGGGACCAAAACTACACCAAAGAGTCTTTGATGAATTTTAGAGGGAAAAAAAATGCCAGAATTTAAAGGGACCTTTTTTTCCCCTCCAGGGGGAAGGGGTTCAGTCCTACGATTTTATCTGTGTGTGGTACACATCTGAAAACTCCATCCACCAATTTAGATTGATAATTTGTAATTTATAGTCTTAGAGAATTGCCTAAAGGGCACAATGAGGTTAAATGATTTTCCCATGGTCATATGGCTAATATGTATCAGAGTTAAGACTCAAACCCAAATCTTTTTTTTTATCTCAAAGATGGCTCTCTTTTGTTGTTGTAGAGTTGTTTCAATTGCAGCCAACTCCTCCTGACCCCATTTGGGATTTTCTTGACAATGATACTGAAGTAGTCTAACATTTCCTTTTCCAGCTTATTTTACAGATGAGGAAACTGAGACAAACAGGGTTAAATGACTTGCCCAGGGTTACACAGTTAAGTCTGAGGCTAAATTTGAACTCCTGACTCCAGGACTGGTACCCTATCCACTAAGTCACCTAAATATGGTTCTTTAGCCATCATATTAGTACTCTATCCACACCCTGCTTCTTCTACTTAGAACATGAATGTTCAAAGCTGGCAGGAACACAAAATGCCAAAGGCATCGTAGAACAGGGAATGTCAGAACTTCAAGATAATGCACAAACTCTAGCATGAGGCAGGAACGAAAGGTAATGGTGCCTCGTACCAAAGCACCTGGATCAATGACCCAGGTATGATTATTTTCCTCTCTACGTTCACGCAGCCTTCAAAGCCTCGTCCTTCTTTCCCACTCTGCTCTCTCGTTAGGAGCCAGCATGTCCTTGCCTGTGATCTTTAACTGTCTGGTATGATTTGAAGGAGAATGAGGAGTAGTTGAGGCGGCACTTTCTGGATGCTCTGACCCTTCATCTAGTTTCTGTGCTGGGGTCTGAGTCACATAAGCTGAGGACCCAGACCCAGCCATTTTCATTGGTCCTCTCTTCCCTGCTACACTGCAGACTCAAGGCAAAACCCTCCCCCTTGTGACATCTTAGCCCAGGAATAGTGGCTCTCTTCAGGATCAAGGGCCACTCCGTTAGGAGAGGAAACAAGGGCCAATTGTTACTGATGAGTGTCTAATTCTTTGAATGTGAAACAGTAGCCGGCCTGTTGGCAAGAAGTAGAACTGAAACCCAGTGCTGGAGGCTGGGGTGGGGTGGGGGAAGGGAGGCGAGGCAGATGGAAAAGTTCACCCTTCCAAACAAACTATCCACTCCCCATTGCCCAACATCTTTGTCCCAGAGCTGTCTGAGCTGGGCTTTCAGAAGTATCGTAGGTGTCTGTAATCGTGGCCTCAGAATCCATTTAACTCAGTGGTACTGGAGCCTCTGGATCGGAAACCTTTCAAAGCAAAAAGTACTGTGTTTGGGTTTGAGGTCGGTGATGGTGGTGGGGAAAAGTCAGGAACCTGACCCCGGCCATCACTAACATCCCATTTAATGGATGGTTTGGAGCTGTGAAGGCACATAGTTCATTATTGGGTGTTTGGGGAAATTAGGAATTTAGAAATTAGAATGTCCTGAAAATGTCAAGTCTGTGCCCTCAAGAAGCATACAGTCACTAACAGCCGGGGAAAGTCATCTTACCAAACCACGCAGCTTTCCCTCAAGGTCTTCTTCCTTGAAGACAAATAGAAAAAGTATTGGATCGTGGGACAGGAGACCCTGGCTATTACTATCTCACTCTGTAACTGGGTAACTCACTTCCCTTCTCTGAGTCTCAGTGTCTCCATACATAACAGGACTAGGTTGGGTAAGGTGATGTCTAAATGCTTTCTTGGCACTAACATTCTAAGTGATAATGTCTAAGAGAAAAGAAGAATGAAAGCTCCATGAGAGCAAGTCCTATTTAACTTTTTTTCTTTTCGTATTCCCAGTGACTATCAAAGTCCTTTATATATAGTAAGTGACTTAAATACACACACACACACACACACACACACACACACACATATATATATATTTGCATACAACATGATTAAATTAATCAAATTGAAGAGCCCATGGGATTATTAACATCACCTCACCCCCACCTCAACCAGGAATAAACTAGTAAATGTAAATGTACTCATTGCACACTTTTAGCCTAATCTGTTTTATTAAGATTTTCTCCATCATTTTCTCAAGTCTAGATGATGAAAAAAAAAAGTTGTAATAAGTTTTAGTATTTGCCTATTTCTGAGGTAAAAAAATACTCACTTTGAAAATTTAACAATTTGCTCTCAAGAGGTTGAACTGGCTCTGGAATTCACCTGCCTAACCCTCCTCACCTTAGATAACTGAGCAGAATGTTTGAAGATACTCAGAGGTAATTGTCTATCCATTTTGCTGTAGTAATCAAGTTTATCCTAGAATAGTAGTTTTTAAGGTTTAACTTATATTGAATGTGAACATAAATATATAATTAGGTTTCAATGTAATTATTTTTCTCTTTCAATTCTATATATTTTATCCTATGTATATGAACATTTTTCTAAGAAGGGATGCATGGACTTACCAGATGGAATTCATGTCACAGAAGCTTGAAAATGTCTCTCCTAGAAGGTTGGTTGAGTGCTATTTATCAAGTCCCTTGAAAGCATGGATTATATTTTTTTTATTATGGTCCTCTCAGTTTTCTAGCATGTTTTGTGTACATACTGGGTACTTAATAAATACCTGTCGAGTAACACACTTCCAGCTCTGAAGTCTGGAAGCCTTCCCAGAAACATTGGGGATATTTTGATTTAATAAGTTGGGGGAGCATTAGATGGGGCCTGAGTTGGGGGCACAAGAGGAGAGAGGGAGAAGCATACTCTCTTAAGACCCCAGGTTCATTTGCAAACTTTGAGCCGCAGCCTGGAGCCTGGCCAAGATTGGCTCAGATGCCACCAACTGACAGCCGGGGAATGAAATATCATGGGGAAAGTAATCTGCTCTAACTTGATGGCAATCGGCGGGGAAAAAAAAGACATTTTAAAGTAGAGTTTCTTTCAATGCATTGCATTGAAGAACATTAGGCAAACTACTAGATTATTTTCCACATTCTTCAATGCGAAACGACTCCCCTTTATGACCGCTATCAATAACAGCTATCACATTACCAATGCTACAGTTGCCACATATATAATATTTAAATCACATTTGTGGCTGACAGAGACCTATGGATAGTCTTAATCCCAACAGGCTATTACAGTTCATATCATGTCTGTCATATAAATATTATGAATCATTTCCCACTATCTTTATGGGGATAAGTTGACATCATTGGAGAGATCTGGTCTGGGTGGTTATTTTCTGCATATTTATATACATCTTATGTATATGTATGCATATGGAGAAAGATTTATAGAGCCATCCCCGATAATCGATGCCCCCTCACACATTCTTTATAAGCTGCATGCTTAGCATTCACAGAGAGGGGGCGCAGATCAGGGGAGGTAACTGATGAGCAGGGCTGAAGAAAATATATGGACCTTTTCAGGCACCTGGAGCCAAATCTGCTATTTGATCAGGTTTTCACTTGTACTATGTGGTATATTGCAACTGTATTCCAATTAGCCTCATCAGTCTTTGTAGAATCCTAGTCAGAGATGGAGGGGAAGCCATCAGACCCAAATGTTGGACTTTATAGAAGAGAAAACTGGAATACAGAGAGGGGAAGTTACTTGTCCAAAGTTACATAGCAAATTGGTAGTAAAACTGGGACGAGCATCTAGGTCTCCTGATTCCCATTTCAGTGAATAATCCCACAATATGCCATAACAATTAAAAACGAGATTTATTTGAAAGGAAAAATCTTAATATACTAAAAATATCCCACACTCAGCTTTTATACCAGTCATATTTAGAGCAATGTGGGGATCCAATATGGTTAGTACCATAGTAGGTTATAAGAAGTCTGAGAGACAGGAAGCAGTACTGGGGGGCAGAGATTGAGCTGACCAGCTTCAGGGACTTCAGAAAGAAAACAATGACAGATGAAAATAGAACCCAAAGTCCAAATAGGCTTTCAGTGAAGACTTAATTTGGTGACAGAATTGGGGGGGAAGAAGGCCTTCTATTACCCAAAGGAATTGAACAAATCAAAGGCAAAATTCAGAGTTGAGATTATGATAGCAGGAAGGAAAAAAAAGAGTCAGGTGGACTTGCCATTGGGCTTCCTCTGTGCCACAAAGATCTTTTACCTAGTCCAGTATCTTCCAAATGTCCAGAGGAAAACACCCAGGAAAGCAAAGAAACTCAAAGCCATGCTACAAGAGGGTTAAATGATAAGACTGAAGAAGAGAAGACTTAGGAGGAATAGGATACCAGGAATCAACTGTTTCTCTATCCAACTAAATCTTATAAGAGGTTAGGGGAAAAGTCTATTGATGGATTTTAGCAGATCCATTACAGTGAACTAGTCAACACCCATTTGTGTGTGTGTGTGTGTGTGTGTGTGTGTGTGTGTGTGTGAGAGAGAGAGAGAGAGAGAGAGAGAGAGAGAGAAGAGAGAGAGAGAGAGAGAGAGAGAGAGAGAGAGAGAGATGGAGGTCTGGCATATATGAAGACCCCATCAACTTGCTCCATTGACAGATTCCTGGGGAGATGGCCAGAAGGAGCATAATAATGTATAAGGAGAAAGACTGTGGAGCTTGTATTGATATTCCCTAATTGGTTCTGGTTCTCTAACCTCCTGGTGAAGGAGAGGCCATCTGATTAACTTCAGATATCTTCAAAAAGGTCAATTATCTTCAGCTACTTTCTTTTTGCTTCTTTACTGTCTTGGAGCTTGGTGACTTTTTTCCCCTCATAGTGTCCATTAAGAGACTACTACTAAGGGAGATTGCTTTACCATCATTACACATGGAACAATATGGTGCAGAGCTCTCTGAAAAATTCCCTGAAGAAAGGTCTAAAGATCTAGTTTGATCTTGTTTGACTCATAATGATGCTACGGTCTGATATCACCATCTAGGTCTCTGTCACTCTTGTCTAGCCACATTGCTCCTCCTCTGTGCTTATGCCATTGGTTTGTTTAAATCAAGTAAAAGACTTTACACGTTCCTAAAAGTCATCCTAAAGTACACACACATAAATGGGAAAGCTGGTGGTGTTACAGAGTGAGAAAAGCAGAATCAGAACAATAGGCATACAGATTATAACTATGTAAATAATAAACTAACAAAATTTTTTAAAATATGCAAATTATGCCATCAAGAGATGGCTTAATAATAAATGAAACATTTTTGTTATTTTGTTCATATTTGCATGCATTTTAAAAACTAGTTTGTAAACTATGAAGTTGATGGCTTTGAGTATAACCTTTAAAAATGTTTGTGTTTGTTTTTGTGAGCTCTTAATAGATATAGAAGAAAGTTAATCTTATTAAACTTTTTTGGTGGCTTTAGAGTGCAGCCTTTAAAAAAGTTTGTATATTTGTTTTTGTGAATTCTTAATAACTATAGAAAAAAGTTAATCTTATTAAACTTGATCTATTATTCTAGCATGTTAAAAATCTTTCATATTAGACTTATACACTAATATGGTAGTCATTTCCCCCAGTTTTGAATCATCTGCAGATCTGACATATGCTGCTGTAGTGCAAAAAAATGTTGAATAGAACAATCCAAGCAGGAAAGTTCAGACACAAGGATAGAGTCAATCAGGTCCTCAACTAAAACACTATCTTGTAGTAGAAATCAATTCATTAATTAACATTTTTAAGACTAGACAGTCAGCTAATTCTGAGTCAATCAATCAATCAATCAATCAACAAAAACATTTATTAAATGTTTCCTTGGAGCAAAGGCACAATGTTAAGTGTTGGGGATACAAAAATGAAGATAAAAGAGTTCCTGTCTTTAAAAAGTTTACATTATAAAAGGAGGGAGAAAATATGTATACATATGAACATATATAAAACATATGAAGCAATCATAAGATAATCTTGGATGAGAGAAAACTGAAGCTAGGAGGGAGAGAGGGAAAGCAGGAAAAGCTTTCTGTTGAAAGTGGTTCTTTTACTGATTTTTGAGGGAAATTAGAGATTCTGAAAAGCATAGGGGTGTGAAGGGAGAGCATTTCAGATATGAAGGATGGCCAATGCAAAGATACAAAGAGAGGAAATGGGGTATTGTGTGTGAGAAGCAACAAATAAGCCAGTATGGATGGACACTAGAATACATGAAGGGAAAGCATGTATGGGAAGATGAAAAGATAAGAAAGGTCCAGGTTGTTAAAGAGCTTTATATTCCAGAGAAGTTTATGTTTGATCCTAGAAGTAATAGGATCAAATAGAGGATCAAAAAGTAATAGAATCACCAGAATATATTGAATAGAAGTATAACAGGATGAGATCTGGGTTCTAGAGAAGTCACTTTGGTTTCCATTATGGAGAATGGATTGGGACAGGGAAAGACATGGGATAGAAAGATTTAATAGGAGACTATTGCAAAAGTCTAGGCAAAAAGTAATAAGGGTTTGGACTAGGATAATGGTTGTATGAGTGAAAATTAGGGGACATATAGGAGATTTGTTGCAGAGATTTTAAAAAATTGGCAACTAATTGGATAGATGGGGTGCCTGAGAATGAAAGGTTGGGGATGACTTTAGTTGCATATTTGTTTGATTAGAAAGATAGCTAGGGCTTCTTAAACTTTTTCCACTTGCCACTCCTTTTTGCCTGAGAAATTTTTATGTGACTCCGGGTATATAGATGAATAAAATAGTTATACTAACCAAACATTTGCTGATAATAAATCATAATTTCCCATTTGCTGATAATAAATCATAATTTCCCAATCCCCACATTTAGTTACCAGATCCCATATAAGGTTAAGATTTACATTTTAAGAAGCTAGTCTGTAGTCTAGATAGTAATAGGAATGTTTGAAAAAGGGGTGAGTTTGGGGCACAAAGATAATGTGTTCTATTTTTTGGACATGTTGATTTTGAGATGTTCATGAGACATGCAGTTCAAAATATTCAATAGGCTGCTCAGAATACAAAATTGAAGTTCAGCAAAGAAATAAGGGCTGCATATATAGATTTTTGAATCATCCACAAAGAGTTGATAATTGAATCTGTGGGAGCTGATGAGGTCAGCAAATGAGATGTAGAAAACAAGGAGAACAAAGTCTTGGGGTATACCCATAATTAATGGATATGATATAGTTTAAGATCCATCAAAGGAGAGATAGAAAAAATAGTTAAGTGGGGAAGGGGAGACTCAAGAAGGAAATTAACACCTGGAGAGGAGAGTGTCTAGGAGATGTAGTCAACAGTGTCAAATACTGCAGAAAAAAAAATGCTTAACAAGTATTTGAATTGAGGAAAAGTCATTAAATTTGGCATTTAAGAGATAATTGGTAACTCCAAGCAAGTGGTCACAGTTGAATGAACAGGTCAGAAATCAAATTGCAGAGGGATTGGAAAAGAATGAGAAGAGAGGAAATAGAGGCACCTAATGGAGACATTTTTTTCAAGGAGTGTGACAAACGGATGAAAGATATAGGATTATATCTAGTGAGGGTTACAGGATCTAGTGAACCTCCAATTGAACCACCATCTAGTTTTCATTTTTCTATTTGTCCCAAAGCATCTGTAGCAAACTTTGCCAAATGCCTTGCTGAGGCTTAAGTAATGACAATGGTTTTCCTGGTTTACTAGTCTTGAAGAATGGCCGGATTTGGCTAGGAAGAGAAAAAGGATAGGGAATAATAAACATAGAGATCTTCAATTCTATTTCTCAAGATAATAATTGTAGTTAGTTTAGTGGGCTCATCATGCTTGCCTCACATATTCTCAGACTCTATCTAGATCAATAACTTTCCATCCATCCTTAGAAAAATACATATTGTCTTTCTCTGCTGATGGAGAACTGCAAATCTGCCCAAGTAAGAATTAGGGCATCTGAGCTTTTTTGACCCTTCTAAGTGGGGCAGGAGCCAAGATAATGGGAGAAGGAATAGAAAGAGTGAAGAGCTCATACTATAATCAAGTCTTGCCATTAGACTTCCATGTCTCTGTAAGAGCCAAGCTGGTGACTTTGAAGCTCTGCCTCACTTAAAGCCAATTCACATGCAAGTCAAGACATCTCCTTTGTGACATCTTTGGTCCTCTTGGAAAACAAAAGACCAATACCACTACCACCAACCTCAACAAATATACAGTGGCAAATATTGCCCACCCCAGGTCTGAAAGTGCCTGTGCTAAGTCTTATTGAAGCCAATAAGTTAATCTTAAAACATTTACTAAACTATTCTAGAGATAGTTTATTTTTTTTAATTAAAGCTTTTTACTTTCAAAATATATACATGGATAATTTTCAACACTCACCCTTACAAAAACCTTGTGTTCTAAATTTTTCCCTTTCCTTCCCTCCACCCCTTCCCCTAGACAGCAAGTGATCCAATATATGTTAAACATGTGCAATTCTTCTATATATATTTCCACAAATGCTGCACAAGAAAAACCTGATCAAAAGGGAAAAAATGAGAAAGAAAATAAAATGCAAGCAAATTACAACAAAAAAAGTAAGAATGCTATGTTGTGATCCACACTTAGTTCCCACAGTCCTCCCTCTGGGTACAGATGGCTCTCTTCATCACAAGGCTGTTGGAACTGGCCTGAATCATCTTATTGTTGACGAGAGAGCCATGTCCATCATAATTGATCACCGTATAATCTTGCTGTTGCCATGTATAATGTTTGAGATGGTTTATAAGGCAGCACTTGAGAGAATATAATATAACCCAGTGGATAGATCTAAAAAATATTTTTCAAAGTAAAACAACAATAGGAATACCCAAACAATAGCAATAATTACCCAGCAGCAAATCAAGTCACTTGGTTTCCTTGATTTAAAATAGATGAATATTACTACAAAATATCTTAATTGTGTTAGTAATATGAAGTGTACTGTGGAGATGTTTATTTTTCCCCCTATCTTTTATTCAGAAGATCCAAATCAGGCTCAGACTGAGTAGCATAAGGATAAATTTACACTGAAGAGCCAAAAGTAAAGGAGAAAGTTAGTGAATGTGTATCTATAAAACAAATAACAACAACAACAACAAACCAAAAGTTCTTTGTTTTCAGAAAGATTTGATATGGATTTGAAACCCTCACTAGGGAAAGAGTTAGCCTGCTGGTCTCTTTTCCAGAAAGGAAGTCCTTGCTGTTAATTGAGCGCCTTTCTTTCTTTGGAAGTCCTTTGGTGGTATTTGGTGACTAAGGGAACAGTTTTTTCCTTAAAACTTTTATCTACATAATTGCTCCTTGGGCAGTGATAACAGCGCCTGAAATAGCCAGCGTGCCACCCAAGCCCCCCCTTTTAATTCCTACCTTCATTCTGCTCTCTGCTAGAATACATTGAGTCAGAAGAGCAGTTTGGTTACTCTTGTTAACTCAGCATGAATGTAACCCTCCTTCCATTCACACACTCCCTATACTTAATCCCAATCACCTCAAACTCAGTTCAAGTACAATATGAAACCACTAGATTTTCCGAATCAAGAGACATGAGTTCTAATACTGTTTCTGGCTTTAAGCTGGTCATTGAGAAGACCCTTTCTGAACCTCAGTTCAGAAGAGATTAGAACAGATTGATTCCCCCCCCTCGCCCCCAACATATTCTGGGGATCAGTTCTCTATTGCTGGCCACTCTGGCTCCAGCAGCTTCATGGAAAGGATCTCTCCAGACATCAAAAGGCAAAGAGGGAGGAGTTGAAAAAAAAAGGAAATCTGGAGCAGGATAAGGAAAGAATAAGATTAAAAAAAAAAAAAAGATGCTGAGTGGATGCCCATCAGTTAGAGAAAGGCTGAAAAAATTGTGGTATATGAATATTATGGAATATTATTGTTCTGTAAGAAACAACCAGCAGAATGATTTCAGAGAGGCCTGGAGAGACTGACATGAACTGATGCTGAGTGAAATGAGCAGAACAAAGAGATCTTGTACATGGCAATAGCAAGATTATACAATGATCAATTCTGATGAACGTGACTCTTCTCAACAATGAGATGATCCAGCTCCAATAATCTTGTGATAAAGAGAGCCAGCTACACCCAGAGGGAGGACTGTGGGAACTGAATGTGGATCACAACTTTGCATTCTCACTCTTTTGTTGTTGTTCACTTGCATTCTGTTTTCTTACTCATTTTCTTTCCTTTTTAATCTGATTTTTCTTAGCACATAAGAAAATTGTATAAATATGTTCACACAGATTGGATTTAACATATATTTCAACATGATTAACATATATTGAATTACTTACCATCTAGGGAAGGGGGAAGGGGAAGAGGGAAAATCTGAAACACGTTGAAAAATTATCTGTGCATCGGTTTTGAAAATTAAAAAAAACAGATTCTGAGAAGTTATTAGTAAAAGTTTGGAGACTGATTAACAATTTACCGCAGATTGGTGTCTGACTGTGGGCTGGCAATTAGTTCAAATCCTGCTTTGGTTAATCTAGCTATGTGACTCTGAGCAAGTCCTATTATCTCTCTGAGGCCGAGTTCTTCATCTGGAACAGGAAGAGTGAACTAGATGGCCTCCAAGGTCTCTCTCTAAACCCAGGATTCTATGGAAACCCTGAAGGAGAGAAATGACCTTTACAGGCCCCTTCTAACCTTTCTGGGATCCTACTGTTCTTTTGACAGTTTTGAGACCTAAGTAGGAAGCGGAGGGAGGAGTCCATAGATAATCCACCCTCAGATAACTGAGAGTAGCTGATGCTTCTTTCGGGGCGGGGATGGGGAGGCTGAGCTCTGGGGGACGGGCCAGTCTCTGGGAAAGGCTCCTTTTAGCTAGGGAGTTTTGCCCTCGGTTACCTGAGCTCCCAGTTCGAGGAGAACGGCCTTGCTGCACCAGTAGGACTCTTCTCCTTTCTCCCTCCCGCCAGGGATGGTGCTGAAGCTTCTGCAGCCGCACCGTCTCCAGGTCGAAGATCGTGGGGGTTCTCAGAATTTCCCCTCTGACAGACACTGGGGGGGAGGGGGAAAGGGGAGAACCTGGCAGGCGAGGGCTCAGAATGGGAGCAAATGATCTTGCTAATTGGGAGAACACGTGCCAAGTCCACTGTTCAGACACACTGAACAAGAGGAATGAGGGTGGAGAAAGACCGCGTCGCTTTTTTACCCCCTCCCCCCCGTGTATGTTCTCCCCCCTCCACCCCGCCCCCTCCCTGAAAACGATATCATTTTGAGATTGATGCCTTGAAAGGCACTCTCTTGGGGAGGGGAGGTGGGGAAGGGGGAGTTAAAGGGGAGGAGTGGCCTGCCAGGAGTTTTGTTTTGGTTGTAATAAAAGGCAAAGGAGTGCTGAGTTTAAACACGGGCAGCTGCCGTCGGGGCCCTGTTCCTGAGCTTTCTCAGTCTGGGCTCAGGAATCCTGCAGCTGTGGGATCTAGGAGTTCTGGAACCAAAGAGATTCGGGAAAGGCGGTCACTGCTCCCTCCCCGCCGCCGGTGCGAGGTGCTGGCGGGGCAGGGAAGTATTCCGCCTGTAGTTAATTGTTACCCCCCATCCCCCAGTGCCTCGGCTCCCACAGCGCTAGCCCTCTCAGATCTCAGAATTATACCTGCAGAGAGGCAGGGGATTTAGGAGATTATCTAATCTGACCCTCCCATTTTACAGATTAGGAAATGGAGGCCCAGAGAGAGAGAGAGAGAGAGAGATAAAAGGATTTGCTTAAAGTCACATTGAAGCTCCTTGTGGGAAATGTGTGAGGGGTTTTCTGGCCTCGGTTTTGCTTGGCACATAGTAGGCACTTAATAAATACTGGATGACATTGCTAGGGAGTAACAACAGAAATTCAAATGCCAGTCTTCTGCATCTAAACTCGAAGCTTTCCCAACACTGACTTCTCTCTGAGGCTGGTAATTTTGGTATGCACCAGATTTAAGACTATGAAACCCTGAGTTCTGCCACATCTGGCCCTTGAAAAGTGTGCGCCCTTAGGCTGGGAATAAGAATAAAAAGAGCTAAGTTTGACTATAACTGACATTTATGACAGACATGTACCCTAAATTTCTCAGTGCCTCAGTTTTTCCATCTGTTACAGTAGACCCACGATCCTTATCTGGGTTACCTCTCGGGATTTGGGAGTATCCTATTAGGAGTGTGAAAGTGCTATGTAAACAATAAAGTGTCATTCAAATGTTCAAGCTTAATCATTATGATGATAATGATTAGAGCATTTGTTTTAAGTGTTATCTCTTAATGGTGGGGATGGGAAGCCCTGAGCCACCCATTCTTGAATCTCCAGCTTGGCTGAAGCACCTCTCCACCTGGATTGCCTTCATTATTGGTTGGCTTGGCTAAGATAGATATAGAGAGTCTTAGACTGGGGAAACAGTTTTTCTATACTGGAGGCTAGTTGAAGGAAACCATGATACTTCTAAAAACTGGTCTGTAAATTGAATTTTTGTATGTCAACTCACGTTTTAAATGTGCTGTTATCTAAAAATGATGCTTCAATGATTCTTACCACAAAGCACATGATTAACAGTGAATGTATCACATTTTCCTCATCTTGATCGCCACATATCATGTTTCTTTAAATAATAACACTTCACATTTAGATATCGATTGTCACATGTTATCTTGGTTGATTCTCACAACAATCCACTGAGTTATATTATATTATATCCCCATTCTGTAGATGGGGAAACTAAGGCTCAATAAGGTTGACATTAACCTCTTGTCATACAGCTTAATAAATATACCTGAAGTGAGATTTGAACCCAGATATAGCTGACTTTAAGTTCAGCACTTTATCTACTGCCCCATGATTGCCAGACAAACAAGCTAATAATTGGCCCAGAACTTTCTGGGATCTTTTTATTTTTTTTTTTAATTTTTTTTTGGGGGGGAGGGAAGAGTTGGAAAAGAATCATAGAAATGCCAGAAAGAGTAAACTGAGTTAGTTGATAGTCTTTGAAAGAATACAAAAGAAAACACGTCAAAGCTTGTATTAATGAGGATTTGAGATCCTTTCTTCTATGTAATCTTGGTTGTCATGTTTCTTCTTTGGGCCCCATTTTCCTCTTAATAATAGCATCAATATAATGGCCTTAATTGCCTCTCAAATATTACATCATTTTTATCCTGACAAAATCCTTTGAAGTAGGAACTGTTATTATTCTTATTTTGCAAATGAGGAAACTGAGGCAGATAGGTTAAGTGAGTTGCCTACAGTCACACAAAAATTTGATGAATATATCCATTTTTAAGATTATCAAGATCTTCTTAAAGCTAGTATCTGAAGCTGGATTTGAACTCAGATCTTTCTGATGTACTAGATGAATTCTAAATTCTCTTTCAACCCTGATATTTTGTTATGTATATTTTGTTATATATTTTAGCATTTCATTTTTAAAGATTTTTTCAGCGATGACTACATATATACATATATACATGCATATATATGTATATATATATACATATAATCTATCTAAAACTCTTGTTATCCCTTCCATGTCTAGAAAACCGTATTCTGAGTTCAATTTTTTAAAGTTTCCTATGTCCTGAATCCTTTTCAGTTATGCCATTCTATACCTGTGCATCTCCTGTTCTATTTTCACTCTAAAGGAGGGAACTTTTTGGCTTAGGAGTCTATTTTTTTTTTTTTTAATATTTCCCAACCAGGTGTTAATCTTGATGAGTAACAATGGGAAAGTTTCGATATTCCCCCCGGGGCTGCTTGGTATCTTTTGTGTGGTCTGTTAGGAGGTGCCATCATATTGTCAACTAGTATTTGGCAGGGACCTTTGAAGGAAAAAGAAAACAAAATATGATTGAAATTTTACACAACCCCCCTCACCTTGGAAGGGGGGAAGAGAGGAGGGACTCAATAATACTTTTACAATTGTAAGAAATCTAGAGACCATCTAGTACTCATTTTTACAGATGAGTAAACTGAGGCCCCAAGTGGCCGAGGGACTTGCTGGAGTAAGAGGAATCTACGGAACAGCCTTCCCTCCTCCCCCTTTCTTCCTTTTGGTGGGAAGGGAGCGATCTACAGAACATCCCAAAGCAGTAAGACTATTAATACCCTTCTTAGACCCAGAGGTAAACTTGTCAGTTTCCACGTGAGTTAGAAATCTGCCCCGGCTGCAGCTCTAATCGGGCCCTCCAAGGAGGGGGCCGGGGCGGGGGTGAAGTCAGACCCCGAACAATCGCAACCCCCCTTGCTGTAGTGGAGCGCCCGCCGCCAGCCGCCGAGCCTGGGCAGGGCGTCTTCATTCAAGCGCTCAGGGCTCTGAGCTGGGCGTTGCTTCCCGGCGCCGGCCTTCACGGTCCCCCTCGTTGGGTTCCCCTTTGCACTGCAGCTCCAGTAGTTGGGAGTAGAGACACACACAGAGACACAAGTAGTTTACATTGTTGGGTGACTTTTGCAACAACTCCCCCTGCCTTGGCCTTAACACACCGTCACTGGATTTCCTATCTTCCTTGTCTTTGCTATTACTATTTCTATTTTAATTTTTTTTTTAAAGAATAAAGAGCCAGGAGCCCCCGCTGAGAGGCTCCCTCCACCCCTCTCTCCTTTTATTTTCGCTTTGTTGATTTCTGTTTTCTCCACCGACCTCTGGCATGAGTTAGCCACCAGATATGGACACCAAACATTTCCTGCCGCTGGGTGAGTTGCTCGGGTTCTTGCTGCATTTTTGAAAACGTAGGGGAATTGCCGGGCTGGGAGCGAGAGGAGAGTGGGGGTGGGAGGGTTTGGGGTGTTTTTTTGAAGGGGGGCCAGTGGGAATGGAGCAGGAGAAAGAAACCTGGGGGAGACTCCAACTACAGCGCAAACTGGGGAGGGGACGCGGGGGAGACGCGAGAAGAGTGCTCTGACTTCCGAGTGGCCGGGGGGATCGGCAGGGCTGGAGCTGGGGGAAGAGGGACCAGAGGCAGCCCGGCGATCGGGAGGCGCGGGGCGCCCCACGCAGGGGCACCGGCGTGCGTGGCTCGGCTGCGCCGCGGTGAAGGTGGCGGCGGCTGCCCGGGGTGAGGAAGGAGCTAGTCTCCACGTCTCCGCTGTTTCCCCAGGCTGTGCAAACGGATCGGAGCGGGCGCTTGTGCCCTTCAGGGGCGCGTGTGCGGGACCGGCAGTCCGGGTCGCCCAGAGACCGCGGGCCCCGGGCATTCTTGTGTGGTTTTTGGCGACGGGGACAGGATTCGTGGCAGCCTCGACCGGTGGTGTGCGGATAGCGACCCCGGAGTAGAGGTGCGAGTTGGGGGCTTTGCCAAACACAGACAGCCCCCTCCCCCAATCGTAGACGAATCCCCCGATTAGGCAGCCACCCTACGGAAGGGAGAAAATTAGGGATACATGTGGAGGGGAGAAAGGAAAAGTAATTGCGAGCTGAGAACCTCCTGGGGAGCCCCAGTGCGCAAATTCCACGGGCTCCGGCGTCCTGGGGTCCCCCTTAACGCAGCCAAACTTTGTCTTTAAGGCTGGCCTTGACTTGGAGCAAAGGTTTATGGTGTTATAAAGGAGCTCTTTTGAGTTGCAAAAAGAGCACCGGGAATCGTCAAGGTTGGTGGGTGCCAGCTCCCCATTCTCTGCTCTGCCTCCTTCCCCGGGGCCTGGTGGGAAGGTGGGCTTCGCCGGCTAAAAGTGTATGCTTTCCCTTGAGGTTAATTTTATGTTAGTTTGGGGTTGGAGGTGGTGGGGAGATAAAACTTAGAGGTTGCAGGTTGAACCGACTTGATTGTGATTCCTCACCTCTTATCAAATGCTAAATTTGGTTTGACTTTAACCTTACCCGTCCCCTAGCCCTAACCCCGAACCACTCCCCCCCCCCACCTCAAAAAAAAAAAAAAAATTGGCTTCTCGCTTTCTCCGCGTTTCCCTCCTCTAGAACGGCAGTCTTTTGTAGTGAGCAGTCTGGCAGAGATGAATGGGCCTGCCTGGGTTAAAGGTGATGCATGGATACATTTACGATCAAGTATTGCTTTCCAAAGGTGAGGGATTCCCGGAGAAACCCACCCCGGCCAGGCCTGTGGAAAGGCTGACTTGCCCTTCCGTGCCTACAGCTCAAGCTGCTCCCGGGGCTGAGATTGGGAGTCAGGCGTGGAAGGTTTCCTCCTCTTTCAGGGGTTAGGTCGAAGTGTGTCTGTGACTCCCGGCTCCTCGACAGTTAGTGGCACAGGACTGCTAAAATAACATGGAGGACTAACTTGTATCAACAAAAGCCAGGAAATTCAGAGCCAGAGCTTCTGCCCAAACCACAATCCGCCTCTCTCGCCTACTAGCTCGCCTTCTCGGCTGCCTGCTTGCCGGGGAGGCTGCTCCCGTTGGCGGGTACCTAGGAACCAGCGGCTCATTGACGCGAGTTCTCCGGGCTTCAGTCCATTGCATCAGACCCTCTCTCCCCTCTCCCCAACCCTTTCAAGGAAAAAAAAAAACAAGAACAACAATAGAACCAACCAGAAAACAACCCTGTCTGTTGTGGTTTTAATGAATGGAAATATAAAAGCAAAACTTCAGTGAGGGTGAAATTAAAAACAAACCTGCCCCCGAGAAATACAGACGGGTGGTGGGGTAACAGATGAATAGGATCTTATATGTACCTACTCGGTGGATGGGACAAATTGGACTAGTCTGTGTGGCAGCCCATAAGAACAAGAAAGCTGGGGAGACCTGGGGTGACTGGCCTTGGTCTGGAATAAAACTGATTAGAACTGGCTATGGGTAGTAGCATATGGCCAGACTGGGGTAAGTGGCAGTAAACTAAGCCCCCCCTAATACTCTTCTCTGGAGATAACATTCCCCAGGATCGTGGGTTAACAACCACCCCATTTCTTCACTGAATTTAGGTCTAGGGTGTGTGTGTGTGTGTGTGTGTGTGTGTGTGTGTGTGTGTGTGTGTGTGTGTATGGGGAGGGGGTTGTTGCTGGTAATAGAGGTAGCATGAAGAGGTAGGTAGGGGTTGGGATTGGGGGTGGAATTTGTAAATGAATTTATAAATTCCTAACTATAGCCAGGCTGACAGGAAAAAAAATTCTGCCTGAAGTTAATTAAAAGTTAATTAAAACAGTTGATTGATAATGAAGATCCTGGATCTTCCCCTAGTGAAAAATGGGGGCAGTTTATTAATGATACAATAATATCACGAAGTGTCCTTCTGTCTCCCCCACAGTGGAATGTTTTACATTGTTAGGGGGGATGTGAGAGAGAAGCCATACATTTATTGGGTAGGTGTTGTAAGCATCATCTCTGGAACTCAAAGAACTATTCACATTTAAGGCACAGGTGATTGAGAGGTGAGATAGGGTAAAAATAAGAATGGGCCTACAAGCAACTCTTTGATATTTTTGAGGTGGTCAGGAGAACCCTGCATGCTTTAGTTCAGGGCTTTCTTTACAGAGAAAATCTGGATCTGTACTTGTGGCTTAGTTTTTCCCATTAAAAAAAAAAAAAGTTGACAAGACCTGGTGAGCGATGTGATGTTTCCCCAAATCCTTGGTAACTGTGTTAAAGAGAAAATGTATGTTGATTCCTTCCCAAATAGTAGCCTGGAATCTTTCACTAGAAGGTACCTTCCGTGTCACCAGTACAGAAAGCCCTTTGCAAGAACTAGTAGGGGAGTCACCCAGTCTTTGCTTGCCTATAACCAGTGATGGAGAGAGTTCTCTGCCTTATCTGGTCAGTGTTCTGAAGGCTCTGTTTATTAGAATGTTCTTCCTTAAAATAAATTGAAATTTGCCTCCTCCTCACTCCCCCGCCTTACACCCAGTTGTGTTCTCCAGAGGTGTATAAATCGGTCCCTCTTTCATCTCCACATACATGCTGTATTACCTTTCTCTCTCATTCCTGGAGACCAGGATCCCTGCGTTTAAGTTCATATGATGTCTGTGTCCTCCTCCCCAAAAATTAGAGACTCGATAAAACATTTCCGCGCCATCCAGGTGTCCCCATTTGTCCTCCCAGCTTGGCTGCGGCCGGGACGGCTAGTGATGGAAGTACTTAGCCTCCCTGGCTCTCTGGGAGGAATGGACTCTGGCTAGAGCTTATTTTTTCACCATTATAGCCTTGTATATATACAGAGCAGTAGGATTCTCTCGGAAGGATTGCATCTGTGAAAAGAACGCGCAGCCTCTCTCATTGGTTCTCAGGAGCCCCAACGCTTCTGTTTATTTGATTTTGCTCTCCTCGGGCCGCTGGCCTGCTCCTCCCTTCCTCTCCCTCCTTGGCCGCCCTGCTTCTTCCACACCTCCGGCCTGCACTAGATAGCTTTATTATCGCTTGCTGTGTTGGGCCGGGGCAGGTGTCCTTGTTTCAGGGAAGGCGGGAGGAGGATTAGAACTTGACAGCTGAATTGTTCCCTTGCTGAAAGAGATCTGTGGAGGGGAAACTGGGGCCACGGCGCGCTGTCTTAGCGGGAGCGTTTGTCACCGAACAGGGGACCCTGGCGGACGGGCTCGGGATGGCGGAGCCGGAAGGGACGCCCTGGTCCGGCCCGGCCCTCTCACGGATCAGGAAACTGAGGCGCAGCGACAGAACCCCGCATCTCAGCAGTGCCGTAGCAGAGATCTGGTCCGATCTCCTTCCTCCGATTCCCCTCGCCGAGGAATTGGGGTAGCAGATCAAGAGCCGGAGATGGTCTCGGGGGTCATTCACGGACGAGGAAGCGGAGGGACAAAGAGGTGACTTATCTAAAGAGATACAGCCTGAGTTACTTTCACAGCTCAGGTCCTAAACAGAGAATGATCCGGAAGTGATAAGTTTGTGTATGTTAGCCTCCTGGGGGCAGCTAGATGGCGCAGTGGATAGAGCACTTGTCTAGAGGGCCCAGATCCAGTGACTTCAAACACCTAGCACTTCCGGGCTGCGTGGCCCTGGGCAAGTCATTTAACCCGGATTGTTTAAAAAAAACGAAAGGCGAAAAATTAGAATCTTGCCTTCCTTGCCCCCTCCTTGGCTAATAAGCGGGAGGACGATCTAAGGCAACTCCATGTCTCAGTTTTTTCCTCTGAAATGAAGTGTTTGGACTAGAGCAGAGGTTCCTTTACCCTTTGTCCTATTCAGTAAGAACAGAAGAGACAGCTAGGTGGCGCAGGGGGGAGAACACCAGCCCTGGAGACGCGAGTTCAAATGTGACCTCAGAGACTTAACACTTCCTGTCTGTGTGACCCTGGGCAAGTCACTTAACCCCAACCGCCTCAGGGAAAACAAGAAGTAAATTCTGGAGTTTGTCCTACACAGGCATATAAGAGATAAAGATGTCAATTCTCCTAGGTTAATAGTTTTTAAAATGAGTTTTTATTTGATACCAGAGTTGTATTGCTCAGTTTGCTCTCTCCCTCTAGCACCTCTTGTCCCAGCTTGGGAGGACCCCCTAGACTTTGTGAGTCCCAGCATCGGCAGCCAGGCCGCCTGTGTGCCCCCTCCCCCACAGGCGGACATCCTGCCTGCCGCCCGGGCAGGAGCGGCCCGGACCGAGGCTCCCCTCTGGGGAAGCCGTGCAAGAGGTTGGGGGGAGTTCTTCCTTCCAGGGAGCTGCTTTCTGTGCTTGAGGGGTCCCCTAGAGGCCAGGGAAAAAGCAAATGGAAGAGATGCCCTAGAAAAGGCTTGGGGGATTCTGAAGCTCTTAAAGGAAAAATCGTTTCCCAGTTTAGGAAGGAAGCCTGTGGAGGTCAGGCGGCGGGACCGCGGGCCCACCCTCCCCGTTACTAACGCAGCTTCATTTTGACCTTTGGCGCTGCCCTTCGCCCTAACTCAGGCTCCTGGCAGCGGCTAGAGTCCTCAGTGGGGTGGGAGGCCGGGGTCGGCAACTGGAGCAGGTTCTGAGGAGCAGGCCCTCCCAGGAGAAGCAGACTTCCACGGCTGCGTCTTTCTTTAAGCCGGGGCCTAGCTCGGAGGTCCTAGTGGGGTGGAAGGCACGATTAAACTGCTACTTCCCTAAACCCTTTTGTCAACAAAGGCTAATCCCTTCGGGGTGAGTGTCTGAGGGCTGGGGTTGCGACCAGTTATTGGTCCGGAGCCAGAGGCTGTGGGGAAGCCCCACCCTTCAACTTCTCACCCTTCCTTCCCCACCCTTAGAGGTTGAACTTCTCTTGATTCCATTTGTGAATCAGCTGGGAGATCCTGAGCTAATTACTTCCTCTCCCAGGGCCTCAGTTTCCCCTTCCGCAATCCAGATCTACTCAGCAGTTATCCAGCGCCTTTGGTGTACAAAGCTCTGAGTTCAGGAATACAACAATTAAAAAAAATGGCACAGCACCCGCCTGCCAGATGCTAAAAGTGGGTGGGTTGAATGTGCTACTTCACTGGTGGAGAGATTTGGGAGGCTAAAAGTTTGGGGAAATTTGGAAGTCTGAAAAAGAGGAGAATCTGGGGGGGGGGGGGGGGGAGAAGGCTATCAGGGAAGGCTTCCTGGAGGAGAAGGCGCCTGAGATTTTGGCAGGTTGGATAAGCTGTTCTCAGAAGCCCTGGGAGCCGAGACATGCTAAGATTGTCCCTGAAGTTGCTGCAGTTCTTGAGAATAAGGAGCGCTTGTAGGTGAGTGTTGACCCTACCTTTTCATCAGCTTTTTCCCGGAAACTGCTGTTATAGAGTCTGAGCTTAGAAATGGAAATGTTTGCCGGGTCGGATTTATGAATTGGGGAAAAAATGTATTTGCTCTGGTGTGGCAGGAGTGGGGAGTGGTTGAAGCTGAAGTGGGTTTTTATATTTAACCATTTAAGGAAAAGTGTTCACACGGCCCCTCTCTTCCCCCTCCTCCCCTGTCCCAATATCAGAGCAAACACAGAATATAGAATGAGAATGCATGCTGGCACCCGCTCAGCTCCCGGAGCCTGAAATCTGACCGAGGGGTTTGATGACATCATAGCTCCAGAGACCCAAATTAAAGCAAGTTCTGGAGCCTCCCAAAATAGCAGAGTCATGGTGCTCTTTGAAGGCAGGCCTCGCAGTGAAGCTGGGCCTGGCCACTGTTTGGGACCCAGACTTTGTTTAGCAAGGGACCCAGCTTTTTGTGCAGGAGTGTTGTGGGGGGGTGAGGGGGGTGTGAGAGCCGGCCCCCAACCAGAAGGGCCAGGCTGGGAAGCTATCTGCCTTTGGGCTTCCTTCTCCAACCATGAACTTGCTGGGCTGCTGGTGACCTTGTCTATGGAAATAAGGGGGACTCCCCTGAGCGAGGCTCCCAGCTCCATACTTGCTGAAACCTGTGATCAGAACTCCTAACAGGTCCCCAGGAAAGGTGAAATGGGATTCTGTTATTCAGGGCTCCTCTGATTGTTTGTACAGAAAATCCTGCTGTCCAGGCAAGTCAGCCTTTAGGAGACGCAAGCTGGAACTAGCAGGAAATGTTGTTGAACAGAAACAAAGAATGAAAGGGGGGGTCCAAGTTTTCCTATTTTCAAGGTCTTCCTAAGTTAATTTCTGAAAGAAACCCTGTCTGTAAAACACCCCCCCCCCCCCACCTTGGTTTTAAGTAAGTGATGGAGGAAATGTAGCATATTCTCATTCTATCTCTTATCTCTGTGCAGTCCTTATATATGTGTATACGTTATATAGCACTTATGGGAAGGGATCTATCAGGCCTCCCAGTTGTCCTTTGGGATAGGCAGCAGCACACAGCTCTAGCTCCGTGTAGCACTTTCTATGCATGTAGATTTATATATGTGTGTAGATGCTATAGCCCTTATATGAAGGAATCTATCTAACTGCGCAGTTGTCCTTTGGGTTAGCCTGGTGGAGATTGTGATCCCTATTCGGCAGGGGAGGAAACTGAGGCACAGAAAAGGGAAGTTGTTCCATGAGCAGTGAGGGAGCATACTGAACAGAGCTGTGTCCTGGGCTCTGAGAGGCATTAAGTTCCGCTCCAGACTCAGTTCTTAGCTGTGTAACAAATAACTTGACTTCCGTCAGCTTCAGTTTCCTCACTGTCAAATGAGAATGACAGCACCTCCTCCCAACGTTCTTGTGAGGATCACATTATATAAGATTTGGTTTTTTAAAAAGAAACTTGGCCCAATGCCTGGCGCATAGTAGGCACTTAAATGTCTGTTCCTTTTTTTAACTCTCCCCCACTCTTGTCACAGAATGGGCTCGGGATTGTACCAGGCTGTGGCCTTCACAACTGGCCCAGTTCCTTGGATTGGAGACAGCAAGCCAGTGGTCATTTCTGGTGTGAAGATCAGGGATTCCCCGTGGCCCCCAACTTTGTCACCTGAAGAAGGCATTGTCTTACATTTTCAGATTGAAATCCTACCCATCCTTTAGGGCTAAGATTAATTATACCTCCTCCAGGAAGCCTTTTATTGCCTATACCACCCACTTTTGCATTTTATAAGGCAGCTATACTTCCCCTTCCATGTCTTAGTGGACATCTAATCTGATTGTGGCCCAGACCCCTTCATCTCCTGCCTGGGAACCAGCCCTCTCGCTGAGGGAGCTTTCCAGATGTGGCCTGGTGGGGAAGTCCATCAGTGGAGCTTGGGAGGGCTGGCAGAGCCCCGGAGGGCCCCTGACACAGACTTTTCAGAAGTGCTTAATGGTGGAGGACTTCTGTGTCCATCACGAACCAGACTGGGAGCTCCGTGGAGGCAGGAGTCATACCTGACGTAACAGATGCTCATTAAATGCAGATTGAATGAAGCTGGGTGTGGGAACCTTATATGTCTTCATTGTAGCCCCACATAATTCCTAGCTGGTGCTTTCTGAAGTGATCTTCCCTCAGCACTCTCCTCTAGAGTGCCCAGGAGTTGCTTTACTTTTCCCCATTCTGTGAGTATTTAATAAACACTTATCAGCCCATTCATTTAAAAAATAGTTATCAAACAGCTACTCTAGATAGCCAACCATCAGAGGGAACCAAAGTGGAAAGGCATATATTATATATGGATACATATAGTATATTATATTCATGGTTTATATGACATCGTTTCAATGTCAGTGAGGAGAGTATGGCCGGTGTTCTGTTAGCATATACTTCCTCCAGAGAGTGATCAGGGAAGACTTTCTGGAGGAGGCAGCATCTCTCTGTGTTAGGACTTAAAAGAGAGGCTTTTGGACATTCCAGCAAGAAAGAACAGTTATAGGCAGAGAGGCAGGAAAATATTGGATTTATCTTGGGGAAGAGTAGACAGAATTTGGCTTGTCAGTTATCAACATTTATTTCGTACTCAATGAATGCCAGACTGAAAAGAAGGGCTTCAGTCAAATTAAAGGAGCATCCTAGATTCAGTTAATGACAGAAAGTTCTGGAAGTTTTCTGAACAAAGAGGGAGGGCAGTATTATTTTAGGCACCAGTTAGCTGGGGAAGTGGACAGAGCACTGAACTGGAATCAGGAAGACTCATTTGGCTGAATTCAAATCTGACCTCAGGTTTATGAGCCTGGGCAACTCACCTAGCTCTGCCTCAGTTTCTTGAAATGTGAAATGAGCTGGAGAAGGAAATGGCAAACCACTCTCGTACCTTTGCCAAAAAACAAACAACCCCCACCCCCCCAAAAACCAGTGGGATCACAAAGGGTCAGACATGACTGAAAACAACAAAGTCATGAAGGGAAAAGAGCCAGACTTGGATTCAAGATTGCCTACGTGGTGAAGTTAAGAAAGCTATGAACTTAGAGAATCTGAATTCAAATCTAACCCTGGATAATCACAATCTCTTCCTGCTTCATTTCCCTCAACTTTCAAACAGGAAAAACTAGTAGCATTGACCTCGTAAGGCTGTTGTGAGAATCATAGGAGATAATTAAGAAAAAAAAATGCTTAGCACATTTCCTGGCACATAGTAGGCATTATAAATCCTTATTACCTTCCCTTTCCCCACTTTGTGACTTTGGGTGAGCCAATTCCCTTCCTTATAATCTCAGTTTTTTCCTTTGTAAAATACTAATAACAATATTGCTAGTACCTATCCCAGAGGGTTATGATAAAAGCATTTTGTAAATCTTAAAATACTTTTCAAATGTGAATTATTATTAAGACAAGAATTGTGTGTAGATAAGATGAACCTGACAGCGTGTGCAGGATGGCTGTAAAGGGAGAAAGCCTGGAAGCAGGATGTTAGGATGCTATTGTAACAGGTAAGTGAAAAAAGAGAAGACAAGACAGTAATTGTTATGTATGTAATAGAAGTGGCTGGACGAGTTAAAAGTCTATGAATTTAGTGGAATACTAATGTGCTTGTAAGAACTGGTGAATGAGATAGTTTCACAGGAATCTTTGGGAAGACTTGTGTGAACGGATGCAGATTGAGGAGAGCAGAACCAGAAGAACATTTTAGACCATAATGTCAACATTGGAAAAAAATACAATTTTGGAAGACCTAAGGACTGTGATCAGCACAGTAATCAGACATACTTCCAATAGACTAATAGGCAGAATGTGTTTTTGGACATGGCTGACACAAATTTGTTTTGCCCCACTAGGCTTATCCAACATCAGGGCTTTGTTTTTCTCTTTTAATTAGATGGGAGAAAAATATATGCATGATAATTGGAAAAATATAAAGCAATTTTAAAAAGCATAAGACTCTTAAGAACTGGGTTCAAATATTGATTGAAATGAGCCAAGTACTGAATTCCTTCTCAATGTAGAGGCTCTTATAATTTGTACCACCTTCATTTAGTTGTAGGGAAAGGGTGTTATGTCTTTTAAAGTGCCATGTAAATCTTGGTAAGTATTTAGGGAACCTAAATTAAATGTGTACTGCCTGGGAAAGCAGGGGAAGAAAGCCCCCAGACTCTGCCCCCTAGGCGTTACTCTTTCCCTAAAACCAGATGGGACTTACAAGGGTGGTCTGTGGATGTGGCGGTGATTGGGCCAGCTGGCACTCTCCCCTATCAGGAGAAAGGCCGACACATTTTGGTAATCAGGCTTCAGGGGAAATCTTCAGCCCAGCCCCCATGCCAAGTGCCAAGGTGGGGAAGCTCCCCAAAGAGTAAATGTCAAGCTGTTAGTTAGTGAAGAGGTCACTTGTGTTCCTTTAAATTTGGGGGCCTCTTGGGGGTGGGCGACCATGCAGGAAAGAATGGGTAGAACAGAGGGAAGGATCTCGTGTTGAGTTGGGGGAGATGGTTTTATGGGAGGAGGAGTAGGGCCTCCCACCCCCACCCCTCAGCCCTTTTCCTTTCCTTGACTCGATGATGATGATGATTTTTTTTAAGCCACAGTCACCATGAGGGAACTGGAAGGGCCTGGTTGGTAGATTTAAGTTTGATTCTGCTTGGTTACTGACGTTTCCATGGGAACTCACCACTGACTTAGCCAGGAAACCTCAAGGAATCAGTGGGGCTTGTGGTAGTTGAGATTTCCTGCCAGAGGCTCACAGTTTCCCAAGACCCAATTCTGCATGGGTGGATTAGGGAGCTGGGACCCTACCTGGGACCCTACCTGGGAGCATAGGCTACAGAGGCTTCCCCTTTCCGGCCATATCCCGGGAAATGGAGGAGGTGCGGATTTAGAGATAAAAGATGCCCATAAAATGGTAATGGCACTTGCATCTGGGTGCAACATTTTTCCTGGGCCTTTTTTTGGGCCGCTCTCAACTTAATAAATCAATTGGGTTTTATGGACTCGGAATGGAAAGGGTGAAAGGGGAGACTCTGAAACTTGGATACTTGGCAAGATGAGAGCCCCACAAAGAGTGCTTTGTGGCCCCTGGGGCCCCATGAAGTCAGGCCGGGTGGCCAGCAGGACTTCCGGGTGGCCGGCCTTCCCAACCCCTCTCCTCCCTCGTGGGGCATTTACATTTTATTAGGTGTAGTTCACTCACTTTCTCTTGCCTGCCCCACCCCCCTTTAGGCCTCTGGCTTTGTAGTCTCCAGAGGGGTAGATTTTCTCTGAACTCTAAGGGATTTGGGGGGAGGTGGAGGGTTTCTCTGGACAGCCCTGCCCCTCTGACATCACCGCCCTACCCCCCCCCCCCCATCCCTGAGATTTCCCCCTCACATGGACTCTGACATGAGTAACCCTGTGACCGGAGCTAAATTAAAGAGCTGGAAGAGATCTTAGAGAGATCCTTAAATGCTACTCCCCCATTTTACAGGTGAGAAAACTAGTACCCAGGAAAATGACTGATCTAAGGTCACCTAGCTAAGAAGTGGCAGAGCTGGAACTTATTAAAACTTTGCCTTGGTTTTCCCATCTTTAAAATAGAATAGTAATTGCATTATCTTAAAGAATTGTTGAGGAAAACTTTTTATGTAAATAAATGCTCCATAATTCAGATATTGTTTTAGGTTCAGGAACCATAGAATCTTGTTTTCATAGAATACTTTATGTACTTTTTGCTCTAAATTGACTATGATGTGTTTCTTATCTACTCTTTCAATCTCTATATAATTCTATGAAATGGACTGGATGAGTAGAGTAACCTTCATTTAACAGTTGTGGAAACTGAGATAAAATGAATTTTATTTGTTCTCTTTTGCCTTCTTTGCCTCATACTCTCAAATCTGAGTCTCTCACTAAGATGGTTAAACATAGCGACCATTTACCCTAGATTTTCTAGAATAGTTCCAGATTTTAAGGGGAAAAAAAGCATTGTAAAAGGTTTGTCCTTCAGTCTCTGAACTCTGATTTTTGTTTCAGGAAGTATACTTACCATACTGTTAGAAAGCTGGCTATGGTTAGGATGGGGATTCTCAGTGCATCAGAGGGAGACGGCTATATTCAGATGTTGCCATCAGGAATGGGGTGAATTCTGAGTTGGGGCTCACCTCTCTCTCAAAGTATTCAGCAACAAGAACTGAGCCCTTCTTTCTTGATTTGCAAGAGTAGTTTTCTGATTGTTTTGGAAAGCCTAGAGTCTTCAGTAGGCCCTGGATCCTTAAGCAATCCCTTTGTAAGTGAGTGAGCAGGAGAGAGAGGCCTCGCTCTCCCCAGATCCTCCTAAAATTAGGATTCTAGGGGAAAAAATTCTCCAGACTAGAAGTCTGTCTGTGGAGGCTGGGAGGAAGGATGAGTGAAGAGGAGGGTGGGGAGAAGGAACAGGGCTGCTTCTGCACACACCCCAGCCCTGTGTGAGATATTCAACTCACAGACAGTGAAATTGCACCCTAGAGTTACGAAGCAATTGTCTGGCTCAGCAGCCGAATGAGCATGAAATGGTCCAGAAAGTAGCTAAATAAAATTGGCTAATGCAGATGCATGAAAATAATGGGATATATATGTTACGTGTATACATACATATATATATATTTGTATATTTGTGGGTATTCATACACTAGATAGACTTATTTCACTATAACATGGTATCTCAGAATACACGTTTTTAAAATGTGTATTATGCATTCTGTGTGTGTAAGTGTGTATGTGCTGATGGGTATGACCGATCTGGGAATTGTTTTTCTAGGTCTCCTGAAACGCTGGTTGGTCGACTTGCCTGTATTCACGGTTTCTTGTCTCATTGCCCACCCTCAGCCTCGTTCCTAGCCCCCACACCTTTGCAGTAAAAGTTCACCCAGTATGGTGTCAATGAGCTACATTTCCTTACTTTATTTCTCCTGGATTTAACCAGTCTGAGAGCTCCACCTGTCTCCCCGCCCCCCAGTGCCCAGACTGGGAGCGGATGGTTGGTGATGGGAGCACAGGCTTGCTCCCATCCCAGTTTGGAAGTGGGTGTGGATTTGTAGATGCCCCAGAGACCACTTGTGAGGAGTGTAAGACTTTGTGTCCAGTGGGGGCTCCCAAAGTGTCCCCCGAGGATACAGTGGTGTGAAGAGTCTCCTATTCTAACAGGAGTGGCAAGAGTAATCCACAAGGAAATCAAGGAACAGCAGAACGCTCCCAGATTACCAAGCCTGTTGTTGTGGCGCAGAAAAGGAAGAGATGGGGTAGGTTTCCATAGTGGAAAATGACAGGAATGTGAACATCAGCTATGATGTGAGAAAGTGATAGTATTTTTGTTGGAAAATCGTATTGGATAGCTTCCCGCCCCCCCCCCCCCCCGTAACATTCTAAGTGAACTAGAATTCTGAGGTCCATTACAAGGATGGGACATGTACCTTGTAAGATTCTAAATAAATGCTTTCTCGGTGGCTTTCTGCTTTTTCCATCTACTGTATTCCTTTTCCCTCTCTCCTCCTTATGAAGGGTTGATGTGACCTCTCAAAGGCCTGCCCTGCTTCGAGTTTTATTAGCTTTGGTGAGAGAAAACACTATTTAAAATCCATCTGTTTTCCTTTGGAGCTTAGTGGAAAAAAAAAAAAAAAGAATCTTTAGAGCTCTAAGGAACTTTAGTGGATCAGCCCGATCCCCTCATTTTGCAGTGAGGAAACTTGTCCTTAGGTAGAGTGACTGACCTAAGGCCATACAGTTGGTTAGCCTTGTATAGTGGAGAGAATGCTTGTCAGGGATGGAGTAGAAAGAAGGAAGACCTGGTTGAACTTACCTCTGATTCTAGCTGGATATTCATAGGTAAATAAATCATTAAACTGAAGTATGTTTCTCACCCTTAAAATGAGGGGGATTCACTTAAATGGCCATGGCCTCTTAAGCATTTTTCAAGTTCTTAATTCTTTGAGACTGACCTAGTGCTTTGAGAACTACTACACTCAGCATAGTATATTGCATATTATTAGTATTATTGAACTGACAGTAAAAAGTTTGGTTCAAACCCCGATTCTTTCAGGAATTAGATTGAATTTTGGGCGAATCCTTTTTCTTTCTCTGGGTGCCTCAGTTTTTTCATTTGTAAAATGGAAAGGTTGATATAGGTGATCTCTAGGGTCCCATCCAGCTCTTAACATTCTATTACCTTAATTAGTGGCCTATTTTATCAGCTTTTATAACACTTTCCCCTTTGCCTCCTTTATCCCTCCTACAAAATTCTTGTTATGCTCACCTGCTACTTAATTAACACCCAGATAGGCTTCACACCTGCTGGGGACTTGGTCTTCTGATCTGAACCCTGACTCTGCTGGGATGCCTGGAGGATCCCATATGCCTCTGTAACATAAATGAGACTAAGTGGAGGTTCATTCCTTAGGGGGAATGTGTCCCTTAGGACTAACATTCTAGATTTACTGCTCTGGAGACTCTTTTGAGGGGAATAAAATTGCATTTTGGAGATGAGGCCAATTTTCCTCCGGGTCAGTTTGACCATAGCTTGGTTCTCATAGAAAGGTTCCCACTATGTATTGTTGTCTTGAAGGGGATTTTAACTATGATAGATAGAATACCCATCTAGAAAGAACAGATGGGCTTAAGGCAGAGATTTCTATTCCAAGTTAGTTATGACTTTAAAACCAAAACCACTTGAGTCATTAGCTACAGATAAAGATAGTAAAACGGCATTGACCTTAAACAGTGATCCAGAGCTCACTCTGCTGCCTTGGTCCATGAGCCAAATAATAACAACAAATAATTAGTATTTGTATAGCATTTTAAAGGTTTCAAAGCACTTTTATGTATATTTACGTATGTGTATGTATGTATATATCAACCCTATAATTGATATTATATATTATATATAGTTGCTATTATATTTTATATATATATATTCATACACACACATACACCTTATCAGATAGTTGCTACTATTATCTTCATTTTTCCACCTGTCAAATGAAGAAGGTTGGACTAGAAGGGCTTTTTCAATTCTGGAATCCTGTTATCCTGGACTTCCAACCATTCTGAAGGGAATGAAATGTCCAGCATCCACTATACCTGATCTTGGGCTGGTAATTAGTGAATGGAAACCCCAGTTTTTTCTCTTCTTCCAGACTCTGCTGGGAAGTGACAGACCTTTCCCTCTTCTATTTTGTATAGCAATTTTGGAAGGAATTCACCTCACAACTATCCCTAATCTGGCAGAAAAAGAAGGCCCAGAAGTAGGAAGGTGAAAGTTTTGGAATATCTTTGGGTCCTCCGCTATGCTTTGGAAGACAGGACTTGTTGCTCTTACAGTAGGGACAGTCTGTGAGTGGCTGGATGCTACGGCACCTTCTTCTTTGAAAGTCTTTTTCTCTTTTAGCTATCCCTCCCTCTGCTTGCCTGGGTTGCCCAGGGCTGACTTTCATGTTGGTCTGCATTCCAAAGCCATGTAAAATGCAGTCTCCAATTTCATTCTCCACCCTCCCCCCCAATCTATTGTTGAGTCTGCCCCCTTCAGATCTATAGAAAAAGATCTGGTAGATTTTTTTTTTTTTTTTTTTTTTGCATCCCCCTCTAAACCACTTTTATCTCTCTTGCACTAGAAAGCAAGATTTTGCTATATATAAGAATGATCTCAAATCCTCTCTTTTACTCCAAAATACACATCTGGCTGACCATAGGACAGGGGAATCTCAGGCTAAAAATTGCATGCAAAAAAATGGTCAGTTATAAAGGAAAGGGCAGAAAGTAAATCTGAAAGAAAATGAGTCATAAAGTTCTTGTGTTGGCAGAGACCTCCTGGTCCCTCCTTTACACTGCTCCCTCTGCCCCAATTTGGATGCTTTTCTTCATTTTTATCTCTTTGACTCTCTTTTGGTGGAGGAAGTGACTGCAACCAACTGCAGGAAGTGTATGAGAAGGGGCCTGGGATCTTTCCCAGCCCAGCCCACCCCATTCGAAAGTGGTTTGAAGAGTAAAGGAGGGGATAAAGGAGGGGTGGGACCGGCAATTGCCATGCATCCCTGTGGATTTATTGCAATCTGCTAGGGGAACTGTCTTTGTATGCTCTTAGTGTAGTTTTCTGGTTACAGTAGGAATGGATAAAATGAGTTTATTTTTCTTTTTCTGTCTCCATTGTGGAGGAAGGGGGTAATTCTACTCCCTTCCCCCCCAGTATTTGGACTGCTGGGTTTCATCAGTTTTGGATCATTGAGTCATAGGATTACAGGGTTAAAGGCTAAAATTCACTTCACTTCATTTCTCTTCCATACCTGGATTGGTGATAGAGGCTGAAGAGAGAACTGGCGCTTGATGTCTGCCCCTGGAGACTTAGATTCAAGTACTTCCTCTTATTCACACTGGTCAAATCTCTTAACCTCTCCGTGCTCCTGGCAACGCTAACACTAAAGTTGCTGATATGCATTGATGCAGCAGAGTTATGGATAGAGTTCCCTGTACTAATGTATTTTGTGCCTCCCTTATGGCAGCCTCTGGAGAATACAAAAATCAATGGAGAAACAATTCTTACCTTCAAGAAGCATATATTTTCCTGGAAGGGACCTGAGTGGTCTTTTAGTCTCCAGCCACTCATTTTATAGATCAGGAAATTGAGGCCCAGAAGGGAAGCAAGTAATTTAGAAAGGTAGAATAGGTGAGTAAGATTAACAATATGTCTGAGGACCAGCTGGAGCCCACATCTTTGGGGAACCAAAGCCTTGGGGAAAGTTTCTTAAATGGGGCAGGAGTAGGCAAGCTACACACATGTAAAGGTAAGGATGTGGACTGAGCCTGGAATTTAAAAAACTAAAATTAGCATCTAGAAAACGGTAAAGCTGCTTAGCCGGAGGTCAGAGGAGAGAGATGGCTGAGTGTGGGCCAGGTTTATCAGAAAAGGTGTGGGATTTCCTGGATGCTGGAGGACATAGCAGTTAGTGGGAACTAGAACAAGGATCTAGATCCACTGAGGGAGGATCGGTTTGGCTGGAGCTGGAGGTTGGAATAGGAAAATTAGAGATAAGATTCTAACTGCAGAAGGTAGGGACCAAATTCTGGAGGGCTTGGAGGGCCCGGCTGAGTGAGTATGGACTTTATTCAACATGTCATACAGAAGCCATTGAAGTGTTTTGAGTGGGGGAGAATGACATGAAAGAACTTCTATTACCACCGTTTTGCTGCCTCTGTGTGTATTGATTTTCTATGACTGCCTCACCCTAAGTCCAGTTTATCTGGTAATATCTTACCTCCTCGAATGATGACAATAAATATACCCTCTTGACGTGGCCATTCTTATATATTAGCCTTAATCAGCTTTTTTTAAATTAGCCATGTTTTAATGAAATAGGCAATCTGCAGTGAGCATTTATTAGGCACCTACTATATGCCAAGCTAAATGATGAGGATTCAAAAAGAGGCAAAGGCAGCTCTTGCTCTCAGGGAGCTCACAGATTGATGGGGGAAGACAACTCGAAAACAGCCTTGAACAAATGTCCTTTCCTTGGATTCATTCCCCTGGGAAGCAACAGCAAGTTTGTTTGTGTGCCTGACTGGTCAGGGTCAAGGGCCCAATCGTATTGAGAACCCCCCCCAAATATTGGGTACCCCCCCTAGAGGCACCGGCCAGTCATTCCCTGAATGTCTCCTGCCTCTGACTATTTAGCTTCCCTTTGGAGTTGGGCATTGGGCCATTCAGGGTTCCCATTGTTTGTAAATTTATGGAGACCTCAGATAAACACTGCGGAGTTCAAAGGAGTGGACCTGTGAAGGGAATTCACTTGCCATTTGTAATGAGGTTACTTATTTAACAGGTTTCCTCTGTCAAACCACTGAGAAATTACTTGAAGGCTTGGAAACCTGGGACATTTTGAACTGTGGTTGGGACTTAAGCGTCAGCATAATTGACCAATTTAACTTAAGTATCAACATTTGCCTGGGGCAGAGGTCAGCCAGCCTGAAAGCCGAGCTGGCCAAAGTCTGTTGCTTTGTGAAGGCTATTTATTTAGCGCTTTAAGGGGGAGTGGCAGGCCAAGGTTTGGGTAGTGCCCCAGAGTCCATGCTCTCTTTACCTCTTCTTCCTTCTCCTCCCTGGTTCCAAGGGCTTTTTAACCAGGTCTTGCTGATGGATTCAAAAGGGCTGAAAATCTGATCCTTACACTCATTGCTCGGTGGTCTGAGCTTTCCAACGGGGTTTCCCACCCCTGAGTCTTATTCTCTCCCCAGAGTGTCCAGCCCATTCTGTCCTAGGAAGCTCTCTCTAATTATGTGCGCCCACCTCGAGCACTGTTCCTGGCTCCCCAGGACCCCAGATCCCGGGCTTTCAGGATCTTTAAGACTTGATTCCTACCTCTGGCACTTTGTAGCTTTATCCCTCTCTATCCTCTTGTTTACATCCTGCCCTCTCCCATTTCAAAGTCTTGGCTTTCACTGTTTGCCATGAATAGAATGAATACTGACCCAGAGGACCCCTCCCCCTCAGTGGAAGGCGCTCCTTCCCAGGCCCCACTGATGCCATCTCCTCCACAAAACTTGCTGACTTTTTCTCTCCGAAACGATAGCGATCTCTTCTGCCTCAAACACCCCGTAGCACTTTGCGGGACCTCCGTTATCGCCCCTCCCAGTGAGGGTATTTGTTTAAGTCCTTTTCCCCGCCTTCCCATTAGATTTACTCCTTGGGAGAAGGCTTTTGTTTCCCGGGCTTAACAAGTAATGGCTGAATCTGCCCCTGGGAGGGAAGCCCCGATTGGGTTAAGCCCCCAAAGCCAGAGTTTGGGCCAAATTCGGGGCCTGCTACTGTGCATTACTCAGGCCAGGGGTGCAGGTTCCCCTCGTGGGGATGGGGAGAGAGGGCCTTGGACATGACCGTGGGGGTCCTCGGCGTAGGTCACTCACTTTGTCATAACTCGGCAGGGAGAGGAGCATCACCTGATAGCACCTCTGCGTGACTGTTATGGGGGCCTTGAGAATCTTGGGACGTTAGGGGCCCAGCTCCCTTCTCCTGCCCAAAGCAAACCAAACCCTGAATGGAAAAGCGATAGTAAAACAAAACAAAGACCTTTGGTCATCTTCTGAGTCCGGGGTCATCCCCAGTTCTGTGTCCCGGCCAGCGTGCACATTACAGAGCAGAAACGCTCATTGTCTGAGCATTTTGGGGGGAGGAACCTTTTACACACCAGCTCATTCTTTGGGTGCCAAAACCTTAAAGAAAAAATTAACTTAGGTAAAGAAGAAGAATGTATTTGAGAAAGCAAACAGTGAATGAGGGCATGACGCAGTGGACGTTGTTTGGCTTATAACCCGGAAAACCTGTGTTCAAATCCAGCCTCTGGCATTTATTGCCGGTCTGACTGTGGGTCACACCATTTGACCTCTTTGGGTACTTCCGTAACATGAAGGGTTGAACTAAATGAACTCTGGGGTTCCCTGTACTTTTTGCTCTGTTAAACTATGACATAGCCAAAGGCAAAAAGTTAGAAGCATGAATGTGAGATAGAGGAGACAGATTTGTCTAGTGTCTCATATCTACTGTGCAAAGTTCATAACTAGTATGATTTTAGTCTCAATTCTAGGAGATGCTTCACGGGTAACATTGGAAACCCTGGTCTTGCCTATAATGCCAGTAATAACCACAGCACAGTTTTCCAGCTGGCCGGTGTCTCTAGAGACTGGTGTCTCCCTCGTGCTCTCCTCTTATCTTTTTTAATTTTTTAATTTTTTTTTTACTTGTAGAGATAAAGAGACGTTTTCTGATGTGGTCTCCTGCCCCTCAATACAGTCATTCTCCTTCAATGGCTCATCTTTAAAAGGAAGGACTGAACTTTCCTCATCTTTAAAATGGGTATAATGGGGGAGGGGGCTCAGGGACAGAGCCAAGATGTCAGAGAGTAGACAGGTCTAAAATAGGTGTAATGCTTCCAAGTATCCAATTTTCAGGAATTGGAAGAAAAGAGTTTTAAAACTCTTAAAATGTAAGTCTTTAGCCAAGTTGTTAAATCTCCCAGGAACTCAGCTTCCTCCTTTGTAAAAGGAGGTTGGATTAGATTATCTCTAAAGATTTTTTTAGTTCGGATGTTCCTTTATAGGATTATAGATTAGAGCCGGAAGGGGCTTTGAAGGTCACATAGTCCAGCCCCTCAGATTTAAATGGCTTAATAACCTTAAAAAGCTATCGAAAAGTTATTATTATTATTTTATTATATTAGGTGATTGTTAAGATCTAGCTTTGACATTCTATATTTTAAGAAAAAAAGCATATTATAATAGAAAGAACAGTGGATCTGAAGTCCCAAGAGGTAGGCTCAAGTCCTGGCTTTGTTACTATCAATGGGAATGTCATTTCCCCTCAGGGCCAAGTCAACAAATATTTATAAAGTACCAGTATCTTGCTAAGTGCTGAGCATCCAAAGAAGTCTTAAGAGCTCACCAGTTAATGGGAGAGACAGTCTGCTAACAACTGTGTACAATCGAGATAGAGACAGGATAAAGTGGAGCGGAAGCCTTTGGGTTGGGGTCTCCCCCTTGGAGAATGTGGACGTGCAGGCCAGTGCCTGAAGAAGACTCAGAATTTTCTGACTGGTGCACTTCCTGGCTGGTGTTTATTACTCTGTGCACTTGAAGAGGAGCTGGGCATCCTGCTCAACCACATTTAAGAAAATTTAGACTTGACCTATAGCTCGTCTATATTAGGAGATTTTCTTAGAGCAACCCAAGGTTGGGGGTTGTAACTGAAAAACCCCCTCACGAGTTTAGCTCTCAGCTTAAGACCAAGTGCTTGTGAGCCTGCAGTCTTGGGGGGTGAGGTGGAGCTGGGCCTTAGTTATAAATTATTAGTATATAGTATTAGGGCAGATTAGGGTCAGGAAGCCATGCCCTGTGAGTTTTTCTGTGGCCATGGGAAGGGGCTAAAGTAGAGAGACCACGTGACCCTGTGAAGCCCTAATAGCCTAGGTTACAATAGACATTTGAATGATTTCTTCTTTCCTAGACCATGGAGGCTGATGAGGTGATGGTCTCTTGCTAAGCTGGGGCAGGGGGGCGATAAATAAAATTAGAATCGTTTTTCTTTGTTGCCAGCTATTGGCAGAACATGGAGGGGGGATCCCAGTGTGCTTTTTCCTAGTCCTGCCTAGTCCAGCCAGGAGGAAAGTCTGTCATCTGCCACTCCACTGCCTCTTTTCCCAAGGCTCTCGGAGCCAGACCTTCAGCCAGAAAACAGCGCCTAGGCTCTCAGTCTTTGCCTCAGAGTCCTCATCCCCACCGAAGGCTGCTGGTGGCTTGTGTGTTGTTGGAGGACTGCAGCAGAAGCTTTTGTCCACATTCTCAGGGGGCGGGGGGGGGGGGGGAGGAGACCCCAACCCAAAGATTTCCGCTCCACTTTATCCTGTCTCTATCTCGATTGTACACAGTTGTTAGCAGACTGTCTCTCTCATTAACTGGTGAGCTCTTAAGACTTTCTTTGGATGCTCAGCACTTAGCAAGATACTGGTACTTTATAAATATTTGTTGACTTGGCCCTGAGGGGAAATGACATTCCCATGGATAGTAACAAAGCCAGGACTTGAGCCTACCTCTTGGGACTTAAGATCCACTGTTCTTTCTATTATAATATGCTTTTTCCTTAAAATAATTAGAATCTGGAGGTTTCTTTGACCAGGTACCTTTCTTAGCCAGGAGCTGGGTTCTCTGGAAGCCTTCTTCCCCTGAAAGATCTGGATTGAGTTTCCCTTTCTTTTCCAATTTCTACTTCTTAAAGCCTTTTTTTCTAACTTATGCCCCTTTACAATAGGAGCTGTTTAACTGCATAGCCTAAAGTTAAGTAGCTAGAGGTTAGAAGAAAGAGATAGGATGCCCTGATTCAGTGGCTTTTGATTTTTTGCATGTCCCAGATCCCTTTGGTGAATCTTGGGCTCCCTTCTCATGTTTTTAAAAACATAAAATAAAATACACAGGATTACAAAAAGAAGCCAATTCTATTGAAATACATTTAATACAATATTTAAAAAAAGTTTATGGACTCCTGGCTTTGATCTAGGAGCACTTGATCTAGGAGCAAGGGAGCCCAAGCTATCATTTATCAAAAATAATCCAGAAAATTTAACCCAGAGACTGGAAAAGGGATAGGGAAGGGAGCCTATTGCATAAGAGTGACTAGGAGACCCAGGCTCTGGACATAAACATGTCCTTTCCATGTCTCAGTTTCCTCTTCTGTAAAATTTAGAACTAGATCTTTGAGATCTATCATAGCTCTGACTCTTAAGATGATGGTTGTTAGAATTTTATTAAATATCAACATGATTTTGCTTTACTTTTTTTTTTTTCCTCTTGGAATTCAAGAAATTGTCAAGTTTTGTCACTTCTATCCTCCCCATTGATGCAACAGAAAGAATGTTGATTAGGGAATTAGAAGTTCTGGATTAGTTTTTAGCACTTGAGTGGTCTTGAGCCAGTCATTTAATATTCTCGAATCTCAGATGCCTCATTTATAAAATGAACTAGAGTGGACTAGATGAACTCTGAGGACCTTCTAGCTTTAGGTCTGTGAATGTTTCAGTTACACATTAGCATTCTTTTTTACTTCCATGAGGACCTTCCCAGTATACAATGTCTAACTGTTGCTAGCCCTAATATATCTATTTTAACTTATAGCCCATCCCTTCTCTTAATTCTTTAGTTCATCTTTTACATAACTTTTTATTAATCTTTGTAATAGAACTCTGTGATTACCACATTCAGAAATTTCCCCCAAGAATCTTCTATAGCTCCCAGTTGTTTAATGGAATAAAAATAGAAGTTTCAGGTATCTGGCATTCAAGACTTCATTCTTGTCTATCTTTCCTTTCCTTATCTCGGATTTCCTTATTTCTTTCTTAGGGTCAAAAGTTTCAATCTGAGAGGGACTTTCCCCAGATTTGGACATTTTACTAGAGAAGGATTAGGTGAGGAAACAGAGGCCCTCAAAAAAGTTGAATATTTTGCCCAAGGTGACACAACTAGATATGAACTCAAGCTTTCTGACTTGAGATAAATGGTTTTTTCTCTCCAACGGTTTGCCTTTAAAAGTCTCTCCTCTTCAAAACCGATTATTATATGTCTTACCTTTCCCAGCTATACCTGGAATGAATTTTCTTCTCCTTTTCTGACATAATTTTTTTCTCAGAGTCCAGCTCCAGGGTCATCTCCTTCAAGAAATCTTCTCTGATCTGTCCCCATCCTTGTATATCCTCCAACTTAAAAGTATCTTTCTCCTCAGTTTTTTCATATTTTCCCTGGCTTTCTCTCTCTCTTTATTCAAGGGTGTTCTAGTAAATGTTAAACAACCAGCTTTCCAAGGAGAAAAAAAAAAGGAAGCTAGACTTTTACATATAATTTGCATTATTAGCATTTTCTCCATTTAAAAAAATCTAGTCAACAAAACAATGAATCAAACCCCGATTTGACTGTTGTGCAGATTTCCAAGGTGTCGACAAACACCCATGCTGAAAATGTAATGGCTGGCCTGCCATCCTCCAGCAGGATGCTGCCCATAACGATGGCCCGCCCCCTTCCCCCTCCCCTGCCCCAGTACAATTTCAGCTTGTGGTGGGATTGTGCCAGGTTTGTCTCCATTTGCCCCTAGTGTGGGGCTGGGGGTTGTTTGGTAGGGGTTAATGAATATTGGAGTGATTGGGTGGATCATCCTGACTGCAGGAAGCCCCCCTAGATCAGTATGACAACTGTCACCGTTCTGGGGATTACCCGCTCCGAGCCAGAGACACAGCTCAGGGAGAGGGAGGGCTGAGCAGGGCACCTGGTGCTGGGTACACGGGGGACATTGGAACCTCGGAGGGGAGGGGGGGGAGAGCTGCTCTCCGAGCAGGCCTGGGTGGGGTTTTATGAGCCCTTCTTGGGCCTGTGCTGGCTCTCAAAACAGGGGAAGCACTTTAAAAAAGATTTAAGACTTAAAAACACTTTAAAAAGAGCACAGTAAGAGGGGGAAACGGCAAACGAATCTTCACCCAGGCTGTGTGTTGGACAGCTAGGCTCTGGCCCCTGAGGGAGAGTTCTAGGGGCAGGGGCTAATGAAGAAGCGGGGACCCCAGAAAGGGG
This sequence comes from Antechinus flavipes, assembly GCF_016432865.1. Classification (NCBI taxonomy): domain Eukaryota; kingdom Metazoa; phylum Chordata; class Mammalia; order Dasyuromorphia; family Dasyuridae; genus Antechinus; species Antechinus flavipes. Next base: position 506,780,468 of record NC_067399.1, read on the forward strand.
AAGGGTATGCTATTGGATGAGGAGAGAGAAGCCTGAATGTTTTTTTTCTGAAGCCTTCTTAGCACAGGGTCTAGGACAAAGTGGAAGCTGAATAATCTGGCCTCTTCCTTTACCTAGGGGAATGGGGGGTGACTTGCCAGGATTATACTTGGAGTTAGTGACCTGCCAGGATGGGCAAGAGGCCTTCCATCAAGTTTCCTCCAAGGTTTTAGAGTTAGAACTGTAGGTTAACAGATCCTAGATTCAGATCTAGAAGGGACCTTGGTGGAGTCAGTCTTCTTATTTCACAAGCTGAAGCCCAAGGTCATAGAACGCTTGCTCCTTTGACTCAGTCTCTTTTCCTTTGCTCCTGAGAATTAGGCTTTCTTGGCTTCCAGCAGGGTCCATCAGTCAGTGGTCCTTCTCCGCTCCCTTCCTCCCTGTAAAAGGCCCATAATTTGTGGGGCACCACACTGGGTGCCAGCAGTCCTGCCCATGGTCTGGCTACAGAGATACTGCATGTAGGCCTGAGAAGATGGCCAATATAAGTAATGGTTGCTGAGTGCCAAATGAGCGAAACAGACAGTTCTGATGGAACTGGGTGGGGGAAGAAGGGATGGTTTGGGGCTGGAGTGTCCAGGACAGACTTCTTCAAGGAGGGAGGCTTCCAGGTTGATGAGTAGGATTGGGAAAGGCCAGAAGGAAGACTGAAGGTGAGGCAGGAGAGAGGCAGAAGGGTAAAAGCAGGACCTTGGGTAACAGACCCAGGGCCTTTTGAGTTGATCATTTGAACAATGGGGAGCCATCAAAGCTTTTTTTTTTTTTTTTTTAACCTTTATTTGTCCCAGTTTAAAGAAGATGGGAAATAAGAAGAGTCACTTGGGTTACTGCAGAATAACCTGGTACATTTATCTGATAATTCTTTTCCCTATCGGAGGTGGGTTTCCTGGATCTGCTTTAAGTCAGAGGACTGGATCAAATGACCTCACAGAGTTTTAGGATTTTAGAGAAGCGGTTTCAACATGCTTTCTGTTTCATTTCATACCTGCTCACTGTTTCCTTTCCTTCACCTCCCTCTCCCATGATCCCAATAGCTTCCCTTTTTGGGAGAGAGAATGAATAGAATCAACAGGCTTAATGTGATTTTGGAGTCATTTTCACATCCGGGAATGTAGGGAGATTTCTGCCACTTGATACGGGGGGAGAAAACAAGCAGGATTTTGGATTTTGGAATTCCTTCAGGATTTTGATGGATGGGGAGGTTCAGTCTGGAGCAAATTTTTAGGATAGATCTGGTCAGGGAGGATACAGCTAATTCTCTAATGTGTAATCTGTAGATTTTTACCATGAAATCTGGAGATGGTTTAGAAACCTTCTTATATGGGAGGGGAAAGATCAGAGCCTTTACTTTCCAGATAATTGGGGGGAAATTAACGTTCAGGATGGGCTGAAGGACTGGATCTTCAGCTTTTGATGGTGTGAAAAGGAAGAGCTGCTCCAGGAACCATGGCTTTATATCAAATTAGACTGTAGCTATTTTAAAATTGGGGTCTTGCCACTTGCCTCCTTTAGCTTTCTTTGATCCCATTCTAGGAAGAGAAAAAACACAAGATGCACAGTGAAGTAATTCATTCTCTCTCTCTCTCTCTCTCTCTTCTCTCTCTCTCTCTCTCTCTCTCTCTTTCTCTCTCCCGTTTGTTGCTCCTAGAAATAAGCTGTTTGATATTTGAATCTTCTATGGCTTATTAACTCAGTGGTTAGAACAAGATACATATGAAGTCTAGATCTTTATGGCTGATCCCCCTGTCCCTTAATTCCAGTCACACACTGAGCCCCAATATTTCACAAAATATTGTTGGAGGTCTAAGGGAGACAAGTATGAGTGATTGAGAATGTATCTATACCCACTGAAATAACTACTCCAAGCACATGCCTTGCTGGGAGTGGATCAGGAGTGCCATATTTGTTTACAAAGGATCTCGGTATGAGAGAAAAAGGGACAAATTAATGATTTGAGAACACCCTGTACTTTGCTGTTTAGAACTTTGGCATTTCCTCTTGGCTTTGGGGGCCCACATCTATGCATTTGTCCTGATTGACTGGGGGAGGAGGGCTCTGCTTTGTCGTCTCTCTATTTGTCTGAAATCTTCATCTCCCCAAATACTTCCCTTGTTCACTAACAGGCTCTGGAGGAATTTCTTTGCTACAGCGCCTTATTGGTTCTTCCAAACCCCCATACCATGTGGCCTGATAAAAACAAGTTTGCTTGAGACCAGAGTCCATGGGTGGTGGACCCACCCTCCCCTTCCCTTCCTATTCCTTTGGACTTTCAGCCTAGGATCAAGGTTGTCAAAGAGGAAGGCCTAAACTTGGAGAGTTAACTGTTTAATGGCCGTCCTCTTCTGGTCAGACTAAAATTGGAGCTAAGAGCAGAGCCTCTCCATTTAGATCAGCCTAGCTCTAGCTTCTTTTCTGAAAGGGTCAATAGCCAAGGCCATCTGCAGTCCCTGAGTGCTAAGAAAAGGGAGGGAGGCAAAAAAAACAGCAAGGGATATGGGGTCTGGGAAGAGGGAGTAAGAGGTCCAGCTTCCAGTTCTGGCCTTTTTTCCTAACTTCTGTTCCTTCTGGAATGCTGTACTTTTGGAGTCTTAGTTTCCTCATCTGTAAAATGAAGGGGACTTTTGGTCTCTAAAGTTCCTTGCAGTTATGACACTTTTATAGTTTCTTTGTTCCAATATTTTACATCCTAAGGTTCCTTCCAACGCCCACTTTCTGTGCTCTAAATTTGAAAAATTCTTTTTCTTCTTGGACTGGTAATGGGTACTTAGTCCTGCCCAAGGCCAGGAGGCAGGACTGAAGGACCCTTGGAGCTAACTTGTGGCTCATGGAACCTCCTTGGATAGGGAGCCATAACTACATTGGATTGTGGGTGGGATTAGAATGAAAAATGGATTTTCAGGGATGCTCCAATCCATTCCTTCTGCCCATATTTTAGCTTCCTGACCAGCACATGACCATATACCCATTTTATATTGGCAAATAATTCTACATTCTTTACTGCTGGAGAAGAAGATATATTTCTTTTTAAACATCGCTTACGATGTGATTGCTAGTAAAGCACAGAGTAGAGTGGGGGAAAGCAAAATTGTAATTATGTATTATAATATAAAAATTATAAATTCCTTGTACTCTATGTCATGGTCCTAGCCAAGGTTTTGTGTTTGGGAATTTCCTCTGCTGAGGCAGATTGGGATAATTTCCAATTTTGGAGGGTTACCTGAGGCTCTCAGAAAGGTCTAATGACTTGCCCTGCCTCATACAGTAAATTTCAGAGGTAGGATTTACCATGCCCCCCCTCTCCCCCCCCTTTCCCCCATCTTTTATCTTCCTGTCCAGCACTATCTGTTATGGCCATGTGGTTTGTCACATTCTGTAATTCTCTGTGAATATCTACAACTACCCTTCCCCACCCCCAAAGAAACCTTCCTTAATCTCCCAAATGTAAAGTGATCTCTTCCTCTTTAAATCACTAGACAACTTTATTTCTATGAATCAGGATATTCCCTCTATTCATATTATACCTTCTTTTGGGTAGCGCAGTGGGTGGAGTGCTGGTCTTAGAGTGAGGAAGATCTGAATTCAAATCTAGCCTCAGATATTACTTAGCCGTGGGACATCGGGCAAGTCATTTAACTTGGTTCTGCTCTCAGTTTCTTCATTTGCAAAATGGGAACCATAAGTAACATTTCTCTCTCAGGGTTGCCAGGAGGATAAAAAGAGATAGCATTTCCAAAATGCTTTGCAGAATTTTAAGTTCTATATAAATGATTGATTATTAATTTTGTGGAATATCTCTCTTCTGCTAGACCAAGGCTTTTTCCATTTGTGACTTCTTTTTGCCCAAGAAATTTTTCACACAACCCCAGGTATGTAGACATAAGATAGGAAGAGAAATCAAGCATCTACTGATAATAATTCATAATTTTGTGACTTCTACATTTAGTCACTTGACTCCATATGGAGTCTCGAGTGACAGTTTAAGAAGCTTTGTGTTAGACTGAATTTCTTGGGCAGAATTCCTATCTTACTCATCTTTGTATCACCATACCTCTTTGCACATATCTCTGTAGGTATTAAGAAATGTTTGTTCGATAAACCAGCAAAGATGAATTTCTCAATGTATCTAGCAGATGATAAGATTTTATTCTCACATTTCATTTATTCAGCTGAATTTTTCTGAACTTTGGAGATGCAAGTGAAAATTGTCAGACTTTCCAAGTCTCCCTAGTGATGCAATGGATAGCTGGGTTTGAATCAGGAGGAACTGGGTATGAATCCTGTGTGTTGAATGAAATGGCTGGATCTGATGACCTCAGAAGTTCCATCCAGTTCTGTTATTCCTGTGAGATCTATACATACACACATATAATATATGTTTGTATATATGCATATATCATATATAATGAGCATATAAATATATATAGTGGGAAATGGAACTATAGAGTAATTTGGCTAGAATGTAGAGTACATTAAGAGATTTGATGTGAAATAAGGTGGGGAAGATAGGATGGAATTAGATTGTAAAGAGTTAAATGCCAGATTTATGAATTTGTATTTTATTCTTAAGGCAATAAGAAGACACTGAAGGTTTTTGAATGGGGATGTGACTTGATCAGATCTGTATGCTAGGAATATTATTTTGGCAGTTGTATAAAGGGAGAAGCAGAGAAGGGAAAATGCTGTAGGAAAATCAGGAGGTGAGATCCAGGTGAGATGAGGTACTGAACTAGAATAGTGGGAGTGGGAATGGAAAAAAGGGGATATGTTTTAGAGCTGGTGTGGGGGCAGAATCCACAGGACTCGGCAAGTGAATGGATATATGAGATGAGAAGGAGGGAGAGAGTCATATAGGACTGCAAAGATCTGCATCTGGGTAACTAGGAGAAGGGTGGTACCATCCATAGGAACTAGGAAGTTTGGGGAAGAGCAGGTATGGGAGAAGACAAGTTTGGGGCATACTGAGTTTTGAGGTTTTTATGCAAAAGCCAGGTAGACAAGCCTAGAAGGTAAGCACCAGAACTCAAGGATGAGATTGGAAAAATCTCTCTCTTCCTCTCTCCGTCTCTGTCTCTTTCTCTCTCTCTCCCCTCCTTCTCCTTTCCTCTCTTTTCCTTCCCTGTCTCTCTTTCTCTCCCTCCATCTCCATCTCCCTCTCTCTCTCTCTCTATTTCTTTCACTCTTTCTTTCTGTGTCCTCTTTCTTCTCTCTCTCTCTTCCCTTTTCTCCTTTTCATTCTTTCTCCTCTCTCTTTTCTTCTTTCTCTTTTTTATAAACATATCTAGCAAGATATGACCAAGTGGTGAGAATTCTTTATTAGAAGCTTGCTGTCTTTCATGGATCCTGACAGATGATAAATTCTCATAGTACAAAAACAAAGATCCTAATATCCTGGAAAACTCAAGTCAGTTATCACATTAGCACAGACTGTAGTCTATAATCACATTAAAAAATACTTTAACATTCTAAATAGATGTCATTGTACCAAAATACTCCTAATCTCTCTAAGCTACATTGAATGCAAAGCTTTAAAAATATAGAGATCTAGTGGAGGAAATCAGTTTTGAGAAAAAGACTGGGTACATATGATCCCTTTTGTCCCATCTGTTACTGGAGTTGTACCAAGCATGGTTTTTAATGAGCTTACAGAAGATTACATCTTAATACTTTTATTCAACTTTAAAAATTAGTTATTTTATCTATCTGGGCAATATAAGTCAGAAAAACACCAAATAGAGTAATAACAAGCTAGTGACTTGCCCTAAAGCCATTGCTATTTGAATCTGATGAAAAAACAATAATTACTGACATTTATACAGTTTTTTAAGAATTGCAGAGTACTTTGCATGCAGGATTTCATTTAGTCCTGATAATAACCCTATGAGGTAGATGATACATTTGTGAAGGTCAGAGGATAATTTGTCCAAGGCCATATAGCAAAGGGGTATTCCAGGCAGAATGAAATTACCTAAGGAAAGAAAAGAGAAAAGGGAGCCTGGAGGCATATCCTAGAGGAATGCTTTTACTTTGGAGTTGAAAGAAGTAGAAAACCAGGAAGGAAAGTGAGAAGAAACAATTAGCAGTTTAAGAATCCAGAGAGAATAGCATTTTGGCAGAAGCCAAGGAAAAAGGGAGGGGACAGGGTGGGGGAGGGGGAGAGAGAAGAAAAGAGAAGAAGAGAGAAGAAAAGAAGGAAAGAAGGAGGAAAAAGAAGAAAAGGAGAGGGGACGGGGGGGGGGGGGAGGAGGGAGAGATGTGAGCCTGAGGGAGAAAGGGAAGAGAAAGAGAAGAGTAGAAAAGGAAGACAAGAGAATAAAATGAACAACTGTGAGATTATACTTTCTAAAAAGATAGGAGATGATCAAGCACATAGTTGAAGGGATTATCTTTGTGTGTATTTGGATTTATCACATATGTTTTTATTTATGTGGGTGTTTGTCTCCCTCATTAGAAGGCAAGCTTTTATCCTTTGTACTTGAGTCCTTGGAGCACTTAGAACATCATAGGTGCTTAATAAATGATTGTGGATTGATTGAGAAGAGAGAGGAGGCTTATAACAATCAGGTTAAAGGACATGTTAGATATAAAGAAAAGGACTATTCATAAGAGGGAACTTGAAGGATGTCTTAGTATAAAGACATATGGCCTCCATAATGTTTTGTGAGATTTCCAACTGAAAGAGATTTAGATTTTGACATTCATTTATCTCATTCCCATCATTCTGTAAATGAAGAAGTAAGTTGAGATGGGTTGAAATGAAGAATTAGGAAATGTAAAGAGCAGGAATTTGGGGTCATAATTTTGAATTCTACCTCTTTTATCAGGGAATCTTGGATGAGTAATGTTATCTAGTGGATTTCTGACTCTTCAGCTGCGCCAGGAGGACCCCGGGATCGTAGGATCCTGCTTAGATAGAACTGAAAGGGGCGAGTCCCTCTATTTTTTAAGTGGGGAAGCTTAGATACAGAGGAGTCTGTCACTTATCAGTAAGCGTATGAGATGGGATTTGACCTCCCTATCTTCTGGTTCCAACTTCAGGGAACTATCTACTGGTTGTTTCTGGTTCCAAATCCTATAATCTTATGGATTAGGCCTGGAATCCAAATCTTCTACCTCAGTCTAACAGACTTTCTGTTCTATCACATTACATCTCCTCCCCCCTCATAATTCTAGATCTCAGCCAGTATGTAGTTATTGGTCCAGGATGTGTGAGTGTGGGTGTGAATATGTCTTGGTGCAAAGGGTCATGGATGGGGATTCATACATAGATTCTGCCCAGAGGGAGCAATGCTATCTAAGATCTCTAGAACCCAAGACTTGGGGTATCATTCAGTGTAAGGTTCCATTGGGAGATGGTGAACACTGGATTTGGGGACAGACGAATGGGGTTCTAATCCCAGATTTGCCAATTTGAGCAAGTTAAGTGACATCATCTTAGCTTTGGTCTCCTCATCTGTAAATTGAGAGTGAGATTGCTTACACTACTTGTCTCTCAGATTTGTTATGACTATTGAGATAAAATATGTGGAATACTTTGTGACTGTCAAAATGTTCTCTATAAATGTATTCTAAGTATTATTATTATTTAGACTTTTATATTGTTCTAATTGAGCCTTAAACTTCTACCAGGTGTGTTCTGGACAAGTCAATTAACTTTTTTGTTTGCCTCAGTTTCTTCATCTGTAAAATGGGAATAATAATAATATCACCTACCTCCTAAGAAGCTCAAATGAGATACTCTTGATAAAATGCTTTGCAAACTTTAAAGCACTAAATAAGTGTTTGGTGTCTTAGGGACTGTAAAAGGTAGGGCAGAATAGCATGGAAACTCTTCAAAAAGCCCACAGTCTGAGTGGGAATTCTTGGTACAGACATATGAAAAGATAAGTAGCAACCCAAGTCATTGGGTGATTAGTGAGCACTATCGTGGGGATACAGAAGAGGCAACATCCCCGAGTCCTTGTGACCAGGAACACCTGGGTACAGGTTCCATTTCTAGCTGTGTGACTCTAGGCTTTGGCCTCACAGTGACTCTCAAGACTGCCAATTGCAGAGAAAGTGCAGACTCCCATTAGCAGAGGCTAATTGGAAAATACCTGGGTATTTCTGTTAGTAAAATTACAGCACTAATCCCTGTGGTGCAGTGAATGAAGTACTGGACCTGGAGTCAGCAAGCCCCGAGTTTAAACTAGGCCTCAGATGTTTAGTAGCAGTATGCACTGGACAGGTAACTTAATCTCTGCCTCAGTTTTCTCATCTGTAAAATTGGATAATTATACTCACAACCTCCTGGGGTTGTTGTGAGGATCAAATGAGATAACAGTTGTAAAGTGCCTGGCACATAGTAAATGCTCTATAAATGTTAGTAGTTTTTAATCCCTATCCATGGTAAATACTCTAGGGCAATGATGCCCTTAATTGATGCTCAATTAAGAATGAGGTGACCACCAAATTGTTCATGAGGAACCAACCTTGCAGGCACTTACTGGCTTAGAAAACCATATATTACTGTTATCTATTTTTTTTTTTGCATTTATAAAATTATATTTTGTTAAATAGTTCCCAATTACATTTGAATCTGATTTGGGCTGCAGAGATCAGGGCTGCATATTTCCCATGTCAGAGGCTGGAGAGAGCCTTGTGAGCCAGAGTAGTAGGACAAGCTTCACGGAGCTGGCAGGGCTTGAGTCTGGGTCTTAAAAGATGGGTAAGCATAATAGAGATGCCAAGGCAGAGGAAGTGACTGGCACGAATTCCTGATGGCTGAGATAAGGCAAAAAAGAGGTTGGGAAGCTATTTTCAGTACGTGGGCAGTTCAACAGTCATCAAAATATCTGGTATAATACTTTACTTTTGTATAACATTTTCCAATTTTTTAAAACCCACCTTTATATTTTTTTAGATTCTTTTATTTTCCTGAGGCAGAGTTAAGTGACTTGTCCAGGGACACAGCTAGGAAGTGTTAAGTGTCTGAGACTAGATTTGAAGTCAGGTCCTCTTGACTTCAGGACTGATACTCTATCCCTTGCACCACCTAGCTGCCTCAGCTTATTTTATTCTTATCAGGCAGGTAGGGGGAGTAAGGAAGACCTGAATTCAAACGTGAGGCCTTTGTATGACTCTGTTTACCTTATTTCCTTTTTCTGCAAAATGGGGATAATAATAGGACCTGCCTCCCAAGGTTATTGTGAGATTTAAATGAGACAATATTTGTATAGCTCTGAGAGCACTATATAAATGCTAGTCAATATTTTTAATTATCATTATCACCGGAGAATCATATATTGCTAAGGTCGGAAGGTATGGAGTGCATATGTGATGAACCCCATTCATATATGAATCTCCTCTACAACAGCTCTGACCTTCATTTGTCCAGCCTTTGTTTGGACACCTCTAAGGATGGGCAGTAATGGAGTGGAAATCATTCCTCACTTCATGAGGCAGGCAGCCCATTCCATTTTGGGTTAACTTGATGCATTAGAGAGTTCTTAGATTGAGGAAACAGCAGTGGGCCCCAACTTATACCCACTGGTCCTCGTTTTTCCTTTGTATCTAGGCAGAATAAATGTAATTTGTTTTTCACACATCAACCTTTCAGATATTTAAAGACCCATTATTTTTCCTCCCTTCCTGGCTATTTGTTCCTGTAGTCCCCCCATCCCCAAACTGTTCTTATCAGAAATGTGGCAGTTTTGTTTGAATGCATCCTATTTCTTGCATATACACATTACTATTAATTAATTAATACACATATATTAATTCTAGTCATCAAGTAAAGTTACCAAGCATTTATTAAGCACCTGTTATGTTCCAGGCTAAGCCCCTCGCAGAGGACATACTCACTCTCAAGGGGCTCACATTCTAGTGGAGAAGACAAGATATAAACAGCTATATGTATACAAGAGACATACAAGATAAATTGGAGTTAATCTTTTAGGGTAATCACCAGTTACAGTGCTGAAAATGTTTAGTTTTAGAATTGTGCAATAGCAATTTGCTAGGTTCACATTTTGTTTTACATGGTAAAGCATCAGGTATCTTGTTGCAACAGATGAGGAAACTGAGGTACAGAGAGGGGTAAGTTAAAATTGTTGGACTATCAAAGTGACTTTTAGCTCAGTGGTCTTTGCTAGACCCCATCAACCTGTTTGTGTTTGTCTTTGGAATTTCCTTCTCCTCTTTTGATGAGACGTGAACAGATAAAGCTGAAATCCTGCAATGCAATCTAGAATAATATCTTCAGATTCCTTAAATCCACAAGAGCAGCAGCAACTCTCATGTCCTTTTCTTTTGGGAGGCTGAACCAGCTCCTTTCCCCCTGTTTTTTAAGTTTTTCCAGAGTGGTTTTCAATTCACTTTAATGCTGCAAGCATTTATGAAGCACTTACTGTTTGCAGAGTACTGTGCTAGGCCAATGGGAGAAGTAGAATGACTGTTGTAAGACAAAAGGGAGCTACAAGACCTTGGATGCTGGGTCACATGCCCAGGCCCACGCCCAAACCCAAACTCTTTGTTTCAGTCCTGCTGGCTTGCTAGATGTCTTGCCTTCATCTGCCCCCTCTGTGCCTTTGCTCAAGTCTGTTTTCTCTTCCCCTGACTTTTGGAATCTTTGGGTTCCTTCCAGGAACACCACCTTCTTCAGCAAGCCTTTAATGGTCCTTCCAAGGCTGAGGACATCTCCAAGAACTTTATTCTGTTTATTTTGTACATATCCTCTGTATACTCACAAATGTTGCCATTTCCAGTGTTATGTAAGTTCCTTGAGGGTAGGCTGTGGTTTCAGTTCTGTTATTATATCCCTAGTGCCTGGAACATCTGACACATTTAATGAATGCTTGTTGATTAATTGAAGTATTGTATGGAATCCTCTGGCTATAGGGTTGGCTGGTTGACCTCCTGTAAAAACACATTATAAAATGTCAGGAATTGCTTAAAAGGGGCTGCAGTTGTAGAAGAATTATGTTTTGTTTACCATTCAGGTATGTTGAAAGGGATTTTGTGAGTGTGTTAAAGAGGGAGAAAAGGAGAGAAGTAAGAGAGATAGAGGAGTAGGGGAGGGAGAGAAACAGTGACAGAGATAGAGGTGAGGGAAGAGACAGAGATGGAGAGAGTGGGGGAGAAAGAGAAGGGGGAGAGAAAGAAGGGGGGAGAGAGAGAGAGAGAGAGAGAGAAGAGAGAGAGAGAGAGAGAGAGAGAGAGAGAGAGAGAGAGAGAGAGAGAGAGAGAGAGAGAAGGGATTGAAATCTTTAGCAAGACATGGACTTAAATCTGATTAAGATTCTTTTTTGCAAAAGAAGGAATAAACCTATAAGCCAGCCCTCCCCTAACAGTGAACAAAAGTAGTACCTGGAAGATTAATACATTTCCAGATGGCCTTATTTTTGGCACATCCTTTCTGGCTTGTGCATGGATCCAGAAAAATAAAAGAAACTGATGATATTGGTATTGCCTTGTGGCTGCTGTGACACAATTTGGAGATCCTGGGATCCATATTCTCTGAAAAAGACCCGGACAAAATTCTTCTATCATTTCTCTAGGCTTGCTTGCCCTGTGGCCCTCTTCAGCCAGCCCAGATCTCTTCACAAAGACACCTTCTTTGTGTGTCTCTCACCTTGCACTCCAATGTGGAAGACCAGAATTGTCAATCTTCAGTTAGGTAAAACAGTAGCAGGGAATCTGGTTATCAGTAGCTACACTGTACATAATAAATTGTCCCGACTTATCTACCCATGAACAATATTTTGTCTCCTTGAATGGCTAATGATAATACTTCCATACCCTTAATCAAGATTGTGGCTAATAAGTTAGAGAAGAAAAAAAAAGAATTCAGAAATAAGTCAGCAGCTCAGAGATTTCTGCTAAGGCCAAATTGGACTGTTTCTGGGCCATGCAGCCAATGCTCCCCTCTCCCCCCTCCTTTGGTCTCCTTTTCTGATCAGTAGAGTTACATTTTGGCCAGGTGGAGGCTAGAGTGTCTTAGTGGCAAGAGGAATTAAAGCTTTGCGCTGCTCTCCCTGGGGAAGGGGCAGAAACCAGATCAGCAGGGACGGGGCCAGGGAAACCAGCAGAGAAAGCTGGGCCAGGGAGGGAGCCTGCTGCAGCCCTGGGGTGCAGGCCCAGCCAGGGTCGGGCTCTGCTGTGTAGTCGGCTCTTTCCATTTTTCATTCTCTGTGTTCCCTCTCTCCCCCCACAAACCCCCAATCTGCTGTTGGTTACTAATGTTTTCCAGCCAGCCTCCTTACAGGCAGCCTTTTCTGAGAACAATAAGATCATTGTCAGGAGGAGAAGCATTGTTTTCTCATACTGTAATTGGTCTCCTTGGTCAGGTCTCAGCAACCCAGACAAAGAAGGAGCCCTGGAGAATCTGGGTCGGACTCCAAGCAGAGCTTTGTTTTGAAGCGCCCTCCAAGTGTCTCCCTTGATTTTTCACTTTTGGCTAGAGATAGGGTCTTCCTCCCGTCCCGGGCCCCCCTTCCTGCCCCTGAGGCCTGATAAGGAGAGACATCCTACTCTGTCCTGGGAGAATCCCTGAGCTCTAGAGGCTCCAGGATTATTCTGTTCCTTCTCTTCCACCCTGAAGACTGGGAGAAGACTCTTCAGGAAGCAGTAACAGGCCCATCCAAACAGTGGGGGTCTTTTTTTTCAGATTTTTCCTTTTTGTTTCTGCCTCTACACTCATGTCCAGCAGCTCGGCCAACCCAGGCTGGAGCCCATAGTAGTCACCATTTAGGGAAGGAGGGCAGGGCTGTGAGACAGGGCTGCCCCACCCTCATCGCAAGTTGCCCAGAGCCATGGGGTTAGCATACAAGCAGTGGGCCCCCGAGACAATGACAGGCCCACTCTGCCTTCAGTGGGTGGGACTGTGTGGACACTGCCCAGCGGTGACCGCCCCCTCCCCCAATCCTTCTCCTCACTTGCTGATTAATGGAAAGAGTGCTGATGGAGGCTGAAGGAGGAGGGCTGTTTAGCTGTGATATGGGGTCTCTTGGGAGAGGAAGACACATGAAGCAGAAGACAGATAAGGGGACTCGGCAGGTCTCTAAGGAGAGTCCGTCTGTTCCCCAGGGAAGGATAAGAAATGGAGTGATGCTTCCTGAGTAGTTTTTTCCATTTTTTTTTCTTTGTGGATTCCTACTGTGCCTTCCTTCTTCCATTAGTGACCTCTTCTTCCTGAGGGTGGCTCTGCAGTTTGAATTTTGCAAGAATTCTTTCTCATTATTTGGGCTCCCCTCCCCCCTTTCCTGGCAGTGTCAGAGATGGCTTCATTTTGTCGGGGCTGGGGTTGCTGCTTCCCTGAAAATGGACTGTCAGGCCATTAGCAGGGATGAGGAGCATCATTTGGAGGTGAAAGTCCACGAGGCCTATTTATCATGGAACACTTGGGCCAGAATGCATGCAAACTCCTCTGTTGGGGGAACTGAGATGCAGTGAAGAGTCATTCAGTAGACCTCGATTTAAATCCCTGCCCTCTGCCTCTGGAGCTGCAAAGAATAGGGGCTGTTTTTTCTAACCTCCTCATGTTACAGAGGAGGGAAATGAGGCCCAAAGGAGATTAAGAGTTGCCTAAAGTTTCATCTCAGAGATACTTGAAAGGTTGGGCTCTAATCTTAAAGTGGGACCATGAACTAAAAGTACATCTTGGAGAGAGAAGACATGGGTTAGATAAGTGCTTGTGGACTGGCTGACTGATTAGAGTCCAGACTCTGCTACTTAACTATCGCTTGTGGCCTTGGTCTGGTCACTTCCGCTTTCTTATCCAAAAAAGGAGAGATTTGGGTTAGATGATCTCGAGGGCTCCTTCTGTAACAAAATCTGAGGAGGCCAGCCCGTTATATTCTTTAATCAGCCAGTCTGTGGACTTGTAGAGGTTCTTAACCTTGGTTTTATACTTAAAGCATTTTGATAACTGTATGTCAGTATAGTTGGTTCCTCTGGTAATGCTATGTCTTTTATATATTTAAATACAGCATTCTGAGAAAGAGGGTCAGAGGATTCACAAAACTTCCTTGGGGGTCCAAGGACATACAAAAAACGGGGAGGAAGGGGAAGGGAACAAGTATTAACAAATACCTACTGAAATAGAGCACCTGCTATGATCCAGGCGTTGGACTAAGAGTTTTACTAATATTATCTCATTTGATTCTCATAGCAAACCTGGGAAATATCTACTTTTGTTAGGTGAGGAAACTGAGGCTGATGGAAATTATATGGCTGTTTAGTATCTGAGGCAGGATTTCAGCTCAAGCCTTCTTGACTTGAGCCCCCATTTGTCTACTTTGTCACCTGGCTGCCTTAAAAAAAAAAAACAAAAAAAAAACGCTAATGACTCTTAATGCACTCGTTTCGTTTTCTGTGCATTTCATCCTAATGGCTAGGACATTTTACCTCAAAATAGAACCAGAAGAGTGTGACACAGGCAGTAAGTACTAGCCCTATTTAACAGATGAGGAAATGGATCTAACAGAAATTAGATCCAAGCCAACCAATTCAACATTTTGCAGATCAGGAAACTGAGACCCAGAGAGAAGTCACTGTCACTTGAATTCATATCTTTTGACTTGCATCCTGGAGGTCTTTTATAGTCTTTCTTTCAGTCTATGGCCTTATGTTCAGATTGCAAGGTGAGAGGGAAGAAAAGAAAGGAAAAAAGAGCTTTGTATCAGGAATCTGTAGATTATGGCTTACCATCTATGCTTTTATTTTTTTTAAACTTGTTTCTCTTCATGATCAAGGAAGCCCACGGGCAAGACGTTTTGTCTGCGTTTAGAGACACAGAATTAGCTCATGGAACAAAGAAACGCTGGTGACCCACGTTCGAACTCATGACCTGCATCTCATGAGCATTTACTTGGGAAGAGACTTTGGGGCTCCGGTATTTGGATCAGAGCGGGAACGTCATGTTCCCAGGGGATGCGTCAGGCGCAGCATTCCAGGGCTCGGCCAGCAAAGGCTCTCCCAGAAACCCCAGTGGAGTCCGGCATAGCTATCAATCCTTCCACCACATTGTTGGCTATCTCTGGTTCACAGCGGGCAAATGGGGAGGGAGGAGGGGAGGGGAGCGGTAAACATCAAGGCCACAGGAGGGGAATTTAGGGCGGCTCCCAGGAGAGAAGGAGAGAAGATTCATGGGAAATTCTTCCTGGCATAGCTTGTGGGAGTATTTATTGTTCCTGTGCCCCTCTCCCCTTCCCCAACCACGTGGAAAATCATGGCCCTAGAATCACAGCTTGTCAGAGCTGGCAGGCTCACGGGGTCATGGGGATCATAGCAGGAAAGGATCTCGGGGGTCTTCAAGCCTAACTTACTCTTTTTACAGATGAGGAAACCGAGGCACAAAAAAGGACCTCCATCTAGTCTAACCTGCTTGTTTTACAGATGGGGAAATAAGGTAAATTGATTTTCCTGAAGTAGTAGTTGTCAGAAGTAAGATCTTTGAACCCAGATCTTCTGACTCCCAGTGCCATACCTCAGTGCCTTTCAAGGGATCTTAGAGAATATTGGGTGATAAATCCTCTTCTAACTCTACTTGTATGACCTTGTCAAATCACTTGATATTGTTGCCCCTTAATTTTCTTATCAGTCCAAGGGGCTTGGATTAAATGCTACAGAGGTCTCTTGCTGGATGATCCTGTGATCTTGGCTACCTCTTAGATGTAAAATGTTGGTAATAGGGTTCTTCTGCATGACCTCTCAGGTCCCTTCTAGCATTCAGTCCTCTTGTTTGTGAAAAAGCCAGAATTAGAATCCTGTGTGAAACAGGCCTCTTGACTCCTAGTCCTGACCTTTGGGTAGCTTGTTTCCTTGATTCTCCTTTGTACAAAATGGTAGAACATCCTGAGACTAATCTGTGAGGGTAAAAGCTTTGGGATGAGGGCCTTGGGTGCTTTAGGATCCCCCAAAACTCTTGGTAGGAGTTGGTATCTACCCGCCATGAGCAGCCATTCCTGGCCTTAGGTGTAAGTTGAAAAACGGCTAGCTGCCATTTCAGAATGATGGGGAAGATTGACTGCTTCCTCCTCCCTTATCCCCAGGTAGGGGGTGCCTGAAATTCTGTTAGAGCATATTCTCTTAGCTTATGCCAAATAACGCCGGGCAATGTCACATTTGTATGGTTCTTTCAGTCATGTCAGGCTCTTCCTGACTCCATTTGGGGGTGTTCTTGACAAGGGTACTAGAGCAGTTTGCCATTTCCTTCTCTGGTTCATTTTACAGATGAAGAAACTGAGGGAAACAGGATTAAGGTGACACAGTGTCTGAGGGCTGATTTGAACTCAGGAAATCCAGTTCTTCAGGACTTTAGGCCCTGTACTCTATCCATATATAGCACTACTAGCTAACTCAGTGCCACCATTAAGAAAAGGAGTGTGTAGGTTAAATAGTAAGCTTTAAAAGGCACATTTAACAGTATCAATGAGTCCATGAGCTCCTTTTGAAGATAAACTGTGAATTGGGGTAGGGATTAAGTTGAGAGAACCTGGGTATGTGGATGGAATTCCACTGCTGAGTTGGAGTACAGGATTTATTCCTTAAAGTCTTTATGTGACTTCCAGGCAAGCCCTTGTACCACAAAATACAATAGAAAAATTAACCAAATCTCAAGGATAGGTCTGCGTTCTCTGTTTTATTCTTGGAGGCAGCCTCATTCCATTCATCAGCAGCCCTTGCTTCTCAAGAGAGTCAGGTCCATCTTCACCAGGACTGGGCTTGGGCAAGTAGGTCAAGGGTGAAGGGGAGAGGGCATGTGGTTAAATGGAATAATAAAAAATAAATGGTGTGATCCACTGAAGAGAGGAAGCTGGGAGGATGGTAGACCCTCTACTTTCCTTAATAAGGAAAGGACTCTTGATGGGAGCCATTTACCCTTCCCCTCCTAGGTCCTTGAGATTGATGGTTTTATGTAGAGAAGGAAAACAAAAGAACCATTTAAAAATTATTTTTTATTTTTACATCTCAATTGACTCTGGTTTAGCAACTCTGGATTTAGTTATCTCATCTCCCTCTTAGTGTCTCAGTTAACTCTGATGCTCCTAAGGGAGGATGGCGCTGGCTAGGGTGCATGGCACCTAAGGGACTTCGTTGTATTAGGATTGCTCAGGCAGTGGGCCCCCTCCTAAGAGATGGCAAAGGGTAATGGAAGGAGCCTTGTCCTGAAGAGACCTGAGCCCTGTCACTCCAGTTTCACGCCATTTCCTCTCGCCCCCTCTCCTTCTCATAAGTCTCAGTTTTGTAGCCTGTCCAATGTGGGGAAGTTGGACCAGACAGCCTTTAAGGTCCCTTCTGTAATATTTTCTAGCATTTTATTTTCTCAGATCCCTATTCTTGTTAGCCTTTGTTGTTCTCGGGTTCCTTTCTCTCTGATATTTCATATTCTGTAATATTGTAGCATCAACTTTTCTGAGCCTGAGTTTGCTCTTGTGATCACTTCCAGCTTGAAACGAATGGCCCTGCTCTGTCCCTTCTGGCCCCAGGCTGCGTGTTCTGGGGTTCTGGACCTTACCGTGGGGTCCCTTTTCCTCACAGCATGGCTGATGGCCGTCATGTGAACTTTGGGAGACGGGAGATGACATGGGCACAGGGCACTTTTAGGAAGCTACTGCAGAGCGCAGCGGTCACCAGGGCAGGGAACGTGAGCTCCCATCTCAGCTGGTGCCTTTCTCACCCCGGTGAGCCTGGAGTACAACCTGCTTGCCACCGGGCCTGCCCCAGTGCCCTGGGCAGCTGACAATTGCTCAGTTCCTGGCAGGAAGAAGCCAGTACCTGCCAACCTGCAGCCTCTGCCAGGTTGCAGCCAAAAGAGTAGGATCTCTCCTTCCTTGCATATTCCCTCAGGGAAAGCAGCTTTGGCAGAGAGGGACTGGGGGAGTGGGAGGAGAATGGGTGGGGTGGGGCAGGGGTGTGGGGAAGCCAATCCAGGTGGGACCAGCCCGAGCCTCTTCTCATTAGGAATATGCTCTTAGTTTTTAAAAATGGGCATTTTTGTTCTCTTCAGTTTATGAGGCATTGATTGATCCAGCGGCAAGTCTGGGGAAGTGCAAAGAGCCCAAGTTCTTTCCATTCACTTACCGTGGACCTCAGTTGACTCATTTGTCAAATGAGAATCACAATACCTGCTTTAAGATTGATTTCAAAGTAGCATCATGTGGTTGCAGTATTAGAAAACACATTAGAAGTGATTTGAAAAGCTACAACCAATGTATGATCGTAAAATTATTATAATTTATTATCACTTTTGCTTCTTCTCTTTGACACCAATTGTGATTAACCCACAAAAAAGTTGCTTGTGGTCTTAAAAATAAATTCATCTGGGTTTGTGGATAACTGAAAAGGGGACAGGAATGCCCTTCCTTCTCACCTCTTTTCACAAAATCTCTCTCTTTAAGGAGCAATTTAAGCGCCAGCTTGTGTGGAAGCTTTTCTGGAGCCCCTCAACTGCTGGGAATCTCCCTCCCCCTAAACCTCCTTTTATATTTGTTATCTTTATAGTTATTCTATGCAGGCTTATAGGAGTCCTTATTGCTCATTAGAATGTAAGATCCTTGTGGGTAGGTACTATTTCCTTTAAGGGATTTGTGTCACCAGTGTCTGACACAGTCCACCAGCAAACTTAGTTATTCATTAAAAAAAAGAGGATAGAAGGGAAGAAGGCAGAGAAGGTTAGGTATTCTTTTAAAAGAGTTGGAGGGGCCTTGGAGGCATTTGATTCCAAACCATATCTAAGCAAGCATTTTATAAATCTAAAAGCATAGTATAACTGTTATATGCTATTATTGCCTAGAGGACTTTCCTCAGTAGAAGGATTGTGATTTGGACGCAAGATTTCTAGTGTCAAATCGAGATCTCTTCCCATCATATCAGTATATACTGTCTTACCATAAAGCTTACCAAACCTTTTCTTCAGATTCAGGAATCTTCCAGATTCCTGGAAAGGAATCTTCTGGTTTTTCACCAACATCTCTGCTTCCTGTGTATCCTCCTTAGCCTATTAATGACTTTTGATAATGAAGGATGAACAACCACCACAAAAATGGCTTTCCTAAAATGAAGCTTTAAGAACTGAATCCAGTAATCTACATTTATTCTGACCCAGGCTGTCTGTTGTCAGTCATCTAGCATTTATTAACCGTTTGGGGTATTTTCAACTTTATCTCATAGAGTTCTAGTCTCTATCACTAATGATCTATAGAATCTGAAGTAGGTATTTGTTTGTTCCTTCCTTCCTTCCTTTTTTTATTTTGTTCCTCTTTCTCCTTCTTTCTCTCCCTCCCTCCTTTCCTTCTTCTCTCCCTCCTTCCTTCCTTCTCTCCCTCCTTCCTTCCTTCCTTCCTTCCTTCCTTCCTTCCTTCCTTCCTTCCTTCCTTCCTTCCTTCCTTCCTTCCTTCCTTCCTTCCTTCCTTCCTTCCTTCCTTCCTTCCTTCCTTCCTTCCTTCCTTCTTTCCTTCCTTTCTGTTTTCTTTTCTTTTCCTTTCTTTTCTTTTTCTTCCCCTTTCCTTCATCTCTTCTTCCCTTCATGGGAAAAATAACATTTGCCCTACCTACTTCAAAGGAGCAGAGACTTAGAGCAGGAAAGGACCTTAATGACAGTCAGGCACAACTCTCTTATGTTACAGATGAGAAAACTGAGACCTTAAGAGACTAAGTCTTTTGCCCAAGGTCACAAAGTATCAGTAAATATCTTACCCTTTCTTCTGGTTATAGCTCCTCCATTACATACAGCTGTCAAAATTATCTTCTTAAGATACAGACCTGACCATGTAATTTTTCTTGATCAAAAATCTTTAATGGATTCCCCCCTTGCCTATTGTATATGATATAAACTTTAGCTTGTCATTTGAGGTCCTTCACAATCTGTACCCCATCTATCATTTTCCCCCTTATGTCTTAGCCAAATGGGAATACTGGATATTCACCAAACTTGGCTACCTTTGCATTCACGGAAGCTGTTTCCTATTGCTAGAATCCATTTGGTCCCTTGTCATCTCAGCCTATCAGAATTTTTGTTGAATGCTCAGCTGAGATGTTACCTTCCCTGTTGGCAGGTCTTGTGTGAATTCTTCCCTCCCCCTATTATCAGCCAGTGCTTCCTTTCTTGCCCTAATTATTTCTGTACTATACTTACCTGCGTCCATGTTGGCCCCTATATGCATACCAGTAAAATGAAGACTTCTTAGGCCAGGGATCCTCTTCCCCCATCATTGGCTAGCCTAGTGTCCTGTACATAGAAGGAACTTAAATTGAATTGTACCTGTTTGTGTTTCTAGCCAAGTTGCCTTCTCCCCTGTGGTCTTTAGTGCTGTCCCTTGGCTATTTAGAGATTGAGGAGCCAAATCTTCTTCTCAATTTCTAACTGGAATTTGCTTTTCATTTTCTCAAACTGTTTTTTTTTTTTTTTTTTTTTCATTGCCGAATTCCTTCTGGCCTTTGCTATCCCAAGGAGGCCCCAAACTCAGCCCCTCGACAGAATGAGACAGAGCCAGGGCTCCTGCAGAATCCTACAAAAATAAACTGGGGTACACCGTCTGGTGCCTGCGAGGAAGCAGCCAGTGTGCAGAGCCGGGAATGGGAGCCCGAGCAGCCTGGAGCAGGCCTAGAATAACAAAGCCTGAGTGTGTAGGGCGGGAGTAGGAAAATGTGAAAGTTGGCAGGGAAATAGGAGTTAAAGCTTTCCCGGGTTACTATAAACAACAGCAAGGAAGCCAAACAGTAACTTGAATGTCTGGAGGGGGAGTGTCCACCTGAGTCCTTGGGAGTCGCTGGCCCCGGCTGTCTGGGCCTGGCATCCAGGGACTCCAGTGAGGCCTTTAGGGACAGCTCCGAGACCATCCTCTGCTTTCATAAAGGCATACTTTATGCCTTTCACCATGGAGCTGGGGCCGCGGCCTCCGGAGTCATCCCTGGAGAAAGGGCCCATGGATGTAAGCCAAAGAGCCATCCTTGTGAGCCTTCTCTGCCCAATGAGATAATTGTAGGGCCTGGGGTGAAGCAGAAGGAAGAGCTCAGAGATTGCCCCTTCTCCCTTTTTTGCCCCCCACCTCCCGGCCCGGGAAAGCAGTTGGCAAAACTGTGCCGCTGTCTGCTGCCAGTGGCCACCTAGCTAGTGTCAGTACCACCCTGCCTCTGGAGCCCTGCTCCCAGGCAGCGGCCCAGGCGGCTTGGAGAGGAGTGGAGACAGAGCCGAGGTCACCTTCGGGTCTGGGGGCACATCCTGGGGAAAGAGTAGCCCATTGGCAGGCTTGCTTTATACTTGGCCCTGCTCTGGGGAACATGGGTGCTGTGGGAAAAAAGAATGGACTCCAGGTGTCTGCTAACAAGTAAGTCTGAGGCAGGGTGGGCGCTGAGGAGAGCACTTGCCTGGAGTCAAAGTTTAAATCCAGAACTGGGTACCCCCTGGGACCATGAAGCTGACTCTTTGGGGTGACTTGTTCTAGTTTTCATAGGTTGGAAGCATCCGAGGTGAGAGCTGAATCCAGGAGAGGCTTGACTTGGAGTTCTAGCTGTCACTAACTATGACACTTTGGCAAGGCACATAACTTTTCTAGGCCTGTTTCTTTATAAAAAAAAATCTTTGGATTAGGTCAGGAGTTTTTAACCTTTTTGTTATGGTCTTGGCTGATTTTCTGATGAAGTGTATGGACCCCTTTTTAAAATAATTAAAAAAAATTCAAAACTGAAGGAAATACCAAATTTTAATAACAAGTTAGTGAAAATAAAGATGAAAAATTTTTCCCATTCAATTTCATGGACTCCCTGAAATCTTTCCATAGAAGGGAAAGGGGAAGAGGAAGAGGAAGGGGAAGGGGAAGGGAACAATCATTTATACAGGGCCTACTATATCCAAAGCATTATGTTAAGTGCTTTTTACAAAGATCTGATTTGGTCTTCAAAAACAACCTAATGGGGTGTTGCAATAATAGTAATAATAATAGTCATAATAGCTAACATATTATTCATAGCACTTACTATAAGTCATGCACTGTACTCTTTATAATTTTTGCAAATTTTTTTTACAATGCTCTTTACAATTTTATTTCATTTGATTCTCACAGCAACCCTGGGAAAATAAGTGTTATTATTATTCCCATTTTATAGTTGAAGAAATTGAGACTGTAGTTACATGACTTGCCCAAAAGTGTCTGAAATTGGATTTGAACTCTGGCTTTCCTGATTCTAGGCCCAGATCCCCCAACCATATTCTTGGATGCTGGATGATCTCTCAGGTCTCACATCTAAAACCTATAATCTTGGGTCTGCCCTAAGTAGGCATTTAATCAAAGACTTTTGATTGATCCTGTGACTACAGAACTTTACAGTCTCATTCTGTTGTGAAATGTTGTATTCTGTGGTTCTTGTGGGGGACTCTTTAGTGAAGGCTGGGCGAAGGCCTGTAGATATGGAGGATCCTCAAGCTGCCCATCCATCACTCTTCCTTTCTTGGCTGGTTGGCGAAGGGGGGAGCCCGCATTCAGGAAACCCTGGTGTAAAGGGGCCACTTCCAAACAAGGCAAGAAGGCCAGCTGTGATCTTAGCTGTGGGTAGTTTATCCACATGTCGGGACAGCGAATGATTTAGGGGACAGTTAGTCCCACTGCATCGACAGGGGGCTGATTTTTGAACCTGAATAAACAGCACACGCTGTCTCTGTTGTATTTTGCTCTGACCCCACCGACTTCCCCTGCATGGTTTCAGGGGTGGAAGGGGTCTCCGGTACGCTTTTACCTGGTACCCACAGCCCCTTGCTTGTTCCCTGTGGCCAGGGTAGGAATCAGTAAGGGGTGTGTGTGTGTAGGAAGGTGTATTTGGGGATCTTTTCATCTCTGGCCCCTGCTACTCCCTAGGCTCTCTGAGGATGCTTGGCCAGTAACTTTCTCCTCTGGGGCAGCAGCCTGCTGACCTGTTCTGCTCTACAGCCCCTATCATGAGGGCGCTTGCTGTGGGTCTCCCATCCTCAGCCTTTGTGTTTATGGCCCATTAACTGAGGGCAAAGCAAAATAATTACTAAACTCAGCACTTACTTAAGGGCCTTTGATCCAGGGATCACCAGAGTGATTTACAAATCAGGATAAATATGAAGCCTTCTCTCTTCTCCCCCTGCCCCCACCATGGTGCTGATCAGATAGACAGAATTAGAATGGGAATGATGGGGACTCCCCTGGAAAGAACACTGGTGTCAGATCTGCTCTGATGCAGACAAGTGGAGAGGTTCTGTGTCCTAGTGCCCTACCAGGGTTTCTGATTTTGGTTCTGATAGTCTGTTTTAAGGGACTTTTAAGTTCTAACATTAAACATGTTAAATAAAGTCTCTTCTGGATTTGCTGCTATGTGTTCTAAGGTCCCATCCAAGACAGATATTTTATGCTCTTAAATTTCTTTTCCCCTAAATCATTCTATGTTCGAAGGCTCCTTATATATTTCTAAGATTCCTTATTGTAATAATCTGGGGCACATTTTTTCTCATTCTGGGCTTTAATTTCCCTATCAATAGAATGAGGGATTTGAGACTAGACAATAGTAACTTTTTATGAAATCAGTTTCTTTCATTCTTAAGAAGGGACTGAGTTTGTATTGGGCACTAGGAAATAATAAGTTAATATGTGGGTGGTGGGATAGGAGGAAATATCCTGAATTATCATTATTCTTATGATTGCTGTTAGTGTTACCCTAACTTCTAATACTAATTAAAACACCTGCCTTTTCAAGGTTTAGCTGATTATAGTCCAAGCCTGAGAAGAAACATAGAGAATATTGTGGGCAGCTCCCTTTACTGGAGCTCCTACCTGCTTCCAGATTAACCAATCAGAAAACAATTAACAATCAGCTGTTTTCACCCGCTATGATAACCTTTCCTATTCATGTGAATGAAAAAGGGTAATAATATTTAGACAGGTTGAGAGCACCTGCTTTCCCCGGATGTGTGTGTGTGTGTGTGTGTGTGTGTGTGTGTGTGTGTGTATGAGAGAGAGAGAGAGATTTAACAGCTAATCCTTTGATTAGAGTCAGGGTAATTTTATCCCTATCAGCTGAAATTGGGGCTGAATGTGGCTTTTATTACTGTAGAACCTTATTGAATTATGGGGTTTCTATCTGTCTTACACAGGCAAGTGTGGATTTGAGTGAAAGATGGTTATAGATGGTTCCCTCCCAAGCTCCTGGCCTTGGCTTTGCTAACAGCATGGTTCTTCAGTCTACCTCCTTTCTGTCTTTTCTCCCTATCACATGGTCCTAAATCCTAGCAGTGTCCTTTCCTACTGATGCAGCCCAAAGCTTGTGTTTAAATGATACCAGGTGTTTAAATCTTTCCCTTGCAGTGATATCCTAATTTTACTCAGTCTTTTGGATTCATGCCTTATGTCCTCTGTTAGACAATAAGCTCCTTGAAGATGAGAAGTATATTTGATTTTATCTTTGCATTTCTAGCATCGGGCTTGCACAAGGCCTTGCACAATTAAGTGTGTAAGAGTAGTTGAGTTGAGTTGAGTTTGTAGGTAGCTGGAAACTTTCACTTTTCTCCATGCTAGGAATTAGGAGAGCTGGACTTGCTATGATCCTATTTAGGCTCCTACTTTGGGTAAGGTCCTCCCTCTCTCTTGATTTGAGTTTCCTCATCTGTAAAACAAAAATCCCTTGTATTTGTAGTAGTATGTTCGCAAGTTCTCTTCCTGCTCTAATGTTCGATGTTCTAAGGTTCTTTCCAGTTTTGGAATACTAGAATTTTAGGAATTTGTGACCACTTCCTCCTCCTTTGCCCTGTTCCTCTCTTAACCTCTACCCACAGCTATCATGCAAACCTACTTTAAGCTGAACCTTGGTGCCAGACCATTAATTTGGTTTTCTATATTATAATACTTCGGGGAGCTGGGGAATGTTACACTTGACTCCCTGAATTCATGACTCAGCAACTGGGCAGGAAGAAAACCAGAAGAATTTATATAAAGCCACCCCAACCAAACCTCTCTGCCACACTCAACAGCTGGCTTTTGAGGGTGTCTTTGTATACTAGGCCGTAATATGCTTGTGGTGGGAAGCAGGCTCTTTGTTCGCAGGTGACTCAGACACCCGATTCCTGTGTTCTTGTCATGGCCAGGAACCCTAGGGATTTGTAAAGCATTCTGCACATGAGGCGGTCCAGGTACCAGTGTTTGACTTCTGCTGGGATTCCTAGGTCCCGATTTTTCCTCTGTATCTCTGTCAGTTAGTTCTGTATCTCTCTATATCTCTGCCAATTAGATGGAGTCAGCCTTGAATCAGGGGTTAAAGGGGGCATCTGAAAATGAAGTTGTGGATTTCTTCATCCTCTTGCTTTTCCTCCCTTTCTTGGATAACAACTCCAAGGCAGTAGGAGAAGCTGGGAACAGGCAATTTTCCTTTGCGAAGTAATAGGATTTAAGCACATGGTACTTAAGAGTAAGGAAGCCTCGAGCTCTACTGCCATTGCTGCCATATAGGTGACCTGTGACCATGGGCAAGTTTCTTTCTCTGGGCCTTAGTTTGCTCCTTTGGAGCAAAGATACTAGAGTGGTTCCTTCTCTAGTTCATTTTCCTGATGAAAAAACTGAGGCAAATAGGATAGTGACTTGCCCAGAGTCACATAGCTACTAAGTATCTGAGGTCAGAAAAATGAGTCTTCTTAATTTCAAGTCCAGTGCTCTAAACTACAGCACCACCTAGCACTCACTGGATACTTTTTAAATGAGGAGGAAAGAAAGAGTCCTTCCAATTCTCTCTCTCCCCCCATCCTGGCTCTTAAGCTTCCCCCCACTCCTTTCAGCTACTGGATTGCTGGTGAGAGACTGGAGTGAACAATTGAAACTTAAATTAATTGTGGTGTGGTGTTTATTTTATTGTGGATGCATAATGTATGATGAAGAGATGTGAAAATAATTAAAGTCTCAACTAGACTGCACAGATTCATTCATTACGAAATCTGGGTCAGCCACTGCCAAGGAAAACAAGGGGAGGGGGAACAGGATGAGAAACCAGGAGTTCAGAAATGCTGGGGCCACATCGGAACAGTTTCCTAATGGGTATTTAAACTGGTTAAGGAAAACGGATCTTTCTCTTTGCCTTTACCTTCCCCTCAAACAAAAACAAAACGACCCTTTCGGAGCCATGTTTGGCAGAAAAGATAGTCACCCATGAATATCCTTTTAACTGTCGGGAATTTGTCCTCCACACCATTATTGTGTGTTTAGGGTAGAGGTAGTGTCGACAATGGCAGTAATTTTCATTTCTCCTGTAGTTGCTTCCTCTCTCACAATCAGCTTTTCCCATCACCTTCTGAGGCAGGGAGGGAGGGAATTTGTTATCATTACACAGATGAAGAAATTGAAAGTTGAGAGGTCAGGTCACTTGGCTAATAGGGTCATAGAGTAAGACCAAAACCCAATCTGACATTTGAAGTCCAGTGTTGTCTCCATCACATCACAGTTAACTCAAGCTAAGCCACATCTAAGACATCTTTTCCTCTTTGTAGAACTCCTTTATTTTAGTTGAGGAAAACCAATTTGTTTGTGCAAGATAATTGGAAGATAGAAAGTGTAAATTCCATGTGCAGCTAATCATTTAGAATCATAAGAGCTAATATATACATGCTTCAAGGTACCTTTTACAATAATGTCTCATTTGATCCTTATAGCAATCCTGTGAGGTCAGGAGTATTATTATCCCCATTTTACAGATGAGGAAATTGTGGCTGGGACTTACAAAAAGTCATTTAGCTTGTAAGTGTCTGATGGTTGATTTGATCTCAGGTTTTCTGTCTCTAGGCCCAGCACTGTATCCACTGGACCATCTGGTCCTAATAAGTATCTCAGATTGAAATTCAAACCCAACTTTTCTATCCGCCACTCTATACTGCTTGCCTCAGTAATATAAAAATTATTATCACTTTTATCTTCTTATAGTAATAATTATTGTAGTAGCTGACATTTATGTAGTAACTTGGGGGGAAAGTTAGCCTGAATTGTGGAATATTCTGAAAGGGGTCCAGGTTTATTACTTTGCAGTGAAGATAGTGAATAGAAATAGGCTTATGAATTATTGTTTAGTAGCAGGGGACTTGCTTTCAAGACTAGATAAGAATGATTTGTAATTATCACAGGAAAGCACCAACAAATCAAGGGCTAGACTTTGCTTATATTTCAATTATATTAAAAAGTGTTCAGAAGGTATTTGTCATTGCCAGCAGATAAACATCCTCTTTTCCAACTTGCTTATATCTTTAAGTGATTCTGTGGCTTTTTTTTTTTCATAGCATAAAGAAAAACTTTTTCAAATATCCTCCTTATTCTATATAGCTTCAATCCAAATTAATGAATCTTTATTGTGATGCAGATGGGTATATGTAAGGATTGTCAGTTGGACAATAATGTTTAAAATGTTGATTGATTGATTGAATTGATAAACACTTGTCAAGTGCCTACTATATGCCAGGCAAGGTGTGAAGGACTGGGAATACAAAAAAGATAGTTCCTGACCTCAAGGAGTTTACTGTTTAATAGGGGAGAAACTACATGGAAACAATTATATACTAACAAGATATCTATATATATCTCTATATATATCTATATATCTACATATAGATATATCTTTACATATACATATATTAGGAGTGATCAGCAGAGGGAAGGCACCAGCATTAATGGGCATTGAAAATGACTTCTTGTAGAAGTTGGGGAGGACACATAGAAATGTGTAGAAATAAGTATTATTTCTTTCTTTCCTAAAGAAGTTGAGTTTTGAAGTGAGTTCTAAAGATATTAGAGAAGTACTGAAAGAGATGATAATAGCATTGTCCTGGATATGTGAATAAATGAATTGTATTGAGGAAGAAACTTAACTAATTGATAAAGTCATAGAACTTTTGGGAAATTTAGAATATAGAATGTTGTACCTGAAAGGGATTGAATGCCAGACTGGAAGGAGTTTAGAGACCATTTGACTTGATTTTATTATACATTAGGGCAAAGTCCCAATCAGACAAAGGGAGAAGAGATTTCTTTAAGGTAGCACAGCTGGAGTTAGGGTTTAGGAGGAGGATTAAGAGAAATGAGGTAGGAATGATTAGGAAAGGTAGTGAGAAATGATAGAATTAATTTTAAGTTCCTAGGATGAGAGAGAGTAAGGCTAAAACACAAAGAAAGACCAAGAACATCTTAATCTCCCACAGTTTGTCCAGATCTTTCCTAACCAGGTGAAACCAAAGCAAAACCCCAGCTGATAGAATGGAGAGCTTTAAGATTCAGGGAACCTGCTGACTTTGTCTTTATTCTTTCCTGAATTCAGGAAGAAATAGATGTTCAGTACAATCAGTCCTTCCCTCCCCAATAGATATTGATTTAATATTTGTCCATCAGAGATGACCTTCCCCTAGGGTAACTCCATATTGTCTTGAGTGTAGCATGATGCCATAATGAAGAGTTAGGAATGTATAGAAGGGTATAGTCATCACTTGATATAATCTTCAAAAAGTAGTGAATATATCTTTCTTTTAGAGCTTCCCTTAATGGCCCCTTCATACTGTCAAACAGAAATGTTGTGTAAATCCTTTTGAGTTTATGTCTCTAGATTATTCTACTATTAAAAGCATCAGATTGTTGACTGTGTATGTATGTTATACATGTAATCTTTCTATGTATTCATGTTTATATATGTATATAATATGTATATATTCCCATTCTAAATCTGTGATCCCTTTATCCTGCTCTTTGTTTATCTATCTTCCCTTCTAGGTAAAGTTTTTTCCCTTAAAATCAATCCTTCAAGTCAGTCATTTTGCAAGCATTTATCCTGAGTATTTAGTTTTTATTCTGAACTTGGAGTGGAGATCTTTTTGGTTCATAACAGGCATAGAATCTTAGGATGGCAAAACTGTAAGGGATCTTAGAATGTGTGATGTTGGACCTGCAGACATAGACCATCAAAGCTTGAAAGGGGCTGAACCAGAAGGGACCTTAGAATATAGAATGTTGGAGTTGGAAGGAACTTCAGGAAAGGTTCCGAGCCAGAAGGGACCTTAGGACATAGAAATTTGCAACCAAAACGACCCTTAGAATTCTGGGTATCTAAGAGGCCTTAGAGATGGCTATTGTTGTGTTTTTTCCTGCCCTGTGAGTTCTCCACATGTCTGGATACATGCTCATTTTTCACCTCATAGGAGCATTTGTCCTTAGGTACATCTCCCCCCTCTTGGCTCCCCTTGTGGGTCGCTACCTTGCACATGTGTCAGTTTGTAAGTAAGCGGATGTCAGGTTGGGCTGATTGTGTCAGGAGCTTAGAAGGGTGTCCTGACAGATGTGTTGTGACAGCCAGACCAGCCGCTGGAAAACAAAGCTTCCCCACACAAGCAGGGGCTTGGCCCGACGGTCGTGTCGTGAGCACCTTTCTGTGCCTGTGCTTGTGTGCCCATGCTCGGGTATGTTTGTTTATGTTGTGCGTGCCCCCAGCAGTCTGCATGTACAACTGGGCTGCGAATGGTTTCTGCAGGACCTGCGCCTGCTTTGGTGAGCTGGCACTGACCCCCACCCCCTGCTTCAGTTTGAAATCCTGTGATTTGTAAAGACAGAAAAGTGGGGAGAAAATCACAGGACAGGTGAAGTGAAGAAAGGGTTAATAGAGTCCATTCTGTTTACCTCCTCCCCTTGGGGGGCTCCTGTGGTAGGGAGAGTGAGGAAGAGAATGGGTTAAAGAAAGGAGGGAAGTAATAATGTTTCTAATTTTCCTGTGTGATTTAATAAAAATGTAAATTGACTTGAGGTGGATGACTCACCCTGGCGGATGGTGTTGACCAAGATTAATTGGCTGCTTTCTATGGCCAGTATTGCCTTTGTTTCTTCTCTAACACAGGGACCTGTACTTTGATTCTGAAAAAGCAAAACAATGTATAAAACAAATAATTCCCAGTTCTCGCTATCTGCACTGAAATGAGAATTCAGGATGTGGGCAGTTGGGGAACCTGCGACATTGTTGGGATGCTTTGGTGGCCATGTTGACTTATATTATGGCCTCCCAAAAGGGAGCCTGATTTAGTCTGTCTGAGGGAACTCTGGGCAAAGCCTTCTAGAGGAGAGAATCCAGAGTTGAAGGACCTGGATTTGAATCCCAGTTCTTCTACTTATGACCCCTTAGAATTAGGGTAAGACATTTTCCAAATGCTTTGGGCTTCCTTGTAAAACTGAGGTAGTTGGCTGCTTTCTCATTCTAAATCTTCTTATCAAAGGAGTGTAAATGAACAAAATATAAATTTTTTGTGTTGCATTTAATAGAACAATCTGACCCCAGCTTATTTTCTGATTTTTCTCCTTTCCATGTTCTACCATCTAATCAAAATGACCTACCTTCTGCTCCTCACAGCAAAAACCATCCCTTGGGGCATTATGGTGAAGCCCATGGACTTCTCAGAATAAGGTTTTTAAATTCATAAAATAAAATACATTGAGTTATAAAGGGAGACCAACAATGTTGAAATAGTGACAAAAATATTTTGAAGAACCAAATAAGTTCACAGGACCCATATGAAAAATCTTGATTATACAAATAATTTGAGTACTTAATCCTGAGTTAGTTGGAATTATGAGAGAGAAGACAGTTCTTGTCTAAAGAGAGTTTGAAAAGCTTGTACAGACATATTTGAAGGTACTTCCTTTGCTGGTACACATTGAAGTCCTGCCTTCTCGTCCCATGTGATTCTTATGCATGTCTTTTGTCAGATTCTTCTTAGGGCATTTATCCAGCATATTAGATGGAGTCTTTTCTTTATTTTATCCAATGAGAGAATTGTATTAGATGCTCTCTAAATTCCCCTAATGGATGTAATTCTTGGTATTTCATGGGTACCCTTGATCTCTCTGTTCTTCTTCATATTGGCTACTTGACTCACTCACCTTTTTGTCCATACATGTCCATGGTTTTGTTTTTGTTTTGGCCGCTTTCTATCTAAAGTTTTTTGGGATTACCTTGCAATGATTGTGGTTTTTAAAATTTCATGTTGGTAGCATCTTGTGACCTGTTTACACCCACCCTGAACTTTCTTTTGGATCATCTTCCATTTTGATTCCAATCAGATCATGATGTTTTCTGTGTTCCCAGTGTTGATGTTAAAAAGATGGACTTTAGGGATAGACAGAAGCTTTGGATTATTGCATGTGCTGTAGAATTCCCAAAATATAGTCCATCCTGCTTATTCTTCTGTTCTGGGGTGAGTTCATTATCCATTATTGGTCTTGTCTGTGTTATGTAGGCCTGTGTATGCATATATGTGTACTCAGACACTTTCATATCCAAGATATTGTTGATGTCTCCCTCTGTGATTTAGTAGGTGGTCAAAAAAATTCACCCCCCCCCCCCCCCCACAGCCAAGCCGCTATCGAATTTTTCTGAGCTTAGCTAAAGCGGTCTTTGTACAGCACACATAAACTCTGTCACTTGGTCAAAAAGTCTTTCCAGCTTGATAGGACTGATCAGGCTTAAATTCAATTGACAGAGCTGTGGAGAACCACATGACATGTGGAGAATTCCTGGTAGGACTTAGTGAAATCCACATATATATTAATGGTCCAACTGGGTAGGCTGTTCATCCTCATAACATAAGATTATGTTTTTTTTTATTTGTAAAGCAATTGGGGTCAAGTGTCTTGCCCAGAGTCACACAGTTAGGAAGTGTGAAGTGTCTGAGGTTGCATTTGAACTCAGGTCCTGGTGACTCTAGCACCCATGCCCTATCCACTGCACCATCTAGCCATCCCCAAAGAATAATAATAATATGAAATCACTGTAATATTGTGTTAAATGAATGATGAAGAGAATGATTGCTTTAGGATGTCAGAAAAGGGAGAGCAGTCAGAGAAGGCTTGCTTGAAGAGGCGAGATCGGAGATAAGAGTTTGAAGGAGGTAGATTTTAACAAGTCTAAAGAGAAAGGTCAAGGCATTTTGGGCCAGAGATCTGACCCAGTGACCAGGAGAGAGGAATCAGGTGCAAAAGTGAAGTGTGAAATCAGTCTCTGCTCTGTTTTGAGCCGAGGTGGGAGGAAGTGAAGGCAGCCGTTTGTGGAATCAATAAGGTGTTTCCTTGTTCAGCCTGCTCTGTTAGTTTCCCAGATAGACATGGGGTTGGGCTGCAATTTCAGGAAAGAGTTGAAATTCCACCTTCTGATCCTTTTTTCTTACCAGAAAAGACAAGGCCAAACTCCCTTTTCCCAGAAGAGATTGCTAGTGGGCCCTGGTCCTGGGCTGCAGAGCTTTGGGTTGGAGAGCTTTCGCTGGTTTTGGTCTGCAGTTCCTGGTATCCACAGTGCTTTGTATATAGCAGATGCTTGGCAAATACTTGCTGCTTGAGTGGATGCATCACTAAATGAATCCCCTTTCAGGACAAACTAGTGATCAGATTACTTCTAAGAAGTGAGGAGTGCATGGGTGGAGAGACTGAAAGTTAGATCCCACGTGAGCTGTGAGCTTAGGCAAGGAGTGCTCATCCTTGGTCTTACTGGGTGACTCTGGGCTTTTTTTTAGCTACTCTGTCAGAATCAATTGGAATCAGGTTTAATATCAGGAGAGACAGTGGATGCTGGAAACTTTGGATGCCATTGTCTCTAGTGTGATAGTCTGCATCCAGCTGGTACTTAAGATGCATTTGTTGAATTGGATCTTAAAATTGGCCTTTAAGTTTAAAGGAAAAAATGCCCTTTGATTTATCTGGGTGGCTGACTGTATTCATTTCTCTGGCAGGTCCTGACCTCCTGCTTTTGCAGGGGTCACTTCTGGTAATTTGACTCTTCATTTTGGCTTTGACTTTTGAGGTTTTAGGGTTAGGGGAAGCTGGCCATGAAGAGAAGGTGAAGAGGGGGATGGCTCCACACTCCCCAACCCTAGGAGTTAGCTAGCTCACTGATTTGGGCAGGTATCTGTGCCATTTGCCTGAATTGGATTATCTTCAAAGGGTAGAGCTCATCAGTGGGGCTTGTTCATTTCTTTCATGTTAATGGGCCTGTCTTTGGAGTCATTTGGGGAACTCCACTAGGGAGTTCGGCTCTGTTTTTCCTGACCCAATTATTCTGTCACTGGGGCAGAAAGGGACAAGGAATGTTGGGTTTATTGTTTTCAGAGAGAAAGAGGAAGGTATATCTTACTCTCTCCAGCATAGAACACCTCTCAAAGTATTCAGGAGATTGGGTAATTTGGAAATTCTAGTGAGGCAAGCAATGAAGGAGAGCTCTTTGTGTGAAGCAGACAATGTATTTTCATGAGAAGATGGAAAGTAAAGTTAAAATGAGATTGAAGTATATTATAGGAGCTTGAGGTTCACATGGGTACTGGGATGAGTAATGGAGGCCCATTTTGCAACAGGGTCTTTCCTGTTCATTAGGTACTAATTGTTGACTCTCTGTGGGATCATTGATGACTTCCAAACATCATCCTGTTTTCAATGATACTTCTGAAGGAATGTATACCTTTATTTGGCTGTGGGGAGAAGGCCAGCTGGTTTGGAACCAACCAAATATTGAAGCAGCTTGGGGTAGTGGCTAGGAGATAGATGGTCTTTTTGAACAAGCATTTATTAAGCACCTGTTATGTACCAGGCATTGAGGCAGAGGTTGGGGATAGACCACAAAAAAGAGAAGTCATTCCTTCAAAGAACTTATCTCATCATGTTAGAAAAAGGTATATGTGTAAAAAGAGGAAAAGAACTGAGTTTGAAGACAATTTAGGTCAGTGGGCTTAACTAAAATTGCTAGTAAAATTCCATAATGTATTAATAAAGGGATGGTTACTGAATATCTAGAAAAGGAAGCAGTGATCACAAAGTGCCAATGGTTTCATCAAGAGATTGTCATGTCAAGCTAAATCTCATTTCCTTTTTTTTTTTTTTTTTGGAAGGATCATTAGACTAGTAACTGATCAAAGACACAATGGGCATGCTTTAAATATAATTTACCTAGATTTTAGCAAAGCATTTACAGATTCTTTTATGTTGTTTTTGTGGATAAGATGGAGAGGTATGGGTTAAATGATAATACAAGTTGGTGTTTTTGGAATTGTAGATTAACTGGGTTCCAAAGAAAAGTTTGGTTGGGTTGTTTTATTTTTTTTCCTCTTTTTCTTTCCTACCTTCCTTCCTTTTAAGGTGGAGTAGTTGGGGTAGGCTTCATAAAGGAAGCAGTTTATTATAGGGGAAAGGCCACTGATTTTGAGTCAGATCTGCTTATTACTCATGGGACATTTGACAAGTCAAGTGGCCTTTCTGGGTCTCACTTTCCAGACTGTAAAATGAAAGAAGGGTCAATCGTCGTGTTCTGACCCTAAAGCCTGTGACTCTAGGATTTTTGAGTTCAGGAGGCACAGAGAGGAAGTAGGAAGATGAGTTCTAGCTCTGTCCTTGTTGGGCTTGACTGGCCAAATGGAGGAGCAGGATGGCTTATTGAGAGGGCAAGCTGTTTCTGCTTCCCTATTTCACCTGGTGGGTGGGTGTTGATGGGTTATCCCTCCCTCCCCCCCTCCAGCTCTCCCTCCGTCTTTACACGCTCATTCCCCTTCGGGTCTGGTACACTCCGTGTCAGTGTCATTGGCACATGGCTTGGCATCCCGGCTTGCTCGCCATGTTCTCTCTCTGTCCTCACCCCGCCCTCCCCACCCTGCCATTAATTTTCGATCTGCTCCTCTCCCCATGAGAATGTGGGCTGTTCGGGAAGCAGGAAGCGCAGCCCCTGCCAGATGGCTAGAAACCCAGCATCTGTAATACTTTATCAGAAGAAATTACAGCCGAATCGCTCACTCTGATTAAACAGCCTGTCCTAGATCCTTGGCTGGCCAGCTGGACAATTTCAGGCTCTCACGGCAGGATGTAAAAATAAGACTGGTTTGGAGAGCCCAGGGTTGCTAATGGGGGGATGAGTGATGGAGCTGGGAAGGGGCAACTGTGGAGAAGAAGAGGGTACTGGAGAGACCCCTTTCCAGCAGGGTTTTGTGGGTGTGTCTTCGCAGGTTTTGGAATTGGTTTGATCGTCTCTCAGTCTCAGCGTTTCTCCCCCTCTATTTTTTTCTGCCGCTTGAGGTATCTCATGGTCTAGTTCCACCCTCATGTCTCAAGAGCCCTAAGGATTTTTCTTCCAGCTTCAAAGCAGTTTTTCTCTGGTAGGAGTCTGAATTATAGCACAAGCAAGGGACAGTAATGGGTCAAGCTGGCTTCTTCTCGTTTTGTCTTCCTCACTCACCAATTAGCAGCAAAATTCAAGATCACTTGCAGAGTAGGGAGCTGCAGGTGCTGGGCTTAGTACCCACTGCTCCATTTTGCTTTCTGATTTTCTCCTCACTTCCTGGAAGGCCTCCCTGCTTGGGTGGCTGAAGAGCTTCTGTTTCAGTCACCATGGCAAGCTCATGTTCCTGGACCAGAGAGCCGTCCCTGGTGGTGGCCAAACATATACTTGTTTTGGTTTTCGTTCTCCAGCCCACAGAAAGAAATCTCTTTCTTCCCAAAGTCCACTCTCCCAGATTGGAAAAGACTCAAGGCCCAGTGACATTTTCATTTGGGAAGTTCTTATTGCTTGTGAAAGGGCAGAGTTGGGAATAAGTTGGAAGAGCAGAGCCTTGACAAATGAGCAGAGACAGGTGTTAATATCACTTCTCACCTCTCTCCCTTCCTCTCTCCTCCTTTGACCCACCTCGTTCCTTTTTCTTTTTTTCAGATCCTAGGGAACAAGCCTGGAAGGAATCCTGGTGTTGATTCATAGACCTCCCTAGATGCCAGGCTGATCTTCTCTCAGCTTGGCCACTGTCTGGCTCTTGAGTGTATTGTTAAATTGAGCTGGAAAGCCGTCTCCCTCTTGTTCTTGCCCCTCTTTTTTGCTTCCTAGAATTTTAGGACTTTTAAGGAAAGCCCTCGGTTGAGTATTGCAAAAAAGGAGACTGCTTTTTAGAACAAAAAAAGAGCTTCTTATTTCTCTATGTCCTACCATTATTAAAAAATGTCTTCATTAATTCACCAGATGGAGCTGATTCTTCATTTAGGGAATTAGATCATTTGAGCCTTATTGACCTTAAGACTCAAAGACTTTTTAGCAACCTCTGCTTCTAGGCACTCTCTTCTCTGGTCCATCTTTCACACAGTTGTGATATTAATCTTCCTAATGCATAAACTTGACTGTACCATCCCCTGTTCAGAAGCCTTCATTTCCTCCCCAGTGACTTTTAAATGAGCAGAGACACCTTATTCTGGAGTATAAGGGAGGTCTTCTGCATTCAGGCTCCCTTTCCAGTTGAATTTCACAGTATTTTTCTCACTCTCCATTCTAGCCAAATGTAATACTAGTTCTTTCTCCTATCTGACAGGTTTCATCCCTTTTCTGAGAATTTGAGCAGACAGATTCTTTATCTGTGAGTTCACTCTCTCCTAATCTCTAGCTCTAAAGCCCCATTTGCCTTCAAGCCCCAGTTTGAGTCCCTAGTCTCCAAGAAGTCTTCCCAGATCACTCTAGATGAAAGTGATCTCCCCTCTACTTCAAAATGTCCAGTTACCATTACACTGTTTTTCTCCTTTGTACCTATCACATTTTCCTTTGTGCTCCACTCATTTGTTTAGATTGTAAATTGAACTGATGAATTGTTCTTGAGGTGCTGCTGCTCCTCCAAGGGTTATTTCTAGAGGGTCTCTTGTAGCTCCAAGATATGATTCATTTGCACCTGGCCTTCTGGGCCCTTAAGCTCTCTAAATCTGTCTTGGTCTAGGTGGAGGATCATTTCTGTAAGCACTGAAGGTTAATTGGGTCTTTAGGGGAGAGAGAGAGAGAGAGAGAGAGAGAGAGAGAGAGAGAGAGAGAGAGAGAGAGAGAGAGAGAGAGAATGGTCCTTGT
Source organism: Antechinus flavipes (assembly GCF_016432865.1). NCBI lineage: Eukaryota > Metazoa > Chordata > Mammalia > Dasyuromorphia > Dasyuridae > Antechinus > Antechinus flavipes. The sequence continues at coordinate 506,817,338 of NC_067399.1, forward strand.
GACTATCTTCCCTCCATGAATACTGACACTACCCAGATCATGTGTGAGGGGTGGAGAAGTTCTTTAGTTAGCAAACATAAAGGAAGGATTTCCTTTTGGGAAATTAGGATCCCTAAAGTCATTGCTGAAGTCAGAATAAAATTCCCAGAATGCCTGGCTCTTTAGATTAAATTTTGTAGGATCTGCTTCAAGACCAAGTCTGACTTGATGATTCTGATATGTACCATAGAACAGGGGACCTTTACCTATGTTTAGTCTTGGACATCCTGGGAAGTCTGGTAAAACCTGTGGACTCTTTCTCAGAATAATGTTTTTAAAGACATCAAACAAAATACGTAGGAGAAGAAAACCTATTATATTGAAATGCACTTGCTAGAACATTGAATGTTCCAAGGTTTCAATCTGTTCTCAAACCCCAGATTAAAAAATCCTGATATACAGAGAGAATATGTTTAATACTTTTAAAATCTTAAAGTACTATATAAATGCTGCCTATTGTTGTTGTTAATAGAGGAAAGACTATGATTTTAGCCCTAACTTTTCTGCTAGCCAAATATATAACCATGGGCAAGTTACTTTCCTTTTCTAAACCTCAGTTTAATTATCTGTAAAATGGGAAGAAGTTGCAGGGGGGTCATTCAGTTATTTGGTAAGAGGAATAATAGACTATGGGGAAAAGATTTCTTTGGATAGAATTTTTATCTGATTCTTCCAGGAAGAGGAGTGGGATATAGAAAGATAGCCCCAATTTCCTCTGGGATCAAAGGGCATTTAGGGGCAAACAGCTCTGAGAGAGCCAGGCCATTATCGCAAGACCTTTTCTGGTTCAGAAACTCCAGGCAGGAGGAAGGAATCATGCACCTTGGGAAAGGCAATCCCTCTCTTCACCGTGAATATTTCATTAGCAGATTAAAAATTTAAACTGAAATGGCCCTTGTACAGGGAGAAAACCAGCTTGGTTTCAGGTTCAGTTTAAGTATTTTTCTTTATAATGGAGTTGTGTCAATTAGAAAATGACATTGCTATTTAAAATGCCGTTCCGCAGCCCTCTTTAATTAAGGCAACGATATAATACCAATCTGCTCCCATTAATGAATTTTTAACTATCAAAATGAGAGCTGAATGATGCACAGTTAAATTCTTCAGAGTAAGCCCATGTGGACATTTGTAGAGAGACTTAAAAAAGGCAGATCAGGAGATTGTGTTCTGAGTAAAGCAAGCTAAATATGTATATCAGGGATGGGATGGTGGGAATTACATCTTCTTGTTGGCAAAAATTCCCCTAATGTTCCTATTTTAATACCTGGACTTTACTTGATGAGTTTGAGAAAACAGAGAAACCCAGGATCATGAAGTTGGAGCCCCAAAGGGCTTTTGGGGTCATTTTGTCCAGTGGTATCAAACTCACGTAGAAATACAGTTTACTAAGTCATATACATAAGAATCCTTGCTGGCTGCATATTGATTTAGAAAGCCACAAACTAACATTATCTATGTCTTATTTGGATTTGTCCTAATTTTGTTAAATATTCCCCAATTATGTCTTAATCTGATTTGGGCTGCTTAGGAGAGGCTGAGTAGGCTGAGTGACATCTCTGATCTAGTCCATCTTCTTTCATTTTACAGATAAAGAAATTGAGACTTCTCACTGGATGTCTCTCAGTAAAGTCCATGTTCAGACCCAAGTCTTCTGGCTGCAAATGTGGTCTTTATCCATTAGGCTGTCTCCTCTAATTTGTAGAAGAGAAGACACAATTATGACTTAAAGCAAGGATTCTTTTTTTTATTAATATTTTACTTTATTTTATTTAATAATAAATTTATATGGACAGAATCCATGCCAGAGTAATTTTTTTACAACATTATCCCTTGCACTCGTTTCTGTTCCAATTTTTCCCCTCCCTCCCTCCACCCCCTCCCCTAGATGGCAAGCAGTCCTATACATGTTAGATATGTTGCAGTATATCCTAGATACAATATATGTTTGCAGAACTGAACAGTTCTCTTGTTGCACAGGGAGAATTGGATTCAGAAGGTAAAAATGACCTGGGAAGAAAAACAAAAATGCAGATAGTTCGCATTCATTTCCCAGTGTGCTTTCTTTGGGTGTAGCTGCTTCTGTCCATCATTGATCAATTGAAGTTCAGTTAGGTCTCTTTGTCAAAGAAATCTACTTCCATCAGAATACATCCTCATACAATATTGTTGTTGAAGTGCATAATGATCTCCTGGTTCTGCTCATTTCACTTAGCATCAGTTCATATAAGTCTCTCCAAGCCTCTCTGTATTTATCCTGCTGGTCATTTCTTACAGGACAATAATATTCCATAACATTCATATACCACAATTTACCCAGCCATTCTCCAATTGATGGACATCCATTCAATTTCCAGTTCCTAGCCACTACAAACAGAGCAAAGCAAGGATTCTTAACATGACGCCTATGGATTTGTTGTTTAAACAGATTTTTGATAATTATATTTCACTTGGTTTTCTTTGTAATCATATGTATTTCATTTTGTTGATTTGAAAACATTATTTTGAGAAAGATGTCCATTAGCTTCGCAGACTCCGATAGAAGTCCATGACACAAAAATGGTTAAAAATTCCTTTCCTAGTACATGAATTCAAGGCCCAGCAGAGGGGGAACAGGAAGTTGAAGATATTTGAAATCATGTTACATGAAGATAAATGGAGGGAAAAGTTAAGATTGCATGAAAGTACTTGGCCAGGGAGTATGATAATTATCTTCAGGTATCTGAGGAACTGTTGGAATAAGACTTAATGTATGACTCTGGAGTACCAGGACCAGTGAAGGCAGATAATTTGTGCCAGGAGAGGCTGATTTCTGCTCAATATAAGGAAGAACTTTGCCATAATAGAGTTTTCCATTGAAATGAGTGGACTGCCTGGAGTGGGGAGCTCCCCTTGTGGGCCGGGTGCTGGTCCTGGAAGGCTGAGACGCTTCCTCCCCGAGGTTCTTTGGAAGATGGACGTTCTACAGCGGTATAAATGGCCTCCTGACCTGACACACACTTCAGGGAATCTTTCTCCCATGACCTGTTGATGATTTAAAATCAAGTATGTTGGGATGGCTTCTGTGAAGAACCTAGCAAGACTGGAGTTTTGCTTTATTTTTTTCCCGTTTCCTTTCCTGACAAAACAGCAGAAAGAAGTGGTAATCCAGTTAGAATAACAAACAGCTCGGAGCAGACTCTTCAGGACCACACAGAGCTCTGTGAATGGTTTCTTTCCGTTCCGCCTTAAAATGAGAATGGTTTTGGCTAAATTTGTTTTTCTTTGGTGGGGCGTGGAGATAGTTTGGCTTCTCTAATAGAATTCTGTTCTGGGCTTTGTTGTTTCTCTGTGGTACATAACAGGGAAATAATGGAGTGTATTTCTGTTCCCCCCTTCCCTGTGCTTCCCAAGACGCTTTCGGGTTCAGGGTAGGCAGAGTATATGGCCTGAGGCCCTCCAGCCACTTCTTGGTTAATGGAAGATAGACTTGGTGGCTTCTTAGGGGACATGGCTTATCTCTGCTCTGCTGAGCCTCTTTTGGGGAGCCTGAGATGCTGCAGAACCACAAGCAGCAATGCTTCTAGCTGGGGGGAGCACTCCAGAGTGGGTTGGGGGACAGACTTTAGGATTCCCCCTCATGAGGAGGCTGCCTCAGGGAAGCAGTGATGGAGAGGCTCAGGCCCAGGATAGGAGGAGCAGAAGGAGCTTACTGTTCTGGGGGCTGGGAACACCACCAGCTAGCAAATTTTTTTTTTAAATTATAATAGCTTTTTATTTTCAAAATATATGCACAAATAGTTTTCAACATTCACCCCTGCAAAACCTTGTGTTCCAAGTTTTTCTTCTTCCCTTTCCTCCACTCCCTTCCCTAGTAATCCAATATGTTAAATATGTACAATACTACTATACATATTTCCACAATTATAATGCTCCAGAAGAAAAATCAGATCAAAAAGAAAAAAATGAGAAAGAGAAAAAAAAAAAGCATAGCTTCATGTTTTAAGTAATTATTTTTGTCAACCACATCTAAGCTTAGTTCTTTCTGCCTGCCCAAAGAATACCCTCTAAATTTTAGTTCCCAGGGTCAAAGTTCAGCCTCCTTACTCTAGTTACAGGTCTGTTCAGAGGCAGATATGGAGGCTCCAGAGGCCATTTATTGAAATTGTACATATGTTAAAGCTGCTTCTGTAGTCCCATCTCCAAAATTGTGCCACACTCTTAAGTATCACTCTTCTTTCCTCTTCCCTCTTTTACGAGAAGTCCAAAAATCTAAAGCCATTTCTTGGTGGTTATCATGCCTCTTTATCTCATCATTTCTCCCAGACTCTCCCATAAATCACTTTTTGGTTTGTCTTCTGGGCAAGCATTTCCCCCCCTTTTCAGTTCACAAACTGCCTGTGGATTTAAAGTGATAAACCTAAGGTGTGGGGAAAATCTGACCCTTCTTCCCAGCCATCCCCATATGCTCCAGCTACCTCTCACTACTGTTAACTAGCATGCTGAATGAGAGGAGACCAGTCTCTGGTTTGGGCTCTTCATTGATTTGTGGTTTGATTTTGAGCTGGTATAGCTCTCTTTGGGCTCAGTGTCTCCTTTCCAAAAAGAGAGTGTTGGACCAGAACCTTGGCTTCGCATCCTGCCTTTGGCATTCCCTCACTGTGTGAACTGAGTTTAGTTTCTTCCTCTGTATTATCAGGATTTGGATGGTGGGGGTGGGGTGGGGTGGGGGAATGACATGATTAAATAACTCTGAGCTTCAGATCCTCCAAATCCTGTGATCTTGTAACAAAATGATCTCCCAGTCCTTTGCAGTTTTCATCTTTTATGAGTATTTAATAAGTCATATAAAAGCCCTTGTGTGCACATGAATGCTTATCCATTTGAGCTGCCCTTCGTCTTTTCCTGCTGCGTGACTATACCCCTAGTTGGGCAGAGGGCTCAACTCAGGGGCACCAGAGTTTGGAATACACTGGCGCTTTCTCTAGGACTCACAGAACAATCCCAAAACCAACCTGAGAAGGAGATCAAATGAGATATAGTCTCCTTAAGAGGCTCTGGGGTGCAGGGGAAACTGTGTTGGATCTGGAGTTAAGAAGCTTCCCCCCATTAATCTTCAAGGAAGACTAGCCTGATTTTTCAAAAGCAGTTCTAGTGGTCTGCCATTTTTTTTTTTTTTTCCCCATCCTGGGATCCTCCAGGCTAGCTCTTGGTAAATTCCAAGAGAGATCTGAATTGTCCACTGAGAGCTAGGCTGAAAGCATTAGCCTTCATCATTCCCAAGGGGGACCACTGCTTCCCATTGCTGGTCTGTTTGTTTTGACAAGGCTGAACAGATTAAAATGTGTTCACTCAACATGACTGGCGCTAATTGTATCACATTGTGGGACCGAAAATATTTGTTCTAGAGCTGTTATTATCTGCAGTGGCTTAAGTTCCCTTTTCCTCTGTCTCTTTAAATAAATCTAAACAAGGAGAGGAGTTTGGGGGAATTAATTGCTGCACTCTCACACTGGGCTGATTGCATCATGGCTTCAGCCCCTCTAGCTCAGCCTGGAGTACTCTTTTACTGTCTTTGAGTGAGAAGGTCTTGCTCCTTGTGGAGAGTGCAAGGAGGGAAATGAGATAGTTTGGATATGGAAATTTTTGGTTCTCTGAGCAGGAATTGATGCTGGATCAATCAGTCAATCAGATCAAATCATTTGGCATTTATTAAGTACCTGTGGTGTGTTAGACATTGTTCTGTGTGTTTAGAATAAAAATGTGATGAATGAAAAAAAATATTTCCAAGGCCTGTTACATTCTGGTAGGGAGAGAAAACAATATATATTTATATAGAGAATAAATACACATCAATTCAAAGGGAGTTTGAGAGGCAGAGTATTAGCAGCTGAGATGATTAGGAAAAACTTCCCATAGAAGGTAATTGGGACTTGAAGGTGCAGAAGGGGAATCTGAGACTGAAGTGAAGAGAGAGTACATTCTAGACGCAGGAGACAGATGGTGCAAATACACAGAAAAATGTCACATTTGAGGTACACTAAGGCCAGTATTGATTGATTGTAAAGTTTGTAGAGAGGCAGCTAGATGGTCTAGTATACTGGGTTTGGAATCAGGAAGACTCATCTTCAAGATTTCAAATACAGCCTTCCTAGCTATATGACTTTGGGAAATCACTTAACTATGTTTGCCTCAGTTTCTTCATCTGTCAAATGAGTGGAGAAGGAAATGGTAAGCCACTCCAATATCTTTGTCAAGAAAATCTCAAATGGGATTACAAAGAGTTGGACATGACCGACTGAACTGAACAATAACAGAGAGGAATAAAATAAGAAGATTGGACCAGATTACAGAGCGTTTCAGATACCAAGCATAGTTAATAGAGATCCTGGAGGTAATTGGGAGTCACTGGAGCTTATTGGGCATGGGAATGACAATGTTGGAGTTGTGCTTTAGAATAATTACTGGCAACTGAATGGAGAATGGATTGGCGAGGGAAGAAGCTTGAAGTCTGGAGACCAGTTAAAAAGTTATTGTAATAGTCCAGGTAAAAGATGATAAGAGTCTGAACTAGGATGGTGGCTATGTGAATGAGAGGAGATAAACATGAGAGAGAGTGTGAAGTAGAAATGACTAGATTTTGCAGTAATTGCATATATGGGAGTCAAGAATTATACTGTGGCTGCAGACCCTAGTGACTGGGAGGATGGTGGTGCCCTTGAATAGTGATAGGCAAGTTGATAAACAGGAGATTCAGCATGCAAGATAATGTGTTTTGGACAGGATGGTAACGTACGGGATGGGAAGTAATTTTCAAGGATTCAAAAATCAGAGTAGGGCAAGGATGTAAAAACCAAACAGAAGATTTTCTGTTTGATCCAAGAGGCAGTAGGGAGCTACTGGGGTTTGAATGAGGGAGTGACATGGACAGAATCACACTGAAAAGAAATCACTTTGTCACTTCTGTGCAGGTTAGACTGAAGTGGGAAGAGATACTTGATGCAGGGGCACAGTTAGGATGGTGAGAAGTGATGAGAGTCTGCTTCTGTGTCAGTAGAACCAGAGGGCCATTTATAAGACATGACACAGGTAAGATTACATGCTGGTCATATATATAGGGCAAAGTTGTGAACCTGGGAGCCTGGAAGAATGGCACCTTCCACAGATCAAGGTAATGACCTTTGGAAGAAGGATGAATTTTGAGGAAAAGATAAAAAATTTTGTTTTAGATTCTGTTTGATATGTCTCTTAGACATCTATTTTGAAATTTCCAATCAGCAATTGATGAACCTCAAGGAAGAAATTGGATCTGGAAGTTATCAGATAATAGGAATAGGTGTCATAAGACAAAGTCTTGGGGGAATAGCCACAGTTAGGGATGTCGTGTGGCTGGTGGATCAGGAAACAGAAATCAGGACTGCCTTCCTTTCCTTCTCCCTTTCTCTCTTTACTCATCCCCTCTCCATCTCTTCTTCTCTCTCCTACTTATTCTATTTCTGTCTATCTGCCTAAATCTGTCTCTGTTTCTTCCTCCCCCCTTTCTGTCTATTTCCACACATACTCTCCTTTCTCCCCATTCTTCAAGTTAATCACCAAATTAAATGCCTACTGTGTGTATAGTTCAATGCTAGGCACTGGTCTAGACTCTAACTTCTTGAATTGTGATTTGCAACCATTCCATATGGGATCTTGTTACTGAATATGGGGGTCATGAAATTAGGATTTATCAGTAAATGTTTGATTTGTATATCTATTTTATATACCTACATACTCAAGGCATGTAAAAGTTTCTCGCATAAAAAGGGGCCACAAGTAGAAAAAGTTTCAGAAGCCCTGATCTCGAGTACCTATAAATGTTTACTGTGTGTATAGTTCAATACTAGGCATTGATGGGACAGAATACAGTTTCATAGGGACAAATACACAAATTAGGTACAATACCTAAAACAACCATGATAAAAGAGTGAGATAAACTGCAAAGAAGTATTTCAGTCTGAATGCTATTAAACGTTTTGAGGAGGAAGAGATCTAGGAAGAGTTCTGGGCATTGATGGAAGGGAAGAAAGGGTTTTGACAGAAAGGGATTTGCAGGGAAGAAATAGAGCAGGAGAGGCTCCTGGAATCTGAATCTCCATTCCTGTGGGCAAATTCTCCCCTTTCATTGTTTTTCCTGCCAGAATACTAGGAATAGCAAACCTCCTCCTTTATAGCACCCAAGCTCCTTGAGAGTACGGATAGTTTTATTTTTGCCTTTGTATCCCTAGCTCCTGCAACAGTAACTGGCACATAATATGGGTGTTTAATAGATCCTTGTTGATTTCTCTCCAAGGTCTGAGAATCTTAAGTCCTCTTTGTCCCGTGTCTGCAAGAGTTCAGAGCGATGTAAGGGGAGAGCTCTTTGGTCCCTGCCTCCTCATGGGCTTATTGTAGTCTGTAAGCAGACCGAAAATTAGCGTTTGATTTTTATGTTTTTGGAGGGGAATGGTTGGGGGGATGGCTTTATTTTTGGTGCAGTGGAGAACCTGGACTCTAGTTCTGGATTTGTTATTTGCTGCAGATCTGTGTAACCTTTTACAAATCAACCTTCCCTCTTAGGGTCTCACTTTTCTCAGCACAGTGTAAAGAGACTTGGAATCTGGAAAAGGTGGATTCAGATCACATTTCCTGACCTTACTCTCAGTGTGACTGTGAGTAAATCAACTTAACCTCCTGATTCGCCAGATTTCCATTGAAGCAGCCAGATAGAGAGTGGTAAGGGAATTAGTTCTGGAACTCAGGACCTTGGTTCAAGATCGCTGCTGACTTTTCCTTGTGAACCTGGATAATCAATGTGACCTGTCTTGGCTTGGCTCTTTGTCTGTAAGATGAGGGGCTGAATTATATGATTTCTGAAGTCCCTTCTAGTCTTACATTTATGATTTCACTGCTAATACTTACCTCATAGGGTCGGATGAAATAATGTCAACTTAGAAATGTCATGTGAATGTCAATAGGATGAGTTAATGTATTGAATAGACAACTAGCCTTGAGACAAAAAAGATCTGGGTAGATCCTGCCTCTGATGTGTCATATACTTTTTTAATGCCTTAGGCAGCTTTTTAAGTTAATATAGATTCTATCTATCTATCTACTATCTATCTATCTATCTATCTATCTATCTATCTATCTTATATAGCTTGAGGGGTTAGAGAGAGTTTCCACCTTTACTGTTCTTTGCAGTAATTGTCAGTTATATGTAAAATGAAAAAGTTGAATTAGAAGATCTCTAAGGCCCTTTTCAGTTTTAGATCATATTAATCTAATATTCTAGATCAGCAATTTCAAGAGATATATGTGCCTATGAGAAATAGCACATTTATTCAATCAGTCAACATTTATTAAATGCCTATTGTGTGCACGTAGAACTGTTTTAAAAAAGTTACCAGGTATGTGATATCAAATACCAGATTTCTGGTCCAGACAATGAATTCTGTAAGACCAAAGACCATTATCAGGAGGCCTTAGGTGGGCTAAGATGCTTAATTATAGAGGCAGTTGAATAGAGTTTTCCAAACTTATATTACCCTCTAGCCCCCTAGTTTTAAGAAAGTCTTTCACAAAAATGATTTTCTCTTTAGTTGTGTTCATGGAAATAATAGAATGAATTGCTTTTATACTTTAAAACATGAATTTAAAACTTCGGTTCATGTCAGGACATTTGTTTCTAAGTTGAATTCCATTCTCCTCCTCTGTTTCCAAAATATATGCATTTTTTCCCATGGAAGCACATTAGTTCACTACCAGAAAGTGATCCCAACAACTTGCCAGCTTGAAGTTCAAGGTTCTGGGAACTTCTGTTGAAGACTAAAATCTCCCAGTTAGTCCTAGGTAACTCAACTCTTTGGTAGTTCCTCAGGGCTGAATGGGCCAGTTTTGTGGGCTGGTTTCTTGGTTGTTGGAGAGGATATGGGGCATCTTTTTCAGGGTACACTGTCCTGCTCTTTCCTTACAACTAGGTGGTCAAAAGGAGACAGAAACTTGATCCACACAGCATCTCAAGATCTCTTGGCTCTGGTTGCTAGTTGGGGGCTTGGAGGGAGTGATTCAGGACTGGCTATGGAAGCCTGAGAACCACTGGCTGTAGGCGTCTTGGGTGGAAGGAGAAAAAAACTTGAGTTTTACTTTAAAAGCAAGAGCAAATAACAGACCAGAAATTCTGGCAGGACAAGCAGTGTGCACTGTTATAGATTTTGGATTTTTTAAAAAACGTTTTTTATTAATGGATTTAAAGGACTGACAGCGTCTGGTATAGTTGGAATTGAAGCTAAAAGGTTGGGGTAGATGACTCAGTCACATCCATCCCGTGTCCTTATGGAGGACTCCTAGTTAGAACTTACAGTTCTACCTTGTTTAAACCAACCCAGTATAAGAAAATCTGGATTTCCTATGCTTTTTATCACACAGTTAAGAGACAGTCACAAACATTTATTAAGGACTTCCTATATATTAGGCATTGTCTTAAACTAGTGAGAATAGAAGAAAAACTTGGTCGCCATCCTCAAAGAGTTAAGTGTTCTAATAAGAAAAGATAGAATATAGATATAACTGGGACATGCAAGATGCATATAGAGTAGATGAAAATATCCTTCAGGTGGTGTCAGGAAGCATTCCCCAAAGCCCCTGGAAGAGGTGAATTTTTTTCCCCTTTTGGGATTGATCAGGATGGCCTGGATCTGAATCCCAAGATATTTATGTTATATATGTCAGTGATCACTTAGCTCCACCCAGTCCTGTTTTCCTCATCTGTAAAATGGGAACAGTAAATGCTTGTAGTGTTTTAGTAATGATAATAAAAATAAGAAATAATGGCTAGCATCTATATAGCACTTTAATGTTTGTCAAGTACCATGCCACAACAGGCCAGGTCAGGAGAGAATAGATGATATTATCCCCATTTTACAGATGAAGAAACTGAGGCACAGAGTAGTAGTTAAGTGTTTTATCAAGGTTGCTTAGTAAATATTTACCTCACAGTGTTGGGCCTTCTGTCAGGGGGGAGACTGAGTTCAAATTTGACTCCTGATATTTACAAGCTATGATCCTGAGCAAATCACTTAATCTGTATTCATCTGAGTTTTTTTAAATTGTCAAATGAGGACAATAGTAGTACCTGTCTCCCAGGGTTGCCGTGAAGATCAAGTAAGATAATATTTATAAAAAGTGTTTAGCATAGTACCTGGCACATAGTAGGCTCTATATAAATGCTTATTTGTTCTCTCCTTCCCTCAAATGAGATAAATATGGAAATTGTAAACTTTAAAGGGCTATATAGCTTTCAGAAATCATCATCATTTTCAGTCTTATTTCATTTATTGGATCCTGAACTCCATGAGGACTTTACTATCTGAACTTACTTATTTTTGTGCCCCTTATGATATATACATTGGATCCATGCATGTGGGAAGTGCTTAATTAGTATTTCTTGAATGTTGAATGAACTCACATAGAAGATAAATCAGTAGGTTTTTATCATACCAAAAAACTCCACGTAGGATGGATTGGAATTAGTGATCCCCCTTCAGCCAACCAGGATTTACAGAAAGATCTCAAAGCCTATTCTTTCTGTCTCTCCTTTCCATTATTCCTCTCTATTGGGAAAAACAATATATTCTTTCTTGATCCTCTAATGGACTTGATAGAACAGGGTTTCCCTCATCCCTGCTTTGAATAGTGAGTTCCTTCATTTTTCATTCTTTCATTTTTCATCCACTTATTCACTTAGTCAACATTTTGATTACCTCGTGTGTAAAAATGGGCTAGACCCCAAAGGGAGACCACGGTGGGGGTCCCCTTGGGCTCTGGCCATATGGAGACAAATCCACTGAGGAGTGAGTAGCATGCAGAGTAGCTTGCACAAGTCTGATTTGCCCACATCCCTGGAGGAACGTGTGAAGGGAGGTCTTACTGTGGGCACACCACAAATTCCCATTCTTATATGAATGTTCTTAGAGTTGGCCCAGAGGAGCTCATGGCCCCAGTCTCAGGGCTGAAGAGGAGGGGGGAGGCGGGGCAGAAAGGGCCCTTTCCTTTAAATAGATCTGGGTGGTTCTGGAAATGTTGGCTTTAAAGTTCCAAAGCACTGGGCCTGCCCCATCTCACTGAGCTTCAGAAAATCTCGTATATAGATATAACTTGGATATTATGTTCTGTTTTACGGATGAAGTAACTGAGTGTCAGCAAAGTCTCATGATCCCAGTAGAGCTTCACTGCTGGTAATGCTAGAAGGAAGCATAATTTAAACCCTGGTCTTTTTTGACTTTAGATATTTAAACTTATTTTCTGAAATGGCTAAAGTATGTGAGGGAGGCAGGAACAGAATCATTCATCGAGATAGAGGAAGGAGAGAATGTGACACATTTCCAAGAGAGGAAGAACACCCTGGAGCTGTGGAGGTTATGTCCTGGGTTCAAGGACTTTCCCTCCCCGACTTGTGTGTCTGTTGGAGGGAGGAAACTGTGACATCTTGTGTGGATGCTGTCGCTGTAGGGATGGATTTAATTTGTTTGTTGCTCTTTATTTCTCCTATCTCCATAGCAGCCTTCCTCAGAGGGGCCAGTGGGGCCTGGGATTGGTTCCATTCCCAGAGGGTGCCTTCTCGGTGGTCTGTGGTTTTGTGTTTTGTGTTTCAGGCTATGTCTGGGTTTAGGTACTTAATGAATGCTTTGGGTAATGGTGTTACTGAAGGGAATGAGGAAAGGATGGCTGATTTTGGCGGAGGCCATGGGGATATTGGATCTTGATGTCTCAAGTTGGGGTTAGAACTGGAAGGCAGTGAACATTGGTCTGTCTCTCTTATCCCAAGACTGTGACTTTAATTTGCTCTAATAATGTGTTACACTTGAATAATATTTTATCCACACATAGATATATATATATATATGTATACACATATATGTATGTGTGCATACATATATATGTATACCTCATGTAATCTTTTGAAGTAGGAGGGCAGGTTTATTATCCCCATTTTTAGAAACCTTATTTTTTATTTTTTTTTTCGTTTAGATGGTTACTTTCATGTTCTCCTTCCTTCACCCCTACTGGGAAAAAAAACAACAAAAAAACAAAACACAAGCAAAAGCTTTGTAACAAATATACTTAGTCAAGCAGAACAAATTCCCACGCTGGTCATGTGTAAAAATTTATGTCCTTGTCTGCATCTGGAGTCTGTCACCTTTTTATCAGGAATTGGGAAGCAAGTCCTTGAAAATGGTTTGTCATTACAAAGTTGTTACTGTGTAAACTGTTCTCCTAGTTCTGTTCATTCCACTCTGTATCAGTTCATACAAGTCTTCCCAGGTTTCTCTGAACTGCCCCTCCATTCTTTCTTGTAATGCAGTACTGTTCCATTATATTTTTCTATTATAATTTTTTCAGTTGCTTCCTAAATGATGGACATCTTCCTAGTTTTAGTTATTTGCTATAACAAAAAAATCTTCCTTAAAACATTTTTGTACATTTGACAGAGTTGTGTAAGGGAGTGTGAAGTTAGGAGAGTCTTGGACTTAGACCAGAACCAGTTCCGATACTTGGGCCCAGCACAAGTGAGTGCTGCCAGGGGTCCACACACACACATTTCTACCCTCCTTTCCCCACTGCCTCGCTGTTTGCTTGCATATTTATAACAAAACCTTCTCTTCAGTCAGACACACGAGATGCCAGGAGCACAAAGACAAGCCTGTCCCCAAGGAGCTTCCGTTCTATTAGAAGGCATTTGGAAAAACTAGCTTGAGCAACAAATTTTGGCCACTTACGATATAGTTGTATGCTGGTTGGCTGAGCGTTCTCCCAGCTGTGGAGGGAGGCAAGTATCCTGGGTTGGGACTATTCCTGGGGGAAGCGTGAGAAATTTTGAGAACTTTGTCAGGCAGGCTCTGGCCCCCACCTTCTCCTCACCCCTTCCCCCCCCCCCCCTGCCCCGAGCTTGCTGGGCTGAGTCTGGGGCTCTGGGGAAAGGGATGGTAGACTTGAAGGCATAGTTCATTTCCTTTCTAGCTCTTCCGGCCTTGTGGAGATTGTGTTCTTAAGGCTGACCTAGAACATCCATTTAGAAATACCAAATCAGTTATCAGAGAGCCAGAGTATGTGGCAATAAGATCCCATTGTTCCAGATGGAGATGAGGGCTGGTTAGACCGATGTGTGCCCAGGATAGTCTTGCCAACTAGTCCAGAGGACACAGCTCATCTACGTCTCCTATCAGAGAGCTACCTTGAATCGAGATTTTCTATGCTCCCACTTGGCTGGTGGATCCTGGGTCCTGGGGTCAGTGGGCAGCAGCTAGCTGTTTGATCCTGTAATTCTGTAAATACGAGAAAGCAAAGGCAGAAACTCCTGCTGACTTGTAGAGTGAAGTATTGGCTAAATCTTCTTCCATTCGGGCACCAGGAAGGACTCAGGAAAAGCACGGATAGGAGAGCTGTGGACCTGATATGATTTAGAAGAGAGCAAGGGGTTAGAGCTGGAAGGATCTGTACTTTAAGCATGACTCCTTCCCTCACCCTTTTATGGATGAGAAAAGTGATGTTTAGAGAGTTTAAGTGATTTGGCCTAGTTAACGCAACTGATAAATTAATGGCAAGATTGGGATTTGAACCCGGATCCTTGGCTTCCACAGGCAGGATTCTTGTTATTGGTAACTGAGAGCCATCTGCCTGATTTCAAAGCTGCATTGAAAAGTTGGCTCTCTTGTCCAATCTTGCACAGGGAAGCTCCTTTGAGAGCTGGGGACCTAGGAGCTATTTTACCCAGACCTTGGAGACTCTCCCTTCTTAGTTGGTTTTTGTCTTTCATGTCTGAACACTTGCTGGACTTGAAACAGGGGAATCCTTGCAATATCCCACTGTGGAAGATATGGAAGGGGGCACCTGGAAGATTGCTCAGGTTACTTCTGCATTTTGGGGAACCATAACCTTCTCCTTCCGTTTAAGAGCAGGTATCATCTGAGTGCAAATGATCTTGGGGTATAGGCTCAGTAGAAACACTGCTGGGTCAAAGGATATGCATATTTTATAGTCCTTTGGGCACAGTTCCATATAGCTCTCCAGAATGGCTGGATCCATTCACAACTCCACCAGTAATGTATCAGTGCCCCAGTTTTCCCACATCATAGGATAATTGTAAAATGAGCTGCACATCTTAAAGTGAAATTAAGGCAGTTTGGTGGGGCAGGGCAATGGTGAGAGTGTTGAACTTGGAATCAGGAGGTCCTGAATTCAATTCCTGACTCAGACACTTATTAGGATAAAGTCACTTAATCACTGTCTGCCTTGGTTTCCTCATTTGTAAAATCAACATAATAGCATCTACCTCCCAAGATTTTTCCTAGGATTAAATGAGTGTGTAAAGTTCTTTGTAGTGTTTAGAGCCCTATGTAAATTCTGATGACGATGATAATGATGATGATGGAGGGGGAACATGATCCAAATTAAAGAGGTAGAGAGAACCAGCACGCAGCCCCTCAGGGTGTATCATACAGTAGGGACTCGCAGCTGCTTTCTGTTTCTATTGGCCCTGTGGTCTGGCCCATGGAAACAGCTGACTTCGGGTATGGCTGTGAGTGTGAGTCACTTGTTTTTGGGTGTCATTTTGGACATCTCTCAAAGGAGGAGGCTGAGCTAGATGAATCTACCACCTTGGACTTTCTTTGAGAATAGGATTCCCAAACTGGGCTCCTACGTATGGTTTTCCTTGCTTCTGTGCCCTTGTCTCTTCCTTCTGCTGGTGAGATTGGGCTGTTAGAATAAATACATTTAGAGCTGAAGGGGATTGTAGAGTCATCTCGTCTGTCTCCCCCATTTTACAGTTCAGGAAACTGGGACCAGAGAGTTGAATAATTTGTTCCATTAACATAATAGAGATTGGAACTTAGAAAGGCCTCTGACTGGATCACAGAAGAGGAAGCAAAAGAAGTGACCAGAGAATCTATGTAGATATATGTGATTATTAAGGATATGATTAAATTATAGGTAAAATTATAGGATTTTGACTTATCCAGAATAAAAGTGGGAAGTGTCTAAATGACCAGATATTTTATGAGGAATTTAGTGTTCTGATGGGCACAGCAGCATACAAATAAAGATACTTCCAGGTAGAAGTCTTGCTGGGCCTGCCTCAATGAACAGATAAGATTCTTTTGTAATGTGTATACATTGTACTAATGTCCTTGAAAACAATTTGCTTTCTTAAGTAGGTTAAGCATGCCCTCCTGCAATCTTGTTTAATTGGTTTTCTTGGTAGTTTAGAGGAACCATCACCTCTGAACAAGGGATCCCATTCTGGATAGTAAAGTCACAACTAGGAAGTTGTACTTTATTAAAATATGGAAGGCTGTCTATGTTGTGGAAATGGGAGCTGGGACTCCTGGGTTCTTTTCTGAATAGAGATCCCGCGTGGCTTTGGACAAGATTGCTGTTATACTGGGAGTGACTTTCCTTGTTAGGGGGCAGAATTCAAACAAGATGCATTTGGAGGGAACGTGGAAAAGCTTTTTAACGATTTTGGCAGTCTAGTGAAGTCTAATGATCTCTTCTTAATGTTTTAAAGTAGTAATTGATGGAAATGTTAAATTTCAGTTAACTGTTAGTGAAAAAATAGATGTAATTTTCCTCCCCTCCCATAGATACCCTGAAATCTTCCCAAAGATACAAGGTTAAGAATTCCTGGTATAGTGGAGTTAGGACACCTCGGTTTTAATTCCATACCTGAAAATTACTGTGATCGTGTGCAGCTCAGGTCATCTCTGTAAGCCTTAGTTGCCTCACCTGTAAAATATGGATAATAATATTTATACAGCCTACCTCACAGGGCTGTTGTAAGGGCCGTACATTGTAAATCTTCAAGTTCTCAGATAATTGTGTCTAAAGGAAGCAATTTGAGCTCAGGAGAGAGATATGTTATGTGAACAGAATGCTTTGTTATGGTAATAGCTCACATTTATATAGTGCTTTATGCTTTACAAAGCACTTTCTTTCCTCAGCCAGGTAAGATAGGTAGTATTTCTATGCTATTAAGCCATCTGAAGCAAGCACCACCAGTCACCTGAGGAGCTGGCCTAGCTCCCTGTGCTTCAGGGAATCTTATTAAAACTTAGTCTCTCTTTTCCTCCCTTCTTTTCCTTTCTTCTCTCTCTGTCTCTCTCTCTGTCTCTCTCTGTCTGTCTGTCTGTCTGTCTCTCTTTCTCTGTCTTTGTCTCTGTCTCTCCCCTTCTTACTCCTTCTAGCTTCTCTCTTTCTCTGTCTCTTTCTGTCTTCCTCTGTTTTTTCTTTCTTCTCTCCTCTTTCTTTTTTGTCTCTCTCTTCCCCCCCCTTCTCCTCCTCCTCCTCCTCTTCTTCTTCCTTCCCCCTCCTTCTTTTCTTTCTCCTCACCTCCTCCTCCTCTTCCTCTTCCTCCTTCTCAGGCCTGCTTTAGGCCTCTATATTTCTCCCTTTGTCTCTTTCTGACTCGCTCTTTCTCTGTCCTTCTCTGTTTTTCTGTCACTGTCTCTCCCTTAGCATGCCTGGTTTGTGACTGACATTATCTCTGAAGTCACTTCTTACATTTCTTACGGGCAAATCCGATTGGTGGGAGTGAAAAAGAGACCTTGACTGTCTGGGAATTTATCACTAGTAGAAGGTGTGAGGGTGATAAGTTCCCAGGCGCTCTGTAATGGACCACCCTGCTTGACATTTTTCTTTCCAGCAAATGACCTTCCCACTGGCTCTCCAGGACTGGCCTTGCGTTCCAGCTTGGGGTGGGACGGAGAACCCACAGATACAGCTTTGCTCCCCTGAGGTCCTTGGGAGAAAAGAACAGGCTGAGTAACAAACAGCATTCTATTTCACTGTGCCAGGAGCTTGGAAATCAAGCATTTAGTAAGCACTTAACTAGTGGTAGGTACTGTGTTCTATGACCAGGGGTACAAAGAGATAAATGAAACCATCCCTGCCTTCAGAGAGTTTATATTTAACCTGGGAAACATGTCACATATAAGGATAAATTGAAAATAAATCGTTTGGTGGGGAAGGAGGGAGAATCATCAAAAGTTGGGGACATCAGGAAAGGTCTCATGTAGGATGTAGGGACTTACAGGCTAACTTGCAGGCTGTTGCTGTTGTCAGCATATTGAACTATACCCAGCTCAAGTTGGCGTAGATCTGTTGGGAAGAAGGAATGATAGAGCTTCACTTTGTGGTCTTTGGCTCTGGTGGGTCTGAGTGAAATGAAAGACTGTTTTGCTTTTAGCTATTATAGTGTCGTAGATTTAGAGATGGAATAGAGTCCGACCCTCTTCTTTACAGATAAGGAAACTGAGGCACAAAGTAGTTAAGGAGTTTTTTCAGGGTCCTTTACTTAGCTGGTGCCCGAAGCAGGACCTCCAAATCCAGTGCCCCATGAATTATTCCAAGTTTGCTTCTCTAGAAAGAGATGTGTTTAAGCTGTCTCCTAATATTTTGCTTAGGGAGGAGGGAAAGGAGTATGCTTCAGTAGTGGAATTCCCACCCAGTCATACCATCTGGGAATATGAAGACCAAGAGCTCTTTAGTGGTGGTGGTTGATCTGGGATGGTATCTTGGTCTGTTGCCTCCTAGGCTGGAAGGTGGAGGCAGTTCTGTGTTTTGAATACTAGACTATAATCATACAGCTGGATGCCACATTTTTGGATAGAGTGCCATGCCTGGAGTCAGGAAGAATCATCTTTCTGAATTCAAATCTGACCTCAGATATTTACTAGCTGTGTGATCCTGGGTGAGTCACTTGAACTGTTTGCCTGTTTCCTCACCTGTAAAATGAACTGGAGAAGGAAATGGCAAACCCCACTGCACTATCTTTGCCAAGAAAACCCCAAATGGGGGTCACAAAGAATCAGACATGACTGAAAATGACTGTACAACAGTTATAAATATCCATGTTGCCAGAGACCTTGCAGAAGTCTGATTTAGGTAGGATGCACTTTCTCATTTTCCTCTTGATGAGTGGGTTTTAATTACCAAAATTCAACACCTTCCCTTGCAACTGGTTAACTTTCCCTCCCTCTAATTAACATTTAGTTTAGAAAATATTTATTGGCATTTGCTGTTTGGAAGTCAATGAGAGGAGCCATGAAGATGAATAAGCTTTAGTTTCTATTCTCAAGGAGCTCATTTATTTGGAAGGATTATTCACTCATGAAAAGGTCAGCCACAGTCAATGAACAGGCACATCAGTGAACACCTACTGTGTGCCAGGAACCGTGCTAAGTTTTGGTGCCAGTGGCTGCCAGCCAGTGTAAGCTCCTACTCGGTGCCTGGAGTTGCTCCTCAGAGGTGTGTGATATCTGGCTTAGGGAACAACCACGTTTTCTAGTTGGGAGATGTCTGGTCAGAGGTCATCTAGACCAATCTCCTCATTTATAGGAGAGGAAACTGGCTGCAGAGGGAGGGGTCCAGTTGCCCATGGGCATAGGGAAGAAGTAGAAGTATTTGATGGGAAGAGAGGTAGGGAGAGGGCGTTTGGCTTGCCCCTGGCAATTCCATGAACAGGGGCTGAGAAAAGTCAATTGTGTTCAGGGGAAAGTGGATGGACAAACCTGGCTGGAATGGAGGGTTCAAGGAAGAGCGGACAGGGGACCACAGAATAAAATGTTGTTTTGGGTCAGTTTCCCTGCCATCTCCTCCCTCTCCCCCCCAACCCAAGACTTTGGTGGATCATTGACTCTTTGATTAAGAATCACAAGGGACGTTTCTCATGCAGTGCTCTAGTTCTTTATGCACCTCTTAGGACCAATGACTTATCCAATGTTGAACAGGAACGCCCGACCTACGATTGGAGCCCAGGGGTTCAGGAGGGTGGTCTGGGTCCCTTGGAGCAGTATCTTGAGAGAAGAAGCAATAGATGGTGTAACGCATTGCTATTTTTTGTATACACATTTCTGAAACTGGGGAATTATGATGATGACTAAAAATGGCGCTGCTTGAGCATTGTGCTTCATTTGGCTTGGGGCTTTTCTTTTACATATTAGGGCATTCTTCAAGCCAGGTTTGGGGAAAAAATGTCTTGCTGAGTTGAGTTGTATTGCATGAAGGGACTGAAGATCTTCTGATGACGGCAGGGGGTGGGAGGAAGGGAAATCACTTGCTGTGAGGGACTTTGCCCAAAGGGCAATGGGGTATGATGGGACAGAACTGGAGAGACTTAGCTTCTATTTGTGGCTTTGCCATTTACTTTTCCCTTTCTGTCTACTGGGAACCCCATTTTTCCATCTACCAAATAGAAATAGTATACCTGATCCATCTTTTCCCCAGGGCCCTGAGATAGAGGCTGTGGGGTGCGTCCTCGCTCTGCTGGACACTCACTGTTTGTGGGATCATGGGCAGGTCACTTACCCTCATAGAAGTCTCATTTTCCTTGTCTCTAAAATAGAGAGACTGGTGCAGTAAGAGCTCTGCATTTGGGGTCAGAGGACTTGGGTTGCAGTCTCCTCTGTCGCTTACTAGCTGTATAATCTTGGGTGAATCCTTTCATGTCTGACCTCGATTTTTTTTCTGTAAAATGAGGGGCTTGTGAAACTGGTCTCTAAGCCCTCTTCCAGTTCTAAATTCACGATCCTGGGATTTCCAAAGATACACTGTTTACTCCTCCATCCTACTGGGTTGAGATCCTGATTCTTTCTGCCTTTTGCTCCTTCTGTCTTGACTTTAGCAAGTCACTACCTCTCCAAATCTCAGTTTCATCTTTCTCTAAAGTGAGGGCATTGGACTCGTCTGTCTCTAGGCTTCCTTCCGGCTCTGTGATTCTGGGAGATAGTGTGTATAAACCACTTGGTAAGCTCTGAAGAACTGTGGGCCTGGAGGATGCTCTGATGCAGATCGCAATGGCGATGATGGTGACCCAGTGAGGAAGGAAGACTCGGTAACTTAGCTCATTTCTCGTGGCCTCAAGAGACCACAGATTGGGAAGACAAAGTCTGTGTCTTGGTCTTGGTCTCTGCTCAGCAGTGTCCAACTGTTGGAGTCCCTGGGAGGGAGGAGATTTAGCATCTTTCTGATTCCATTTTGAACAGTAAAGTCCTTTCACGTGAAGACTTTTCTAGTTTTTCTTCAGAATCTGAGTGCTGGGGCTCCTGTCAAAACAGCTCCCCTGCCCAGCTTCTCTACCTCCCCACCATGTTTTAGGAGTCATTTTACTGCTTACCTCATCCATTGTCCCAAAGCTTGGGTAAGGCATCTCCCCTAAATCCCAGTGTCTATTAATTAGCCTGGGGGGAGGAGGAAGATTGAAAGTAGGGTGGTACTTCCAGAATTGGTAAATTCCCCTCTTGTGAGGGCACAGCCTGGAGAGAAAGACAAAAACAAACAAACAAAAACCAACCCCCAAAACACACACAAAAGCCTGAGGTCTTATCTGTGCCTCTCAAGCCCTGTTGCAATCTATTTTGTATAGGGTTGAGAAATGCAGATGGTTGCTGATAGTCACTAGGGCATTTCAGCACTCAGGGGTGGTTGGGCTGGTTTAGTTCCTGCCTGGGGTGGAGTGGGACTTTTTCATCAGGATGAGAAACTTGGCCACAGTTCACCACTGAGTGAAGGTTTCCTGCCTTCTCCTGCCTGGTGCCCTGCTGTGCTGAAGGGGCCAGAAGTGAGAATGAGAGTGGCAGTGGGCAGAACAGAGCTGGGTCAGCTTCCCAAAGCCAACCGGGGGGCTGCCAGCCTGCCTGGGGCTCAGGCCGCTGCCTCTGTGTCCCTCTCAGGGGAAACTCTCCCCTTCTTCCTCCTCCTCATGCCCTCCTCAGAGGCTTAGAGAGGGTTCCAATCTGCTGTGCTTGAGAAAATTAGGCAGCCCCCATGCTGTTTGCAGGAGAGCGCTTGGGGGAGAGGGTGACTGGCTGGAACACAGTGCTAAAGGTTCTGGTTTCTTTGGTGGGAGGAGTGCAGGTCTGACAGGACCAAGGAAGTTGGTGGTTCATAGGTTTAACACTTGAAGAGATTCAAGATGCCATTTAGTTTGGGCATAGAGGGGAAAGTTACTGCCCTTCTCTGGGCGAATACATCATCAAAGTGGAGTCCATCAAAGGATCTTCCAGCTCAAGATCTGTGGCCCTTTGCTCCCAAAGCCTCATGAGTAATAAATAGAAGAGTGGACATCTGAAAATGGGTTTTCTGGCTCCAGATCATATTCTCTTTCCACCGAGCTAGAACTGTGTTAAAGAGGGCGGGTGGTGTTTTTCTTCTGGCATTGGTGGAAGTGAGGGAGAACAGGGATCGTGGGGTTACTCTGTCTTTGCAGAAGGGGCCTCCTCACTCTTGTGGGCCCTTCCTCTGCAAGAGAAGGCTGCCTCTCTTCCTTCCTTTGCCCACCTTGGTTGTCTCTGCCCCAAGCACAGCTTGCTGCCTTGAACACTTGCTGGTTTGGGGTGCAGGTTTGTGAGCCCTGGTGACCATGAGTCCCCCACTGCCCCGGGCATGGGCCTGGCTGGAGGCTCCTGAGGGCCCTTCGCACTGCAGATGTCGTCCTTGCGGTGACCGCGTCTGCCCCCCTTTGCCCAGCTCAGGGTCTGTGCCCATCGGGAGCTGGGCCCCACCCTGCCACCCACAATGACGTCAGCTCCTGCTTAACGCTGCCCCTTGCAGGGGCCCGTTTGAACCTGGCGATCTCTGGGTATCTTCGGTGTTTCCCCTCCTGTGAGCCCGAGCCCCACTCAGAGTCTAACAGAGTTGTGACAAGTGGGAGTCAGGCCCATGGCCCTGGACATACAGGGGCGGGCTGAGTGGGGAGCAGCTGCACCCCATGGACACCCACTGAGCCATTGTCTTCTCCTCCCGGCCTGGTTCACCCGCGGAAAGTAACCCGAGCTCCAGGGACCCCAGATTTGCCCTTTTGTGAAGGGAAGGGCTTGGGGAAGGTAAAGATCCCTCCACCCCTAAATCCCGGCCATGATCACCGAGTTATTTCTGGGGTGAGGGAACCGGGATTGTATCCAGGAGAAGGCTGCCCAGTCCAGGTAATCCCATCTCTCGGGCCACTCTGTGGGCGACCTTCCTCTGCCCCCTGTGGGTTCTCCACCCGAATGCCCCGTGGAAGGCGTCTAGGTTAGGGCAGACAGCTCCCAGACCACCCTTCCAACTGCCTCCCCCCTGCCTTAGCTTGGGCTTTCCGAGAATTCTCTATGGCTTAGGGCCTGACCCATCAGAAAGGCAGAGCCATGAATCCTGGGAGATGTGTTTATGGCAGCTGGCAATGCCACTTTGTTCTGCTAGGAATTCCACCCCTTCTACACCCCCCCCCCCCCGGGTTTCCCCTCCCCTCCTTTCATCTTTCCTTCTCTTCTGGCCTGTGACTGCAGGAATAGGCAGCTCCCCTCGGCATTAGAGAAGGAAAAAAGCCACCTTCAGGGCAGGTCTGGGCCAGGAGTGTAGCTCTCCAGGCTGGAGGAGGGTGGGGGTAGGGGTGTGGAGGGAGAAGTGAGGGGAGCTGGTGAAATGTGGTCCTGCAGGTCTCCCTGGGGTGTGTGTGCCCTGGGGGGAGGCGGCCCTTCGGCCAGGGAATCTGCCACCCTCTCGCCCGGGAAGCCAATGTGGGGAGGTTCTTTTGGGTTCTGGGAGGGGGAATCCCAAGGAGAAGGGGAGCAGACTCATGGAGCCAGGCTCCAGACACTCAGAGCCGTCCAGTTCCAACGAGAGTGAGTCTCGTGGAACTTATCCTCAAATTCTTTCTCCCTCAGCCTGCTAGAAAGGGTGTATGTGTGTGAGACAGAGACAGAGACAGAGACAAAGATAGAGACAGAGAGACCCACAGACACAAAGAGAGAGAGGCAGACAGAGACCCAAATTATTTCTAGAGGCACTAATGAGCATACTCACTGGTTTTCTTCAACAAGTATTAAATGAGTACCTATTGGGTGCCCAGAAATAGAAAACGCAGCCCTTGTGTTCAGTACAGGTAAGAGGATAGAATTTAGGTATGTGGACAATCAAAGAGCCATATTGCCATTCTAGAATCTCCAAATAAAAAGGCTCAGGAAAGACAAATGATCTGCCCAGTTACATGGAGAATTAGCATTTAAAGCAAGGTTTCTCAACTCCCAGCCCATCCTTTTAGCAAAAACAGCCACATTTCCCTGTTTCCCAGAGTTTTCCCATCCATAAAATGGGAATAAACTGGACCTCCCATTAGTATTGTTATTGTGAGGCCTAATTAGTGTTTGTAAAGTGCTTTGAGAGCCTTTGATGAGATGGCCTCTGGGTATATTATATTTTGAAGCGTGTTATGTGATAATTATATGGTCATAACAAGCTAATTAATCACCCCAGGTGTGCAGCATCCATCTCTCTTGCCTGCCTGCCTACCTGAGCTCCTTTCTCAGAATTCTTTTCTAAGTGCATTCCTCTTTTCTCCCTGTCCAGATCCTTCGTCACTCAGGCTGCTGGTTGTTTTACTGCCTTGGGCTGTAACCATCCTCTCTCTTCCTCCCCTTTCCCCCCTCCCTCTTGCTGGGTCTTGGAAGCAACTTCTCTCGTGGCCTCTCTGTCATTCCATTCCCTTGCTCCCCCTCACCCCCACCTCCAATTTAGTCTTTAAAAATTAACTCCATAAATCACTGCTCTCATTAGCCATGAGGCAAAAAGAGCTTTTCCTTACTGCTCCACACGCCTTTGTTGGGGGAACCTAGGGGCAAATGGGTAGGGAAGGGAACAGGAAAAATATTCAAGAGGAGTGTTTTGGCTTTAAAAGGAAGTTGGTTATTCCTCTGCCCCTTTTATGTGCGCCCTCTAAGAGTAATAAACAATAGCCACAACAAATGTATCTTTAATCCTCAGCAGAATACAGCAACAATATGGCTCCAGAATTCCTGTTGGGGAAGGATCAGTGTATCAGCCTTGAGGCCTTTTGTCATCAATATAGAACTGTTTGCTTCACACCTCCCTCCTCCTCCTCCTCCTCCTCCTCCTCCTCCTCCTCCTCCTCCTCCTCCTCCTCCTCCTCCTCCTCCTCCTCCTCCTCCTCCTCCTCCTCCTCCTCTCCTCCTCCTCCTCCTCCTCCTCCTCCTCCTCCTCCTCCTCCTCCTCCTCCTCCTTCTCCTCCTCCTCCTCCTCCTCCTTCTCTTCCTTCTTCTTCTCCTTCTCCTCCTCCTTCCCTGCTCTCCCCACCCCCCAGCTGGAAAAGTCCATTTGCTAGACTATTCCCTAACTCCTGGCTCTGGGCGCTTTCCTGATAGGTGCTCGGAGCTCCTGAGTTAGGGCTGTTTATCCCTAGGTGGACCTCTAGAGTGATGGATGGTGCTTTGGGCTGGCTCCATTGGACAGTGGCCTGCGGCTCTTGGGCCTGCTGACTTGCTGCTGGCCAGGGAGGGGATTTGGTGATTGGGAGTGTGGCTGGGGTGTTGGGTTTGGGGGAGGAGTTTTGGGGAAGGTGACGAGTGGGGCTGAAATCAGAGATTCTCTTCAGAATTCACTGTGGGTCTCCCCCCTCCCCCCACCTTTTTACTCTGTTCGAAAACAATGTGGGGATTTCTCTCGTTGAACATTTCTTTCAGATGAACTGAGTGCACAGTCTATAGATTTCTTTCATATGCCTTGTTCTGGTGAGTAAAGGCTGGGGACTAGTGTTGAGGGAGGGTGCCAAGGAGGAAATGGTGGGAGCCCTTCTCTCCCGTTCTCCCTGACATTGTGACCAGGGCACCACGTTGCTTTGCGTGCTAGATATTCCAAGAGCAAAGGACGCATCATAACAATGATGTGGAGAGCTGCCGATGGGGCATCAGGTGGGCTGGATTCCAAGGAATATACAATGAAAAGGATTTATAGTCAGAAGATTCTGGATTCAAACCCCAGTTTTATCCTTTACTATCTATCTATTTGACTGGACAAGCCATAGAAGCTCTTAAGTATCCTTGTATGGATTAAATGGCCTCCTGCAAGCCCATCCTCTTCTGTCCCTGAGTGGGTACAGTAACTTGCTGGATGTTGTTAATCCAAGTCTCATAATAGACTCTAAATAGACCTTCGGTTTGGGGAAGAGAATTGGACTAGTTGATCTCTGAGGTTTTCCTCCAAGTTCACATTTTGTGTTATAGGATTCCTCTTACCTTTGAAACATTTCTTCTTTATACAGATCTGAGGTCTAAATCTGGATTAATTTAAAGACTCCTAGGGAGACCCTCCAAGAGTCAGGTTCAAGCATATTTGAGGAAGGCTTTAAGGTCCTCCTTAATTCTAATGCCAAACCTCTATTGATTAACTAAAATATATCCTGTATATACAGAATTACTTGTATATAGTTGTTTGCCTGTTCTTATCCTACTTCAGCTGAATTCCTTGAGATCAGAGATCATCTTTTACTTTTTAAAAACATTTGCAATGCTTAACACAGCCCCAGACACATAGTAGGTGCTTAATATAAATGGTTATTGACTGACAGGTTGGTTCGGCTTGGGTGTATTCTCTGGCAGCAAATGATTGTGTGCAGGGCCAGTTTTTAAAAAGAGGTGTTAGAAACAACAGGGAGGAGCCCCAAAGACCACTGCCAATTCTTTTAAGGGATATGAAGTCTGTTTTGAAATATCTTGGCTCGGCTCCAGAGCCCAATGGGAGATTCTGCCTTTGTTTTCAAACCTGAAACTGGATTTGGTGAAAGGTTCACACATGTGGGCAGTATTTGAAGATCAGTCCTGGACCTATTAACTTGCCAATTAAAACCATTTTGTTATTCAATTCAATTCCAAAAACATTTTTGGAGAATGACCATGTAAGGCACCTGACTAGGGACTGGGGAGGGAATAAGGATTCCTCCATGAACCCAGGAGGGCTGCCTGGTAGGCAGGCTGCCTAAGATTCATCAGCACCTTTGGAGCCTGTTCTCACTGAGCCTTCATCGCAGGGTCTCTGAAGTGGGGGCAGAAGTGAGGTGCCCTCATGGTTACTTGGCCAAAGACTGATGTCACCTCCCAGTTTAGGGACAGTCCCTAAATGTCCCCAGTTCCCTTTAGTAACTGTTTATGGATATGTCATCCAGGAATCTGTCCAAACAACTTGAAAGCTTGTTTAGGTTCTCACCACCCTACCCTGTCTCATCTCTGTGGAAAATGTGTTCCATAAGTTTATTCATTGCTGAGTGAAGTGTAGAAACTTTGATTTGGCCTAAAAAAAGCTCCTCCAAGCTCTCACATCCAGGGGTCCTGGAAGAAAACCTAGCTGTGAAATATTGGGTCTGGGAAACCAGTCCTTTAGTTGATTAATTCATAGATTTAGAGCTTAGAAGGGATCTCATGAGCTCTCCAGTCCAACTCCTTCATTTGACTGCTAAGGAACTTAGAAACTCAGAGAGATTGGATAGTGTGGCTCAGCTCAGATAGGCAATGACTGCAGATCTGGGGATTTGAATCCTTGTCTTTGCCCCTGAAATCAGGCTAGTGATCTTTCCGTTGTACCATGCTGTCTCCTCATAGGATATTAGAGTTCTTATAAATTTTAGCGATGGTTTTGTCCAGTTCTCTTTCATGTAACAGGTGGGGAAACTAAGTTTTAGAAAGGAATTAATGGCTCAAGGCCACATAGCAACAGCTGAGCCAAGATTAAAAACCAGACTTTTTGGCTCCCAATCTGGAGAATCTCCCCCCCCCCCCCCCCCCCCCAGTGCCCCTGAGTTGCTTTCTCAGCTCTGTTCTCCATACTGGCCTTAGGGATCCACCCTCCTGTGGACTGCTCTAAATGCTTTATCTTGGGACCATTTCCATTATCCCCCTTTGACAGTAGTTTCTCAGGGCCATTAATTCCATTTCTGAGGTGGGCAGGGGACCTCCTTGCAGAAGGAGAGGGAAAGGGAGAGGAGGAGAGGAGATGAGAAGGAAAAGTTTGACAAATGAGGGCCAGGAGCACTGAGGTATTGAGCTGGCTGTTAAGTGGATGGTGTTCCTGCAGACCAATTCATCAGAGACATTAGATGCAGTGAATGGTCGTCACACATCATTTGTTTGTAACGAGCTTTTTCATACTGTAATTTGTGTCTTCTAATTGCGGTACAAGTGCTTAATGGCGCTGATGAAAATCGGAGGATCTCCGAGGAGGAGGTGCCTGGTTTTGGGACACAGTCTTGCCCCCGGGTTTCTCCCTTTTCTGGGCACAGGTAAATGGTTGGAGGGATCACTGAGTGGCTGCAGGCCTGGAGCAAATCTCTCAGGTGGTGGATTGTGGATCCGAGAGCTTCAGAGCTGGAAGTTCAGCCCCCTCCTTTGGCAGAGGGAGCCTTGAAAATGGAAGTGACTTTCTGAAGCTTGCACAGGCAGCCAGGATGTGGAGATCTTGGGATTCAAATGCAGGTCTCTTATCACTGGTCTTCCTTCTCCATTCTGATACCCCCTGCTCTTGTGTTCAGGCACTTGCCTCTGTATGACCAGATGAGGATTTGGGAGATGGATCTCTTGTCTCTACTTCTCCCTGTGTCCTTGCTCCCCACTATTGCCAGGGAGGACAGTCTGGACTTTTATGGTATCCAGACCCTGTGAATCGAGCCCTTGAATTATTGTGGCACACTGGCCCTGTTTTCACATTAAAAATTGAGACTAGAAATCGAAAAAAGCTAATCCAATTTCAAGGCCTTGCCAAAAGCAGGACTGGAAAATTCATCAAGAAGTATTGTTGTACCCCTACTCTATCTGGTTGGTTGTTGTTAGGGTGAGGTTGGCTACCTGAGACACCACATGGTTTAATAGAAAGAGTGATGATGGTGGAATCGGGAGACCTGGGTTTGAATCTCACCTTTATTATCAGTGTGACATCTGGAATCTCGGTTTCCTCAGCTGTAAAATCTGAGTAATAATATATGCATTACTCACAAGGATGATATGAACAAAGAACTTTAGTAAACATTATGAAGGACTTGATGTATCCAGCAATTGAGATAGAAATCCAGCAATCAATCCAAGAAACATTTGTTATTCTGACCTGCTTGGTATGGAGCACCGTGCTGGGATGCACAGATAAAGCAAACAGTAGCACCTGCCCTCATGTAGCTTACAGTCAGCTTGGAAAGACACTCCGTGTACAAAGCTTATTATTAGTATTCTGAAGGATGGGGATGGGGGATGTGCTAAGCCCACCGGCTTGAAAGTCTGGCTTTGACTAAGTGTTGCACCGGGAAAAGGGAGACCTGTGTTTATCAGCGTCTTTGTTCATTCTTTGGGAATTGTCTGGACTGTGTGATAGGGAAGACGGGGACTTGAACCTCCCATCCCCAGAGAACTGAGTTGGGATCCTTGCTTTGTCAGTCTGTCCGGGCAGTAAGCATTTATGAAGTGCTTACCACATGCCAGATACTGTGCGGAGAATGGGGAACCCAAAGAATTGCAAAAGGAAATCCCCTTGTTCCTCAAGGAGGAGACACCCCTGAACATCAGTTTGTATGTATGAGTTGCTAATTGGATGATGGAAAGTGATCTTAGAGGAGATGGTACCCATGGCCAGAGGGTCTGGCAAGCCCTCCTGCAGAAAGTGGGGTTCAAAGGAATCTAGGGAAACTGAAGCAGAGGCAGGAGAGAGTCCAGAGGGGACCATGAGTGGAGGGCCTTGTTGGTGGGGGAGCAAAGTGATCCAGACTGGAAAGGTAAGAAGGAGCCCATTCTAAAAGCTTTAAATGACAAAGAGAGCAATTCTTGTTTGGTCCTGGAGGGTGATAGGAAGGCCCACATTGGTCCTGTGAGCGGCTGAGTGAAGGGAGAGACAAGAAGAAAGCAGGCCTATGAGAAGACTATTGTAATAGTCCAGATGAGAGGCACTGAGGACCTGGACCACTGGTGGGAAGGGAGAAACGGACAAGACTAGCTGTGTGGAGTCAGTGTGGGTGAGGAGTTCAGATGACACGAGCCTGCCCCTGCCTCCTAAGACCTGCAGAAAAGATGAAAGAATGAGGGCGGAAGTTCTTTGTTAAAATGCCATACGTTGTGGTTGTTCAGTTCTTTCAGTCCTGTCCGACTCTTTGGGATACCAGTTGGGGTTTTCTAGGCAAAGATAGATCGGTTTGCCATTTCCTTCTTCAGCTCATTTTACAGATGAGGAAACTGAGGCAGACAGGGTGCAGTGACTTGCCTGGGGTCACACAGCAAGGAAGTGTCTGAGGCCGCATTTGAACTGAGGAAGAGGAGGCATCCCGATTCCAGGCCTGTCACTCTATCCACCGTGCCACCTAATTTCCTGTTATAACACGTGTGTAGAATTATTAGGATTATCTCTATGAGATGCCTATCTTGAGAGGAAATGTGGAGCAGGGCATGGAAGGCCACCCGTCGAATCAGGAAAGTTCTCAAACTGCATAACTTCGAGGGCGTCACCCACCCCTTAGTGTTCTCTAGGATAATAAGCCTTCTTTCTAGGATAATATTCCTTTCTTTCTGTAAGCATCCTGTATGTATAGACTGATTTTCGAATTTGTGTTCTCCTTTAGAAGAAGCCGAGGGGGTTTCCTTTTGCCATTTCTTTGCATTCCTAGTACTCAGCACAGTGTCTGGCATGTGGTAATCACAGATTCGTACAAAAAGAAACAAATTAGGCGGATGGGCCTAAGAAATATGCCCCCTCCTCCTCCTCCTCTCTCCTCTCTCTTCCTCCTTTTCTTTCTCTTCTTCCCCTTCTCTTCTTCCTTCTCCTGTTCTTCCTTTTCCTCCCTCCCCCAGTTCTGAGTGAATGCATCATTGCATTGACAGCCTAAAGGCTTTACTTTGATGGCTGCATACATAATTCTGGGCTTGGGGTATTGCCTAAACATTAGCTTTAGCCTCAGCTCAGGCCCAACCTGGGGACCGTCTGAATACCAAGAAAAAAGGCAGGAGTTGCTTTTTGACTTGCCAAAACAATCCAGTTCAACAGATTTTTATTACACACCCTCAGAAAGGCGAGCTTTGGAGGTAATGTAAAGAATAAGATCCTCCTTGCCTTTAGGAAGCTCAGAGGCCAGGAGGGTGAGAAGACACCGATACCAGTAATTATAATGTGTAATAATAGAAGAGAAGTGCCTCCGAGAGATGAGGACACAAAGAATGTTATGTCAAAGGGGAAGGGGAGGGTCCTTGCCCAGTGGGGATCCCCTAAGGCTTCGGGAAGGTCACAGAGGAATGGAGCCTCAAAGGGCAGGGAAGCACTGGTGGGACAGAGAACAGTTTGGAATCGGGGCGCGGAGATGGGAATTCCAAGGGGCAGAGTGAGATTTTGATGATTTTCACACCTGGGACTCCAGCCCAGCTGTTAGACACAGTCCAGTGGACCTGTACTATCCTGTTTTCCTTTTCTGGAGCCATCCTCTGGTACTGCAGCCAGCACCTTGGACCGGCATTCTAGTGAGGGTGTGGTGTGGGTTAGGACTTTTGCCATTAATTGAATGAGGCTGTGAAACTATCCCTGGGTGACAGAGAGAAGGCTGAAGCCGGGCTACCCCCACTACCAAAGTCTGGAAAAGAGTTTATTGCAGTAAATAACACCGTTTCATCAGGCAAGCATTTCCTGTATTGCTCTCAGAATGGAAATTTTTGTACCTTCAATATATACATATGCATATATATTTCCACTAACATATGTAAGGAGAATAAATGATTTTAGGCAGATAAAAATGAAACCTTATTGTTCTCTGTCACCAGGGCTCCCAGGGCCACTCTTTGGGTGGTATAGTGCTCCTGTTGCTATGCCCTCCCCTCAGAGGATGGCTACTGCAATCACCCTGCTCTGTGCTGATCCACCTTACCTGGGGACTGGACTAGAGAGCATTTTTAAGGGCCTACTTTGGGCCAGGAACTATGCTAGGCACTAAGAATACTGGTACAAAGTATGGACAAACCCCACTCTCAGTGAGCTTATATTCTGTTGTGGGGAGATAATAAAGACATACAATCGAACATACAGAATGAATGTTATGTATTGGTTGGGAACTGAAGAACCCTAGAAGAGGAAACAGTCAGTGTTAATGATAACCAACACTGACATTCATATGTGACTTTCTAGTTTACAAAGTGCTTACAACTACCGTGTTTGGTAGGCAGTTTCAAGTATTATTTCCACTTTCTCTCTCCTTGCCCCTTCCCAAACTTACACACAGCACACATGTTTGGAAACTGAGACTTAGAGGGGAAAGTAATTTCTTTCTTTCTTTCTCTCTCTCTTTCTTTTTCTCTTTCTCTTTCTCTCCCTCCCTTCTTCCTTCCCTCTCTTCTTCTTTTCTTCCCTTCCTCCCTTCCTCCCTCCCTTCCTTCCTTCATTCATTCCTCCCTTCCTCCCTCCTTCCCTTCCTCCTTTCCTTCCTTCCTAATATATTTTTTTTTAAATCACTGTCACTAAATGATTGCCTGTTCCTCCAAAGAACTCTTCCTTGTTAAAACACATCTATAGATCCACCCACACCCACACCCAATCAAGCAAAATAAATCATCACCCTGACCATATCTGAAAGCATATGTCTCATAGTTCACCTCCTCATTGCTGAGTGGCAGGTAACATGTTTTACTTTTAGTCTTCTGAAGTCATACTTGGTCACTGCATTGATTATAATTCTGAAGTCTTTCAAAATCCTTTTCCTTTATGTTATTTTAGTCACCATTTAAACTGTTTGCCTAGTTTTGTTTACCTGCATTAGCTCATTTAAGTCTTGCCAAATTTCTTGGAATTCTTCTATTTGTCATTTCTTATTATATAATTGCATTCCATGCTACCATTTGCCTAGTTCTTCCCCAATTAATGTGTACTCATTTTCCTTCCAGTTCTTTGCTGCAGTAAATATTTTTATATATGTTGTGAGAATTTTTTTGGTTTTGACCTTCTAGGAGTATATGCCTAGTAACTGGTATCATTGGTTGAATGCTATGACTTTAAAAATTTTTTGGTTGAGTCTATTTCCAACATTCTTTTGAGGTTATTGTACTTTCTGGGATAGTCATGGGATACATAGGGAAAAGAGTAGAAAGTCAACTAATTTTATCAGCCAGTGATTTCCCATGAAGCATCAAATACTAATATTCATCAGATGTACCCCAAGAGCCAATGGGTGGTTGCATTCTGGTTTAATTCATTAGAACTATTATTGATCTGTTCTTTCCATCTGAGATATTAAGGTACTTTTACTTTCTCATTGGAGTTTGCTTTTTATTCTTGGTCTGAGGTATCTGAAACTAGTTCTTTGTACAGATGCATTCTCAAAGATTATTTCCCCAAAGGTATATGTGTGTAGGGTTGCAGCCACGGTCACTCATTGCAGCCATTGCTGGTCATCTTGATTTTTGTCCTACAACTGGATTTTGATACCTTAGGAAGAGAGAGTGAAACTGATGACTGTGCAATTCTGTCTCACTAAAATTCACTTCAGGAACAAGTCAAGACATCACCTGTGATATCATTCGTTCTCTTTGAAAACAAAGGACAAATAACATCAACAACAAATCCAATCCTGTTGTTTTGAAATCTAGAAAACTGAGTCCTATAGAAAATAACAGATTTGTCTATGGTTACACAAACCAGATTCTGCCTGTGGGACCGGTATTCTTTGTATTGAGCCATATTGTCATAGAACAGAGAGTTTCAGTGTTTGAAGGAACCTCAGAGATGGTAGGTTCCAAACATGACGTGCTCATTATCAGAGGTAGTCTTCTAGCTCCAATTCTGGGGTTCTTTCTTGGTTCCTCTCATTCTCCTCCCAAAATGTCCTCTCTATTTCTCTCAGAGCCACAGTACCAGGAAAAACAGATGATGTGGTTAGCCCAGTAGTAGTTCAATGGATCTTCGGTTCTTCTGAGTTACCTTAGATCACTGAATAAGTAGGAAGTTCTGGGGTGGTGGAGCAGGGATAGTTTAATCATCCCCAGCTAAATTTTCTTACTTCTGAGGTGCAAAAATCAGCAATGGTCTTGGATCTCTGATGAGGAGAGTCTGGGTGATAACATCCCAAAGTTCACTTCAGCTCAACATGTTAAATACTTATTCTGCATCTGACTTCTATATGAAATCAGATATTAAATGGAGAAGCAAAGTTAATTTTGGGCAGAGTGAGTAGGCCTTGGAGTCAGGAGTCAAGTCTGTCCTTCTGAAACATCCTGGCTGTGTTACTTAAGACAAGTTAAAACCTCTCAGTATTTAAAGAACGCTCCCAAGTTGTAGAGAAGGGGCCAATCTGTATTAGTAGACAATTTCCAAACTCCCCAAAGTTAATAAAATCACAAGTTGATTCTCTTTTTCTATCTTTAACATAGTAATTAGTCTTGCTCCCCCTAACCCATTCAATCCATTGTAATCTAACAGGCACCCTTCAAGTGTCTACGAAGCATAATAATATGTGTGCTCGTTACAGGAATATTAAAAGAGAAAACTAAAGATAGTCCCTGGCTTCAAGGAGTTTACTTTCTTTTCCAAGTAAATACAATTTATACCTTAAATTATATGAAAGTATGGATTCTAGTCACCTTATCCTTCGTTCCTCATCGGAATATTTTGGAAAATAGATGTTATCACAATGGTATTCTCAAATTTTAGTCTGAGCACAGAACACACAGTTGCTTGGAACAGCACAAATTGTCAGTTTTTATCTCCTTCCTATTCCCCATCTCTGTTTCTACTTTTTTTGTAGAGCTGTAACATTACTGCCTTTTTTTTTTTTTTCTTTTCTTATTTGGGGGCTGAATTAAGGCATCTTGCTAAGTATTTGAGGTAAAAAGTATCTTGTTTTCAAAGTTCAATCAACAGAGAAAATGGGACTAACCAAAGGACCTAGGAAAGGGGAAAAATTCTAACTTGTGATAACTAGACTTTGAATTCACTTGATTTCTTTTCTTCTGGAAAATATTTGATACATATGTATCTCCCAGTTTCTCACTAAGGGGAGAAGGATATGTTCTGTATTATTCACTGAGAAACAAGTTTGCAGAGGTTAAGAAACCTTTCAGATTCAGCCCAGAATGGCAGCGGACACAGCTAGGGTCTACTGATTCTCCTGCTTGACCTCATTAGATTAGATTCTAGGACCTGAGAATTCTGGACATAGGCATGGTACTGGCTCATTAGGTACCTTTGTTTGGGGCCAAGCAACTCCCCCTGCCTTTAACTCATTTTCCTCTTCTGTAAAATGTGAGGATTGTGAAATGTGAAATTTTGTTTAATAAAGATCCTTCCAATTCTGTCCCACTACCTATTTCCAGGGGCCTCAGATTATTCTGTAGCATTGCTGCTTAATATCCATATAGTTAGTTGGGTGGGTGGGCTGGGGAAAAATAAGGATTACCCACTATAGTTAAGGGTGCATAGTGTCATTGAGAAAGTTTATTGATTGGCAAGAGCCAATAATATGTTAATATTGTCAGTAAAATGGAGGAAATTGGACTTGTACAAAGTACTTTGTAGAGTGTTTGCATGTTGTACATATGTACATATATTTACATTAAATATACATATTCATTTATGTATTATATGTATATCATTAAATATGTACATATACCTACTTGTATAGTATATATGTATTTAATGGAGTGTCCTTTCTTTGTCAGGCTTATATTGATTTTGAGAGATTGAAAATATATTAAACAGTTGCACAACATCGCGACTTGAGCTCTTAACTCTACTGGGAAAGGTACAGATCCACTGCTGGCCTCTGGGAGATTTATTCCCTAGGATAGGTACTCCATTAAAGTTTTAGGTTTCATTTCTTTATTCCTCCTTCTTGCCTCTAACTTCCCATCTACTTCTGGTTTCAAGGAGAAACAGGAGAGTCTTCCAGAGAGCAGCTTGTCCCCAAGGAAAGGCTAAGAAAAGTCTCAGGAGAGAGGCAGCTTGAGATGATGAACAGATGTGCCTCGGGTATTCGGGGGACCACCTGTAACTGCAGAATGCCCCTTCCCTCTAGTCCCTTTCCCAAACTCTGCCCCGTTTCCCATGGATTTTGACTTACCTTTGAGGATAAGGAGGGAGGACTGGAAATAGTCTCAAAGTTAGAAGAAGCCTTATTTGCAATTGTGGGGCCTCAAATCTTAATTGCAAGTGAAATCCAATTGGGCACCTTGGCCAGAAATGGCTCTGGGCAAGATCCTGTGCGTGTGAGGTCCCAGGGGTAGGGACCTTTGGCTCAAATTTTACTACTCTCCCAGAGTGCCCCATAGACGTTCTCTTAAAATGTTAGGTTGCATGTTATATTGTAGAGCCTCATTGTATTCTTTTTATTATTTATTATTTATTTTTTTATTTTTTATTTTTTTTGAGCCTCATTGTATTCTAGCATGACACTTGTGTTGAAGTCCAGTTGGGAGCCATCGATGCAAAGTTTTTGTCATTAAACTTAAGCAATCAACCTTTGATTATTTGTAAGTAATTTTCCCCTTTTAGGAAGATTTTTTTTCAAATGTGGCAAGATATAAATAGGTCTAGAACTGAAAGGAACAGTTAAAGTGATTTAGTTCAGTACCCTCATTTTACAGATAAGGGGTCTGAGGTCCACAGAGATCAGATGATTTGGTCATGGAAGTTGAAAGTGACAAAACTTGCATTTGATTCCAGGTTCTATGACTTCAAATCTAGTATCCTTATACTTTGACTTCTAGACTGTGCTCCCGGAGCAAATGTTCATTTTAATCCAAATGAGATACTATATAAATTTTTTTGGGGGGGTATCTTTGAAGTCTTTCTTGAAGTCTCACCTTCTTCCAGAAGACTTTCTTGATCCCTCTTAATTCTTTTGCCTTCCTTCTATTGATGATTTCTATTTATCCTGTACATGCCGTGTTTGTACTTAGTTACTGACATGTTGTCTCTCCCATTAGACTGTGGCCACCTTAAGAAGAGACTCTTTTTTGCCTTTCTTTCTATTTCTAGTGCTTAGCACAATGCCTGGCACGTAGTAATCACTTAATAAATGTTAGTTGACTGGGAACTGAAGATGAATTTATTGATTTTAAAAAATACCCCAGCATGAAATATAAAATGCCTGTAGTTTTAGGTGATCTTCTTTTTTGGGTGCATATAATTACTAGGTGATGGTATATTTGTTTTCCCCTTGTTGGTCTTCAGAGCCATCCTGTGGGACTCTGGGTAAATCTTGGCCCCAGTTCCCTCCTCTGTAATATGTGAGAGTTGGACTAGACAGTTTCCTGAGTTCCCTTTCAGTCCTAGAACTATAATCCTGTTACCAGCCAGCCAGTGCCAATTTGCCAAAGATTGTAGAGGAGAAAGAGATAATTTAGCTGTCTGGATGATTAGGAATCTGTATGCTAAGAAATGGCTTGATCTTTAGAATGTGAATGGGTCTTGGATGACTGCGTTCTTTGCCTTTCAATATTGTTATGTGACTTGGAATAAAAACTCTAATTTGTCTGCAGATTGTTGGGTTGGTACTAGTTCCATCTCTAGCTTTTTTGTTATAATGCATTTAACTCAGGGCCCATATTCAGGAGCTGGAGAAGGGATGGAGAAGATCTTTCTGGGGAAGGAACAGGAAACTGGAGTTTTAAGGATGTCGATTGGGATACTGCTCTATTTCTCTAAATATGGACAGAAGGGCATCTGCCAAAAGATCATCAACCTGACAGGAGGGGGAATGCCAAGGTAATAGGTTAATAGGTTGTTTTTAAGATTTGTAGGTTTTGCAAAGTGCTTTTCTCACACAAACTTTTCAGGGGAGCATGAGGGCAGTATTTTCTGCCTCTTTTATAGATGAGAATGGGAAGCTAGTTGTCTAAAACAGCTTACCAAGAGGACTGGGATGAGAATGAATCCAGGCCTCTAGGCTCCGGGTATTGCAGTGTCTCCATTACCACACAGGCTAGCCAAGAAATGGGGCAGGATACTTTTAGTCCCTTCTGATGGAGATGGAAGGGACCTTTTTTGTTGTTGAGTTACGTCAGTAGTGTCCGACTCCCATTAACCTTGTTTTCCTCAGTTAATCTTATCTGTAAAGTGAACTTGGAGAAGGAAGGAAATTTATTTTTATTTATTTATTTTTTTAAATAACTTTATTGACAGAATCCATGCCAGGGTAGTTTTTTTTACAGCATTATCCCTTGCTCACTTCTGTTCCGATTTTTCCCTCCCTCCCTCCACCCCCTCCCCCAGATGGAAAGCAGTCCTTTACATGTTGAATAGGTTACAGTATATTCTAGATATAATATATGTGTGTAGAACCGAACAGTTCTCTTGTTGCACAGGGAGAATTGGATTCAGAAGGTATAAATAACCCGGGAAGAAAAACAAAAGTACAAGCAGTTTATATTCATTTCCCCGTGTTCTTTCTTTGGGTGTAGCTGCTTCTGTCCAGAAGGAAGGGAATTTAGCAAGCATTTAATCCAGTCGTGTCTTTTGCAGATGAAGAAAATGAGACCCAGAAAAGGAAAAATGACTTACTCAGTTTTAGTGGCAGAGCAGGGGCTAGAACCTATCTCCTCGTCTGTCTTGTCTATCTACCTACCACATAACATGCCCTTTCTTTTTCCTTCCTCCTTCTATTCCTTCTTTTTCTCTCTCCTCTCCTTTTCTCTCTTCTCTTTTCCTCTTTTTTCCTCTATCTTTCTTCCATCCTTTTTCTTCTTTATTCAACCAGTGGGCACTGATGAGAGGGGAGGGAAGGAGAACAGAGAAGGACCTGACCTTTTTAATTTTTAAAAATTTCATTTTTTTATTATTTATTTGTTTTTATTTCATTCCTTTCTAGCAGAGATTTGGGGAGGTCTAATAGCTGGAATTTTAGACATACAAACTCAATTTGCACACAGGTCCTATAGAAAAGTTGTGTATTTGCGTAGTCTCTGTTCTCCCCCCACCCCATTTGTTTCCTTCCCTCCCTTCCTCCCCCCTCCCTTTCTCTTTGCCCTGCCTCCCTCCCTCATTGTAACCTAGGCAGGCACTGGCTCACATCCAGGAATTCCATATAATCTCAAACCATTCCCAGCTTCCTCAGCAGGGAACAGATCTGCTTCTGTCTTCCTCTAGTCACATCTGGAAAGTGTTACATCAGGGTGTCAGCCGTCAGAGCGACTCTGCTGCTGTGGGCTCCTCCAGAGGAGGGAAGGTCAGGAGGGGAAATAAAACCGCCCTTCTCTGCCCCCTTCCCTCCCCCTCATCCGTGCCCACTCGGTGACCGCCTTCCTTACCACCAGTCCCTCTTCCTGACTCTACAACTTCTTGAGTGGGAATCAAGCCAGAGGGTTTTCTAGGGAATAGACTGGCCTCATCCTCTAGGGGCCAGAAGGGCTTGACAGTCCTGGGGTGAGAGGAGAAGCCTTTGGTCTTCTAGGACCAAATCTAGGACCAGTGTCTGCAATGGGGGAGCCCTATAGCCCTAGACTTTAAGATGGGGCTGGACAAATTATCTGGGATGAATGCTTACAACACCTTGGAATAAAATTTAGGATTTGGAGACTATTTGGCCCACTTTCCTTCATGTCATAGATGTAGAAACTGAGTGCAGAGAGGGGAAGGGACTTAATTACCCATAGTCCCATATCTTGTGAGCAATGGAGCTGGGACTAGAGCCCCTTTCTCTTGATTTGTTGCTCTGCCACCTGAGCGCTCCCTTTAAAAAAGTGGTAATTGGGGCCCAGTAGGGAAATACAAAGGAGCTTTTAAAATTGTGCTCTTCAGGTGTTGTTAGACAGTTTGATGGGGAAATTTTCCAGACTTCAGACATGGAATGTTCCGGCAGGCATCCCTATTGAGATCCCTAAGTGCTCTAAGGAGTATAGGCTATTCCCAGTTTACCTCTGAGAGAGTGGGGAATATCCCAATTAAGAAAATGTCCCTGAAAAAAGAAGAAAATGTTCTTCTCTTCCTTCCTTGTAAAAAAAGGAACCTATAGATGAGGAATAATGTATTTACTGTCAGCCTTCATTGATGTTGATTACTTTTACCAAACTACTTTCTCCTTTTCTTTTTGGAAGATTCTTTGTTTTAAAGGACTCCTCTTTGAGGATTGGAGGAAGGAGAGATGTATTTGGAAATGTAGGTAGAAAAACAAAAGATTTCAACCTTCAAAGTGTGTTCCAAAAGTTCTGTCAGTTAAATGAAACTTGAAATATGTTTCCCCATGGGAACATTTTATGTGTGTTTATAAATAAATGTGTGTGTGTGTGTGTGTGTGTGTGTGTGTGTGTGTGTGTGTGATTATGTATGGTTAAGGCTACTAATAAAAGCTTTTAAAAATGATAATTTGAGAATTGCATTTATCAAGTGTTTTAAAGTTTGAAAAGCAGTTTACAGAAGGTAATTTTGTATCTTACACTTGCCATATGGGAGAAAAATATTCTAGGTATTTTTACTCCTTATTTACAGATGAAGAAACTGAGGTTCAAAGAAGTTGCTGGAGTAGTAGCAATAGCCCTGAGACTTCTTGGAACAAGAAGCATTAGAGGGGAGAGGGGGGGACGACTGGGTATCAGGGACAGCTTTGTAGGTAGGGATTATTTTCAATTTGAGTCTTGCACAAAGTAATGTTGTTCAGTCATTTTCCAGCTGTGTCCAACTCTTTGTAATTCCTTTTAGGGTTTTCTTGGTAGAGATAATAGAATAGTTTGACATTTCCTTCCAGAGCTCATTTTTCAGTGAGGAAACAGACAAACTGGGTTAAGTGACTTGGCTAGGATCACACCATAACAAAGTATCTGAGATTTTAATGGAGGAAGAGGAGTCTTCTTGCCTCCGGGACTGGCACTCTTATCTACTATGCCTCCTAGCTGCCCCTTGCACATTGATGGGGTTTAATA
Source organism: Antechinus flavipes (assembly GCF_016432865.1). Taxonomy (NCBI): domain Eukaryota; kingdom Metazoa; phylum Chordata; class Mammalia; order Dasyuromorphia; family Dasyuridae; genus Antechinus; species Antechinus flavipes. The sequence goes on from NC_067399.1 coordinate 506,858,044, forward strand.
AATGCTTATTAATTGATAAATTGTTGATTACTTATGGTGGGACAGTGGAAACTCTAGAAAGAGACTTGATAATGACAATTTGCATTTGTTTAAAAGCTCCTCTGTGACTTATTTGACTTGAGTTTTTTACCCTCCTGGGAGGTAGGTAGGGCAGAGATTATTACCTTTATAATATAGATTGGGAACTGAGACTTAGCAAGATCATGTGGCTAGCTGAGACTTGGACCCCTGGTCTTCCTATTAGCCAAGACAGTCTTGTTCCCATGGTATTGGACATAGGGATACTGGATACAGCTTCAGGTTTGCCTTCTCTTTGGCAATCAAGCCAAGCAGATGCCTGTATGGCAGAGTAGAAGAGATATTCCTTCAGTTGAAGGAACGCTTTAAAAAGATTAAAACACAAAAACAGCCCAAGGGTGATTATTTGAGCCCAGTGGAGGTGAATTATTGGGAGCCTTCATTGCCTGTTTTTCCTTTTCTTCCTATGTACTTCTCCATTAGCCAGGCATTAAATTCAAAGAAGGCCCAACCCAGCCTCCAGCAGTCGAAACTGGTTCTTAGGTCTCAGAACAACAGACAATTTTGTGCTGACACTGCAAGAGGAGCTAATTAAGCTAATAGTTCCCAGAGCTCTACTGACATCAGTTGATGGTATCAGTGCCAGAGATATCCAGGGCCGATAAGACACTCCCGCCTTGTTCAGTGTAATTTGTTATTAAACAAACACGGTCAGGTTCATTATGAAGAAAACTTGTCCCTCTTTTCAGGTGCCAACATGCTTTTTGCTTCTGCTGGGGCCCTTGCTGTGCTGTTGGAACAGCCAAGGCTTCTGTTCTAAGGCAAACATTTTCTACCTCTTTGGCCTTTTGGGCCCTCTCAGAGCCTGGGAGGCCAAGAAGACAGGCTCTCTATCTAAGCTTTCTCTAAGGCTGGATTTCTTTTCTTTTTTTAACTGATTTACTTATTTTAGAAAATTTAATAGTATTTTTTCCCAAATATATGCAAAGATAGTTTTCAACATTTACCTTTGCAAAACCTTGTGTTTCAAATTTTTCTTCCTTTCCACTCCCTCCCCAAGATAGCAAGCAATCTAATATAGATTAAACATGTGCAGTTCTTCTAAACATATTTCTATATTTGTCATGCTGTACAAGAAAAATCAGATCAAAAAGGGAAAAAAAATCATGAAGAAGAAAAAACAAACAAATAAACAACAACAAAAAAAGGTAAAAATACTATGCTTTGATGCACATTCAGTCTCCATAATTTTTTCTCTGGATGTGGATGATACTTTCCATTACAAGTCTATTAGAATTTTAAGATTGGATTTCTTAACCAATTTTATTTTGGGGTATGTGTGTGTGTCTATAATAGATCTCTTTGACAACCTAGTTTCCCTTCTCAGAAAAATAATAAAATTAAATAATCAGAATAAAATAAAATATATAGGATTATGTGGGAAACCAATTATATTCAAATAGTTTATTTCAGTAATTTAAAAAACAAATTCACTGGCCCCATGTTCAGATTTTCTAGGGCCTTCTTTGCTAATTAGACTTGAGGCAGCTTCAATCTTCTTCCCCCTGTTTGTACCTAGGTAGGGTTGAAAGTGTTAGCTGCTTCACCTTGGGTGTGTTTGATCCAGAATTATCCCTAAGAAGGATTTGGGGTGGTTCTTAGGGGCCCTGACTTTTGGGGGGTGGAGAGAGAAGGTTTAGAGGCTACAGAGAATGAGTGTTTTAACAGTGAGACAGTGGGAGAGGAGGTGAGCAGCTGATGTTTGGAAATGACCTGTGGCTCAATATGTCTCTGTATATACCTTTGCCCATGCGCACACATACACACCATCCAACTGAACCCTGTCGGTTCAGGCCTGTAATTTTAGGTGTGTGGAGAACTGGTGTGTAGAAATTCTCCTGAACAGATCAGTAACAGTGGAAAGAGCCTTAACTTCCTTGTCTGAATCTGTATTCCAATCTCTCCCTGACTCTTGCCTCCTTTGTGGCCCTGGGCCTCCCATTTAAGTCTTTTCTCCTTTGTAACATGTGGGGATGGTACTAAAGGGCCTGGGGAGGGCCCTTCCAGCTGTAGCCTTATGGCTTATAATCTCTGTTACAGTATTAGGAGAATTGCTGGGCCTCTGAGAAATATAATGACAAGTTCCAAGTCTCGCAGCTAGTATTTATTAGAGAGGCAGGATTCAAACCTAGGTTTTCCTCCTTCTAAGGCTGGCCCTCCCTCCACCTCATTACGCTACCATAAAGATATTATATATGTTTGTTGTGGGTATTTTTAAAAGCCATATATCACCGAACCATGCTTTTGGTTTTGGCAAATTGCGTACACACACTCACACATATAATCAGCCCATAAATTTCCCACTCTCCCCAAAGAAGCTGCCTCTTTCCTTCTTTCTTGCTGTTCCCCAAAGGTAGCTTGAGGCAGTGTTGGGTAGTTGAGAAAATTAAGGAGGCAGGTTACTGGATCTTTCTGTTCCTCAGTTTCCTTATTTGTAAATGGAGACAGTTATACTGACATTTGCTGCTCCAGGAGGTTGCCATGAGGAAAGGAAACCTAAGTTTTCAGTGGGAGCTATTATGCCTTTTTTCTCCTCATAACCTGATTTCATCTGTTTTGAAGGCTGGGAAAAGAGGGAGAAGCCATTGTGTGATTTGCCTCCAACCAGAATGGGCAGCTTTGGCTAGATAGTTGTTTGGTTTAGTCATATTTTTTAATCATGTCCGACTCTCTGTGACCCAATGTGGGTTTTCTTTGCAAAGATGCTGGAGTGGCTTGCCATTTCCTTCTCTGGCTCATTTTACAGGCGAGGAAATTGAGGTAAAGGGGGTTAAGGGACTTACCCAGGGTCATACAGCTGGTCAGTGACTGAGGCTGGACTTGATTCAAAGGCTTTCTGACTCTAGACCTGGCACTCTATCCACTATGTCACCTCAATGCCTTAGGCTAGGTAAGGAGTTCTCCTTAACTGGTGGTTCTCAGCAGAACAGGATGATCCCTAGTCGTGGCAAAAGGACTCTTGTTCAGGTATCCATTCTAGTGATCTCTAAGAGATCTTCAAACCAAGTTCTGTATTTCTTCACTCCTATAGGAATGGGTCCCTTATGTCACCCCTGCCTCTGCCACCCCCCAAGAAAGCAAAGAAAAGAAAGGGAAAAAACCTTTTTTTTTTTTTAAATGCTCTGTAGCTTCCTCAAACTATTTGCTCTTTGTCCCCAGCAAAAACCTGTTGATTCTTACAGCCTCAAGGGTCTTAGTTTAATTCCTTCCTTTTATAGATAAGGAAACAGAAAAGTAGCTTGTCCAGGGTCCTGCGGAGCAGAGTTGGAAATAAGGATCTTGAGATTCTGGGCGCCCTGTCATCTGATGCAGCCGTTGTCATCTGATGCAGCCGTAGTCATCTGTGACAGTCGCAGCTCCTGGAAGTCATTGGGTAGGGTTCTTCCCTGAAACGAGCAAAAAAGTATGGATTTTGGGCACGCTTCCCTTGGTAGTGAGCAAGATTCAGCATCGCCCGTCGGCAGGATTATGTGCAACAGCTTCACTCGGCTTGTGGTTTGAACTTGCTCCTCTGTGTGGACTGCTCATTCTTCCCCTGCCGGCTGTCCCCAACCTTCCCAGGTATATGTCCCCTTCTGTGGAGGGAGTGGCGCAGAACCCCTCCTGTGGTGGAGGCTAGTTTCTCTGTAGTAGCAGGGCTCCATCCACAATGCTTTGCTTTCAGTAAGAGATCAATTGTCTTTCAGTGCAGAAATCACTTGTGTGTTTTTCAGTGTGTGGGTGTATGAGAGAGAGAGACAGAGACAGAGAGAGAGAGGAGAGAGAGAGAGAGAGAGAGAGAGAGAGAGAGAGAGAGACAGGGAGACAGAGAGAGAGAGAGAGAGAGAGAGACAGGGAGACAGAGAGAGAGAGAGAGAGACAGGGAGACAGAGACAGAGAGAGAGACAGAGAGAGAGAGACAGAGACAGACAGGGAAACAGAGAGAGAGAGAGAGAGACAGGGAGACAGAGAGAGAGAGAGAGAGAGAGAGAGAGAGAGAGAGAGAGAGAGAGAAAGAGAGAGGAGAAACAGAGAAAGAGAAAGACACACACACACACAGAGAAGTAGAGAGAGACAGAGAGAAAGAAAGAGAGAAACAGAGAGAGAAAGACAGAGAGACACAGAGACACACAGAGAGAGATACAGAGACAGAGAGACAGGAGAGCAAGAAAGGAGAGAGAGCATCTTCTTCTGAGACCCTGGTCTGAAGTTGGAGATTTGTGAAGTGGAATTCCTGATTTGTCAAAACTTTAATGCTGGAAGGGACTCCCTCCTCCTCCTCCCCATCTAATCCAAACCAATGCAACTAAGTATTTATTAAGCACCTACAAAGTGTAAAGCAGAGACAACATGAAGAATAGTCTCTACTCCTCAAAAACTTACATTTTGGGGTTGAGAATGCTAAAGGACTTTAAGAAGTAGAGGTGAGGAATAGTCAAGTCCAGACATGACCAAAAGCCTGTGGAAAGGTGTCAAATGGGCCAGGTTAATTGGAATATAGAAAAAAATACCAACTGTGGAACAAAGGGTTTTTCAAACTCCCTTCAGCTGTATGGCTTGTATTTTTTTTTTACTAGAGGCAGTAGGGAGCCACTGCAGTTTCTAGAGCTGTTTGGAGAGTGAGGTCAGTTTTGTGTTTTAGGAGGATTATTTTGACAGCTGTGTGGAGTCTAGATTTAGAGGAGGGATACTAGAAATCAGAAGGCCAGTTAGGACTTCAGTTTACAATTAAGGAAACTCAAGCCCATGGAGGGAGTTATTTGTCTTCTCTCCCAGAGTTACTGGCAAGATTTAGCCAGAACCCAGGTCTCCATCCCTCACAGTGGCTGCTGCTGCCCGCCAGGTCCCACTGGATTTCTGCTCAGGGCTTTCCCTCTCCCCGCCAGCCATCCCTTGGAAGGCTGAGGCTTTGTCCCATCCCGGCAGAAATTAGGGGTGAGTTGGTAGCTGGTGAATCTTTGTTCTCTAATAGTTTTTAGTCCTCAGCTCTTTACCATGCATCCTCCCCTCACAGCAGGGAAGCAAAGCCTTGGTGCCTTTCTGATTGTGACCCTAGGTTTGAATAGGACCCCCCTCTGTTGCTCCAACAGCCAATTTTAGATGAGAGTGAAAAAACAAAAACAAAAAACCCAAACCGATACCACCAAAAACCAAAGCAAATGTCAACACCAAACAGAATAAAACAAAACACCCTACCGCACAAAACCAAAAAATGCTGAATGCAACTAGCAGTATTTTCTCAGGCCCCTCTTGAGCCAATGAAAATAGAATGATTGCTTTCTTTCGTAAGATTTTATATCTTATTGTACTGTTGGAAATCCAAATGGGCTTGCTTCAGACGGGTACAGAAATTGACTAAAACTGGGCGTGAAACAGATTGCTCTGGCCTGAAACTCCCCAACAGGGCAGCCTTCTGGAGGGCCAAAGACACCGTTCAGGCAACAGAGAGCTCTTTCTTTGGCGTGTGGTTTTAACCATAGCCTGATCCTCTGGTCACTTTGCAAATGGGCCAAGTCCCCTTGAATTGTGTTGAATTGCCAGACATTTCCAGTGAGGGCCAAACAGCCATTCTGCTGAAGAGAGAGATTTTTAGATTTTGGTTTCCTGTCTCTGGGAGAGAAGAGAGATTGGACTTTCTGGAGCTTTTGCACGAAAACTGTCTCCCTGTTAAATGTATAGTTATTGTATATCCAGCCTGGAATAAGGACTATCAAAAAAATCATCCAAAGCACCACCAAAAACCTAGGAGGAGAGAGACATGATTCCTATCCTCAGGGACGTATGTCAGTGGGTAGTCAAGAAGGGCTCACAGCCATTTAGAGTGAAGTTTATGGAGGAAATAATCCCTCTGGACTTCAGAGGATGGGGATGATTTTCAGATATAAAGGAAGAACCCTTCCTAGAAATATATCTTTTTTGTACATATAATTGTCCCTGTGTTGTCTCTTCTAGTAGACTATGAGCACCTTGGGGAGAGGGAGCAGCAATTGTGTCCCCAGTGCTTAAGACAATGTCTGGAATGTAGAAGGCCCTTAATTTGTGCTAGGTGACTGACTGAACTTTTCCCAGACCTTTGTTGTCAGGATTTCATAGACTAATTAAGGATTTAGCTCCTACGAGTTCAGGATCTCATTTTCCCCGTTTGTGGTTTGAGGATGCCCTTAGAAGTGTTAAGGGCTATGTGAAAGGGCATTGATGGTTAGAAAGAGTTTGTAGGTGTTATTCTGAGAGTCTAGTGCAGGGGTCCTCAAAACTACAGCCGCAGGCCAGATGCAGCAGCTGAGGATGATTATCCCCCTCACCCAGGGCTATGAAGTTTCTTTATTTAAAGGCCCACAAAACAAAGTTTTTGTTTTTACTCTAGTTCGGCCCTGCAACAGTCTGAGGGACAGTGAACTGGCCCCCTATTTTAAAAGTTTGAGGACCCCTGGTCTAGGGGATAGAAGGAAATATCTTTAGCAGTAGGGACTAAAGGTTCAGAGAATTGTTGGTCAGAGCAGGGAGAGGAAAGTAGAACCAATATTAATATCATAGCATGATAGGTGTGGAGGAAGGCAGGGTCTTAAGAGGCCCTCTGCCTTGGCCCTGACATTATACAGATAAGGAAACTGAGACCCAAGAGATTAAAATGGGTTGCCCCAAATCGCACAGGATATAAGTGTCCGAGATGAACCCAAGTCCTCTGGTTGCACAAGACTGGACAAATGTCAGCTTCTGTACTCAGCAGCAGGAGAGAAGGATGCTTTTTCCTACCTGTGGAAATCCCTCTTGTCTGCCCTTATCCAATTCATCCTCCACCTTCTGTGCGAAGGGTTTCTGGCTCACCCCGGTAGGGACTTAGATGCTTTTCCTGGGGGCTCAGATGGTACTTGGGCCGTGCCACCCAATCTGGCACTTGGTTACCTGCTGCTCCCTGCTGTGTGCGGCTAATTTTCTCCTGTGTATTCCTCTCAGCCTCCCGCTGCAGACTGCGTTCCTGGATGTCCGGGCCGAGCCTTACCCTCCTGGGCCCTGTCCCTCCTGGGCCCTGTCCCCCCAGCCCTTGGCTTAGAGCTCAGCACACAGCACACTCTGTCAGGCTTGGGAGAGGTCCTGCTCTGCTCCTTGCATCCTGCTTTGTGACCCGCCTCGGGCATCGCCTTCGGGGTCTCAGTTTCTTCAGCTGTAAAATGAAGAGGCTGAATTAGCAATCCCAGGTCCTTTCCCCCCAAACCGTGTGATTCTTTAGTGGGTTTGTTGGTGTTTTTGAACCTCCTTTGTTCTGGAAGTGGCATCGGAGGGTGGAGGCTTGACCTGTGAGGGACTAGAGCTGTGTTGGGCCATGTCGGCACCACAGTCTCCACCAGAGCCGGGCGGTGGGCGTGGGTCAAGGTGACTGTGGGCCCTGTGAGATGGCCCGGCCTTTTTGAGGTGGATTTTGCCAGGTCTCAGGTCTTCTGAGGCAACATCAAATTGGGATTCTAAGGCCAGGCAAGAAATGAGGCAAAGGGATGGGAAGTCCCTGACACACACACACACTCACACACACAGACACATATAGACACACATACTCACTCACACACACAGATACTCAGACACACACACACACACTCATACACACAGACACACATACTCACACACACAGACACTCAGACACAGGCAGACACACACACACATATTCACACACAGACTCACACAGACACACACAGAGACTCACACAGACACACACACACACTCACCCACACATACACACTCATACAGACACATACTCACACTTTCACTCACACACACACACACACACACACACACACACAAATACGGCATCAGGAGCCAAGCAACCAGCCAGGCTCTGTCACGCTTCTGCTGGGCCTGGCACTGTGCTTAGATGCTGGAAGTCAAAAGTGAAACTTTGTTCTGAACTGGAACCGTTCCTCAGGGAGCTTCCACTCTTTAAGAGGAGATAACGTGTATCTAAAAAAGTGCATTCAGAATGTGGGCACATCGGGTACAAGGTATGTTTTCACAGGCAGAGCACTAGGGGGGAGGAGAGTGGGAGGGCTTTGTAAAGGAGTCTCCTGAGCAGTTTCAGAGGAAACAAGATTCTAAGGGGTGGTAATGGGGGTCATGGTGATAGTGGGGTGTACAGTGTACATGCGTGTGCCTGTGTGTGGGCGTGCGTTTGTGACCCCCGCGGTGATCGGGGAGGACCTGCGGGAGTGGCGCTTGTGGCCCGGCTCGCCTCACAGCTTCCAGGACTCCGGGCCTGGAAGCATGGCTTGCTGGGAGGCCTCCAGTCTGAGCTCTCTCCCCGGGGTCTCATCAGCTCCCAAGCTCCTGTCCCGGGGACGCTGCAGTCAGGCAGGAGCAGCCCCCCCCCCCGCAGCGGCCCCAGCTGCAGCCCGCTCTCTGGTGGCTTGTTTGTTGTTGGTTTTTTCCTCCTCACGGGTTTTGTCTCGAAGATGTTTGCCCTGAGCTCCAAGGGAGCAGGCCTGAGATCCCAGGGGGCCCAGCCTGTAAACACAAGCCGGGCTGGGCAGAGAGGGTGGTGGGCAGAGAGGGCTGGGCCTCCGGATGGAGGGGCTGGCAGGGAGGGGTGGGGGTTGCCTCTGCTCTTCGCTAGGCATAATTTAATCACCTCTCAGAGAGCTGGGCCCGTGCTGGGGGGGCTACAGACCCGGCTCAGAGCCCAATGTGAGGGCACTGGGAAGGAGGACATCTTGTCCTTTAACTCCTTCCATCTGAGGAATTTTCCCCAGTCAGCTGGTCTAGGAAGGCCTTAGGACTAACAGACTCAGGAGCCTGGGAAGGGGGAAACCAGGGAAAGGAGGGAAAAAGAGTATTCCATGATATGTGAGGCTTCCACTGCTAAAAATGGAGCCAGGGTAAAAATGAGTCAGCAGAGTAGGTGACCGCTCTGGGAGGGACCTTTCTCCTCCAGCCTCCTGAGGCTCATGAGGGCCCTGGATGGGTCAGGGGAACACTTGGAATTTGGGGATCCTGCAACGATTAAGGAAGGGCCCTGAGCACGTGGAAGTCTAAGTTGGGAGGACCTTAGAACATAGAAAACTTTCACTGGAAGAGTCCTTAGCACTGAGAATGGCAGAGCTGGAACAGGCCTTTAAAAGGTCATGGCAGGGAAGAGCCCTTAGGATGGAGAACATTAGGATTGAAAGGGGCCTTTTGAAAATAGTGTCAACATAGAAGATCAAGGCTAGTGCTACTTTTAGAACGTAGACTATAGAACACAGAGGGTTAGGAGTTTCAGGGGGTGCTGGTAAGTGTTTTAACAACTGGATCTTCTTTTTAAAAAGTACTCAGTGTACTTTTAAATTTAGTCTGCATTGGTCACATTTTCTTTATCATTTTCTTCGTGTCTAGCCAATCATGAAAATAAATAAGTAAACCAAGGAAACTTTGATTTATAATGGTGGATTTCTAATTTCTGAGGTGGGAATGCCCACACTGAAAATTTAACAATCAGCTTGGCCCGAAGCGCGCTATAACTTGTGTCTGGATGACAGAGCAACCTTAGAATATAACACATTGGCCCAAAGAGTCCTTAGAGGAGCAAACACATGGTCCTCTCCAAGGTCCCCCAGAAGTCAGTGGCAGAGTGAGATTAGAATCCAGGTCTCATGTCTTCTGCTCCTTGAATCCCTCTTAGTGTTGCCATCTCTGGAACTCCAGGGCTGCTAGTATTATAGAAGGCTTTTAAGCTGGCCATTGAAAGCTCATGAAGCCCCCTTCCCACGTAAAAGCCATTCTTAGGCTGGCAGTACAGCCCCACAGAACTCATCAGGAGGGGAGAGTGTGAAGGGGCTGCATGGTGGTTGGACCACCAAGAAGGATTGGTTGCTGGCACAAATTAGCAGTTTATGAAAAGAGAGACCTAAAATAAAAACTAAGAAGGCCTAGGGTAACAGGAGGTATCTGGATTCTCTAGATGAAGAAGTGGAACATCTCTTCAGGATCCATTCTTCTTGACAAGGAAGGAGAGGGGTATGCTGGAGAATGAAGGAGTGGGACTGGCCCCTTCCTGAATGCATGTGCTTGCTCTGTTGAAATGCAAGCTGATGTTATTGGGTAATGTTGAAATGCACAACTGTTTCTCAACATCCTGTGCGTCAGACCCGGGAGACTCACGTCCACCACTCTGTGCCCACTGCTGTGTGACTGGAGCAAGGTCCCTTGTTGTGGGGCTAAAGGATCAGAAACCACAATAGGGCTCAGAGCTGGAAAGGACCCTTGAAGAGCTTAATTCGGCCTCCTCATTTTCCAGATTAAGAAGCTAAAACACAGATATCCTGCTGTGAAGAAAACCTCATTTGTCTGTCCATCTGTTGAATCACCTCCTTTGTATGGCTAATTTTCTAAACTCATGTCTCTTTCCCCTCAGATGCACTCTTGGAAAATTGAGTGTAAAGTTAATTGTTGTAAGATATAATGATGGGAATGCATATTTGGACAGATTTGTGTGGTTATATTTTTTGTACATCAGTTTGTTTGTTTTTAAGTAGGGCATCTTGTAGAATTTTTTTCTATCTCTTCTTTACATAATTGCTTGCTGGTAAGTCTGCCTGCCTCAGGTCTCTCCCCATTCCAGTTCATTCTCCATTCAGCCTTTAAATGATTTTCCTGAAACACAGGTCTGACCATATCATTTCTCTCCTCAATAAACTCCAGTAACTTCCCGTCACCTTCAGAAGCAAATATGAAACATTCTGTTTGGCACTTAGAGCACTCCATCGCCTAGCCCCCTTCTACCTTTCCAGTCTTCCTCCACCTTACCTTTCTGATAGCTACTCCTTTATCCACTGACTTCCTGGTTATTCCATGAACACAACACCCCCTCTTTCAGCTCTGGACATTCTCTCTGGCTACTTCTCTCCTTCCCCATTCCTCCCCCTCCCCCCATCCTGGAATGTTCTCCCTCCTTTGCTCTGGCTATTGACCTCTCTGCCTTCCTTTAAGTCCCAACTAAAATCCTACTTTTTTTTTTTTCCCATTGGACTATATATGTAATTTTTTCCCATAATTAGAACTTTTTATTGACAGAACCCATGATAAGGTAATTTTTTACAGCATTATCCCTTGCACTCACTTCTGTTCCAACTTTTCCCCTCCCTCCCTCTACTCCCTCCCCCAGATGGCAAGCAGTCCTATATATGTTAAGTATGTTGCAGTATATCCTAGATACAATATATGTGTGCAGAACTGAACAGTTCTCTTGTTGCACAGGGAGAATTGGATTCAGAAAGAATAAATAACCCTGGAAGAAAAACAAACATGCAAGCAGTTTATATTCATTTCCCAGTGTTCTTTCTTTGGGTGTAGCTGCTTCTGCTCATCCTTGATCAATTGAAACTCAGTTAGATCTCTTTGTCGAAGAGATCCACTTCCATCAGAATACATCCTCATACAGTATCATTGTTGAGGTATATAATGATCTCCTGGTTCTGCTCATTTCTCTTAGCATCAGTTCATGTCTCTCCAAGCCTCTCTGTATTCATCCTGCTGGTCATTCTTTACAGAACAATAATATTCCATAACGTTCATATACCATAATTTACCCAACCATTCTCCAATTGATGGGCATCCATTCATTTTCCAGTTTCTGGCCACTACAAACAGGGCTGCCACAAACATTCGTGCACATACAAGTCCCTTTCCCTTCTTTAAAGTCTCTTTGGGGTATAAGCCCAGTAGAAACACTGCTGGATCAAAGGGTATGCACAGTTTGATAACTTTTTGAGCATAGTTCCAAATTGCTCTCCAGAATGGCTGGATGTGTTCACAATTCCACCAACAATGTATCAGTGTCCCTGTTTTCCCACATTCCCTCCAACATTCTGCATTATCTTTCCCTGTCACTCTAGCCAGTCTGACAGGTGTGTAATGGTATCTCAGAGTTGTCTTAATTTGCATTTCTCTGATTAATAATGATTTGGAGCATCTTTTCATATGGCTGGAAATAGTTTCAATTTCTTCATCTGAGAATTGTCTATTCATATCCTTTGACCATTTATCAATTAGAGAATGGTTTGATTTCTTATAAATTAGAATGAATTTTTTATATATTTTGAAAATGAGGCCTTTATCAGAACCTTTGACTGTAAAAATGTTTTCCTAGTTTATTTGCTCTCCTTCTCATCTTGTCTGCATTAGTTTTGTTTGTACAAAAACTTTTCAATTTGATATAAATTCAAAATTTTCTATTTTGCAGTCAATAATGATCTGTAGTTCTTCTTTGGTCATAAGTTCCTTCCTCTTCCACAGGTCTGAGAGATAAACTATCCTATGTTCTTCCAATTTATTTATAATCTCATTCTTTATGCCTAGGTCATGAACCCATTTTGACTTTATCTTGGTGTACGGTGTCAAAAATGGGTCGATGCATAGTTTCTCCCATACTAATTTCCAATTTTCTCAGCAATTTTTGTGAAACAGTGAGTTCTTATCCCCAAAACTGGGGTCTTTGGGTTTGTCAAACACTAGATTATTAAAGTTATTGACTGTTTTGTCCATTGAACCTAACATATTCCATTGATCAACAGTTTATTTCTTGGCCACTACTAAATGGTTTTGATGACCATTGCTTTATAATATAATTTTAGATCTGGTACAGCTAGGCCACCTTCATTTGATTTTTTTTTCATTAATTCCCTTGAAATTCTTGAACTTTTGTTTTTCCATATGAACTTTGTTGTTATTTTTTCTAGGTCATTAAAATAGTTTTTTGGGAGTCTGATTGGTATAGCGCTAAATAAATAGATTAGTTTAGGTAGTATTGTCATCTTTATTATATTTGCTCGCCCTATCCAAGAGCATTTAATATTTTTCCAGTTGGTTAGATCAGACTTAATTTGTGTGGAAAGAGTTTTGTAGTTTTGCTCATAAAGTTTCTGATTTTCCCTTGGCAGATGGATTCCTAAATATTTTATACTATCAGTAGTTACTTTAAATGGAATTTCTCTTTGTAACTCTGACTGTTGGTAAAATCCTCCTTTCTATAGGAAGGTGATGATAACCCCTTCCAATCCCAGAGATTTCCCTCTCTTAATTATTTCCTATTTATCCTGCATATCACTTGCTTTGTATATCTTGCCCCCTTCCTATTCAAATGTAAGCTCATTGAGGGCAGGAACTGACTTTTGCTTCTTTTCTTAGGTCCAGAGATTAGGGCAGTGCCTGATATGGTAGATCCATAACGCATGTTTATTGAATTGAAAAGGCGGTTTTAGTGAGATCTGAATGGATGGACATATGTGTACATAGAGCCAGACACAGCTCTGTGTTTTTCTTCAAGCCGCTTACTTGTTTGATGCCCCTTTGCAAGTCAGGAGCTCCCTGAGCCTTGGTTTCCTCAGGGATTGGATTAGATGGTAAACCCACAAACTGTGACAGAGACATTGTAGATCGGAGGTCACCGTCTCAGAGCCTCCCTAACTCTGACTGGGGGTGAGAACTCACAGCCTGCTAGAAGCCTGGGGCCAGATATTGGAGCCTGAGTCGGTGGGCCAGCTATGCCAGGGCCCTGCTAGCAGATCACTGGCATCTGCCCTGTCGGTGGCTCTCCCCGGTGGCTCTTCCCCAGTGCCTCACCGGCCCTGAAGACTTGAAAGGGCTGAGGAGGTCTGTTGGCTTCAGGGCCACTTAGTAGTCAGTCCTGCTTCTGCTCTGGCAAAAGTGATAGCAGCGGGGAGCCATCCTGCAGGGAAAGAATACTCCAAAAAGAACTTACAGAGCTCTGAATTTTATCTCTAGCAAAGGGGAAGGGGCCTGCCCTCTCGCCCCTCCACTCTGCAGACTGCTGACCTGTCTCAAAGATTCTCCTAACAATTTATGCACCTGCAGATCCTGATATACTTTGTTCTTTGTTGATAATTTCGTTTAGCCCTCCCCCCCTTCTCCTAGAAAATTTTGCCCATTAAAGAAAATAAACCAAAGGAAGTAAGGTGGGTGTGAGGATATGGATAGAAATAGTTCCTGGGGCTTCTGTCTTATTAATCTCAGCCAGTCACATCATCAACCCTCTATGCCTCAGTTTTCTTATCTGTAAAATGGGGCTAGTAAATAAATACCTGCACTTTCCCCCTTGCAGGAGTGTTGGAGGATCTGAGCTACTCCATGCAGGCTCTTGATTGGCTTTTAAATCTCCACCCGACTTTCTCTTGGGACAGATACCTGCCAGGTTTGAGATCAAGAAAGGAGTTCAGGGACTTTTCTTGGCAGAATAAGGTCAGATGTGCTTTGGGGAGACCACATAGGATAGCCCCCAGAGCCCCCAGATACCTGGGGGAGGCAGGAGGGCCATTAACCTAGTTTATGCCGTGTTTAGGTTTCTAGGAAATGACACAGGCACTTGCGTGTGTGTGTAGCAGCGCTGACATACGCCTTTTGCTCCCTCACTTTCCTTGGCAGGGGGGGCCTTCACTTTAGAGATCGTCCTTTTACTAATAAATGAAGGAAGTGAAACAGTGCGGGGCAGAGGGGCAGCCCCAAGAGCGGCACCTGGCTCTGAGTTCTGAGGTTCTCCATCTTGGTGGATTGTGGCAGACCAGCGAGTATCTCACCAGCTTCCAGACAGCTTAGTCTCCAGCAATAACTAGCTTTTGCACAGTGCTTTACATTTTGTCTACTTGATTCCCACAGCAACTCTGCAAGGAAGATGCTTTTATTAACGTCTCCCCCCTCTCCCTTCCAGTTTTACAGGTGGGGAAACTGAGGCGACAGGTGCTGAGTGTTTTGCCCAAAGTCACACAGCAAGTGAGTGTCTGAGGTTTTATGAGCTTCAGGCTGAGTGCTCTAAGCATTGTTCCACCTGTCTGCCATTAGAGTAGTCCTCTGGCTTCCTGACTACTGGACTGATTGCACTAGTGTGGCCTTTTTGGCTTCTGGCTTAGGGACCCACAAGGGGAGTGGGAACGATGGGCTTGGAGCCATACCTGGCTCCCATTGATGTGGAGAAGCAAGGCTCGAGGAGGAGAGTGTCTGTATCTGCAGAGGACACACACAGCACACAACTGTAAGCTCTTCATTATCATCATTTCCCCCTTCCCTCCCCAGCGCCTTGTCCTCCACTTGCTCGCCTTTGATTTATGGGTGAACTACGATGTTATCAGTTCTCTAATTAAGGGCCAGGCCAGCAGCGTGCGACAGTGCATGAAATATTTACCAACTCACATGGGGACCTTTCAGCCAGGCAGATCACACACCACTTTGAGCAGGGGCCTCCTTTGCCACCCCCCAGAAAGTAACTGGCTCTAGTCTGCATTCTCATGGCCAGCAAGAACCCCATGCAGAGTGTCCGAGAGGGACACGGCTGGTGCTGGTCAGTGTTTAGGAGCTGGGGCTTGGCTTAAGAGGGGATGGAGCTTGTTAATGAAATCTGAGCAGGAGTTCTCCAGTTGGAACCACCTATTCATTCCTAGTTCCCTGGTTCGGACCATAAAAGTTTATGTGTGAATGAATGAATGAATACAAAATCATGTGGAATGTTATGGATGTGGATGGAAAAGTGAAGCAGTCCTTGCTCCCCAGACCTCACACTCGATCCGGTTAGAGATTTCAGCTCCAGAGTAGATAGAAGGACATAAGAATCCTAAATGTGCAGCAGTAGGACGAAGGACAAGGCAGAGGGGTCCTTAGGGTACATTTGCAGAGAAGATGGTCAGAGGGCCTCAGGGTGCGGGACAAGACAGACCATGAGACCTGTAGCTTTTTTTGTCTGATTGAAATCATTGTGATCATTCTTTTCTAACTGGTGTTATCCAGTTTCTGTATCCTTTCTCCATGACTGGAGGGCTTGGAGGGGCTCTACATTTGGCAAAGCAGGGGAATAGACTTAAGGCTGTTTCCTCCTGCAGGTGGGGATCAGCATCTGGAACAGTGGGAAAGGCAAGGGGGCACTTGTAGAACACTGTGAGAAGGGAACACTGGTACAGCTGGTTTAGGATGGGGTGGGGGAAAAGGAGGAAGGAGGGACGAGCTCCCCTGCCAGCCATGTTCAAGTTATTAGTGAGCTGAGCGTGGCCCTGAGGAGAGGAAGAGATTGATAGTGGCCCGGGTGCTCTGCCCTCAAGGGGCTTTTACAGGCAAGATACTCTATGCCTTTTCTTATATCTCCCACAGTGCCTTACATAGGCCCACCACATGTTAAGTCCTCAATAAAGGGTTATTTCATGAAAATGGTAAGAAGCACATCATAGCAAGAAATTGTACCAAGAGGAAGAGAGAGAAACAGTTAACAAATTCAGCAGTCCAGGCTCTCACCAAGTAGCAAACCTGGATGTCTATCAGTTCTGGCTAAGAGGTGAGCTTTGATGAGCAGTAAATTTCCCATCATCCTGTGATAGAGACAGGCATATGGGATTAATGGATCCATTTTTTGCAACAAAGATATTCTCCTTCCCTCCTGCATCCATCCTTATCTGGGCCCTATTTTCTCCTCTGTAACCCCCTACTCCTCACTTCGCTGTTTTCCTTGTAGTTTAGAGGAAACATTGCTTTTATATTCTATATAGTGTTATATGAATTGCATCATAAAGGCAGAGACTTGAAAGTGACCTGAGAAGTCATTCTGTCCAACTCACTGATTTTACTGATGATGAATCGGAGGCCCAGAGCAATCAATCAATCAATCAATAAACATTTATTAAGCACCTAAACTGATAACTAAGGTGATGCAGCTGGTCAGTGGCAGACTTGAGACTAGGGCCCCTCCTACCTTTTAGGCTAGTGCTAATTTTTTCTTTTTTTTTCTGGCAAGGCAACTGGGATTAAGTGACTTGCTTAGAGACACACACAGTTAGCAGGTATCAAGTGTCTGAGTCCAGATTTCAACTTTATCTTTTGTGCCATCTAGCTGCCCCCTCCAGTGCTGTTTCTACTATGTCATATACCCCTCAACTATTTATTGATAGACTCTGAGGTGATGAATTATGTCCTTTTCCCTATGTTTCTCTTCTGGTTTTGGCAGGCTTCGTGTTTTAAGAGACATCATGAGGAGAGAGTAAAAGCATCTTTAGTTTATATCAGTGAATCCGTGGCCCAGTGGGCACGAGTCAGTCAGTCACTATGGTTCATACTGATGAATTCGTGGCCTAGTGGGCACGAGTCAGTCACTTTGTTCATACAGGTGAATCCGTGGCCTCGTGTACATGAGTCATTCAATCAATTAATAAACATTTATTAAAGTACTAATAAGTGCCAGGGACTGCATATGTGATTGGAGTATTTCTTTCATTTCTTAGCATTGCTTTTGAACCAGAAGCTCAGGGAGCAGCTGTTGGAACTTGCTCCTAGAGAAATGAAATTACTTCAGACAAGTGTGAAGAGTCTTTCTCACCTTGAAGTCCTCAAGGAGGGCAAACCAGCTGGGGCTAGGTGTTTGGCGCAATGTTGGAGGACTCAGAGAGCAGCATTTCATTCCTGAAGGACTTGAGTGGGCTAATGAGCCTTCTCTCTAGGTTCCCCTCATTTCTAGAACTTTTCAGAGGTGCTCCCCCCTCTCTGCCCTGCTGCAGTCTCTGCGATGGGAGGCAGCCTTCTCTGGTGGTTACCAGCCTCACACTGGCCTGGGACTGGCAGACTCTGTGCTCATCCTGCCACAAGTGATGCGTGTGCCTGGAAGGTGAGAGGCCAGAACTGCATAAAGATGTGGCCAACAGAAAGAGTCAGTTGGGAGGAGAAAAGTTGTCACCTTTGAGCAGTCCTCAAAGTGTGAACTTCTGGCTTCCTGTAGAGCTTCGAGGCATAGAAAATGCTGATTTTTTTTTTTTAATTGAAAGCTTTTTATTTTTCAAAACATATGCATGGATAATTCTGCAGCATTAATCCTTACAAAACCTTGTGTTCCAGTTTTACCCCCTCCTCTCATCTCCCTCCCCTAGATAGCAAGTAATCCAATATATGTTAAACATGGTAGACATATATGTTAAATCCAATATATGAATGCATATTTATACAATTATCCTGCTGTACAAGAAAAATCAAATCAAACCAGAAAAGAAAATGATGAAGAAAATAAAATGCAAGCGAACAACAACAAAAAGAATGAGAATGCTATATTGTGAACCACACTCAGTTCCGAAAGTCCTCTCTCTGCGTAGATGGCTCTTTTGATCACAAGACCATTGGAACTGATTTGAATCCTCTCATTGTTGAAGAGAACCAGGTCCATCAGAATCGATCATTATAGTATTGTTGTTGAAGTGTACAATGATCTCCTGGTTCTGCTCATTCACTCAGCATCACTTCATGTAAGTCTCTCCAGGCCTTTCTGAAATCATCCTGCTGGCCATTTCTTACACAACAGTAATATTCCATAACATTCATATACCACAATTTACCTAACTATTCTCCAATTGATGGGCATCCATTAAGTTTCCAGTTTCTGGCCACACAAAGAGAGCTGCCACAAACATTTTTGCACATTCGGGTCCCTTTCCTTCCTTTAAGATCTCTTTGGGATATATAAGCTCAGTATAAAAACTGCTGGGTTCAAGGGTGTGCACAGTTTGATAACTTTTTGAGCATAGTTCCAAATTGCTCTCCAGAGTGGTTGGATCCACTCACAATTCCACTAACAGTACATCGGTGTCCCAGTTTTCTCACATCCCCTCCAACATTCCGCATTATCTTTTCCTGTCATCCTAGTTAATCTATGAGGTGTTGTAGTGGTACCTTAGAGTTGTCTTAATTTGCATTTCTTTGATCAGTAATGATTTAGAGCATTTTTTCATGTGACTGGAGATGGTTTCAGTTTCTTCATCTGAAAATTGTCTGTTCTTATCCTTTGACTAGAAAATGCTGAATATTTTTAAAGAAGATTTTTGATTTTAGGAAATTTGTCATAATTAGTCTACAAATCTAAGGGAAGGTATGAAGCATGAATTAAGGCCATAGAAAACACTGGTTAAGCTTCAATATTGCTCACAATATTCTGATATCTTTTTTGTTCTTCAGTCATTTTAATGCTGTCCAACTTTTTATCATTTCATTTGGGGTTTTCTTGGCAAAGATAGTGTAATGGTTTGCCTCATTTTACAGATAAGGAAACTGAGGCAGACGGGTTAAGTGACTTGCTTAGGCTCACACAGCTAGAAAGTGTCTGGAATTAAATTTTAACTCAGGAAGATGAATCTTGCTGACTTTAGTCCTGGCTCTCTATTTGCTGTGCCCCCTAGCTTCTGTTTTGATTTCAAGGATTGTAAATTAAGATCTGGAAATGATTTTAGAAGCCATCTAGTTCAACTTCTCTATTCTACAGATTAGACTGGATTTGAATCCAGGTCCTTTGAATTTGAATACAGTGTTTTTTCTTTTCTTGATCCTGTTTGTTCCCGGAGGGTTCATAGTTTTATCAAAAACAAGTTCATGCTTATTTATTATTTGTTATTATAATTTATAATTTATTATTATCATTTTGTTCTATCTTTGTCAGTGGAGTGTAAGTGAAAACTTTTCTAACATGAGTCATTCTTCTTTTGTGTGTAGGTAGATGCAATTATTGACCTTCATAATTTCAAGGAAATGTTGGGATGCAGCTCATGAAAGTGTCTTTAGGACAACAACTGTAGCAGCCAGAATGAAGGGTTCTGATTTCTTCTGCTAGATCTCTATTTGGGGGATCTTTTTATTCCATATAGTTTAGGGGTTGTAAGTATGGGATATGAAAATAACCACCTATTAAAAGCATTGTTCTTAATGTTTTTGTTCAGGTAATTGTGAGTGATAGTTTTGTTTGTAGTAATGCTCTAATTCTCATACAACTTGTTATTTTTGAAATGATATTTTGGACTTATATTTGTAACGCAGAGATTTGTCACTTGTTGGTTTCTGGTAAATGTTAGGCTATAATCTTAGTGTCAGTAATAAGCAGTGCTTGAAAAGTGTAAAGTACCATAAAAGGATGAACTATTGTTAAGAATAATGATATGATAATATAGGTGTTCCAAAAGTATTAATTCAGTTTTAAGTTTTAATAGTTTAAAACTGTATGGTACTATTCTATTCTCAGCAATATGGTCCTTTGGAACAATGACAGGAGAACTTTGTGAGGGAGATTCTGCATATATTAGTGCACTTTTAGAAATGAAACAAAACAGAAACAAATTAAAAACAAAAGCCTGAGGTTCGGAGCTTTCTACACCTTCTGTTTTCAAGTGTAATGCCTACTATTTCAGTGTGCCAGGAATTCTTAATCATTTTGATTTTAGCATCTCTTTACATTCTGAAAAACTGTCAAAGATTCCAAAGAGTTTTTGTTTATGTAGATACCTATCAGTATTTATCATATAAAAATGAAAATGGATAGATTTTTGAAATATTTATTAATACATTTAAAAATAACAATAAGAAACCTATTACATGCTAACATAAATGACAGTTTTTAAAATGGAAAAAAAAAGTAAATTTCCTCATCCTCCTTAAATAGCGAGAAGAGTGGTATTATATTACATATTTTTGCAAATCTCTTTAATTTCCAGCTTAATAGAAGACAGCTGTATTCTCATATCTGCTTCTATATTTACTCTGTTGCAATATTCTGTTTTGGTTGAAGAAAATCAGGTCTCACAAAGTTTTATGTAGTTGGAAAAGAGAAGTGTACTTTAATAGGGAAATAATGACTTAGTATACTTAAAAAAATAGTTTTGTCCATACAGATCCTCTGAAAACGTCTCAGTGTCCCCTGGCAATTCATGGACCACACTTTGAAAACTATTGAGAACCATATACCATATTGCTTTTCAATTTGGGTGCAGAAGTTTATCTTTTGGGGTTAAAATTTGCTTTAGTTACTTAAAAAAATCAATATTTTAATTTAGTTCCAGGTTTGATGGTAAATGTCATTGATTTTGGGTATTGGTTCATGGCTTGGCTCAAGTTCCTTGCATAGGGAAGGATCTAATCTCCCGGATTTACTCTCCACTTTCCCCAAACTTGGAATTTCATGTGTCCAAGGGAGCTCAGGGACTTAGCTTCTTCTTTCTGTTCCTAGATTCAATACTCCTCCGTCCTTCATTTAAGTGGGGATGAGGGTAGATAAATCCAGTGGTACTGTTTGGGCTCCATCCAGAGCTCAAGGGAACTAGCTGAGATTGTGATTAGGGTCTAGGCCAAAGTTTAGGCCCCAGAGTCAACTTTTGCCCCAGAACTAGACTCCAGGGGGTTCAGGGGACCTCTGTCTTTGCAGTTATTTTCAGCTGAAGAGAGGAGATAGCTTTCCACTCCCATATCGCTCAGAGGCAAATGGAGGGGGACAGGTTGTTGAAGCGCTGGGATGTGGACAGATGGTGTTGATCTGTGAGAATGAGATAAAATAAAGCCCTCTCTCTTTCCTCGGCCACTTGCCTAGTGCTTGCAAGTCAGCACTCAGAGGATCTGAATCTCCTTGGATCTGGCCTCTGGCCTGGGGCAGAATCCCAAGGACTGGCCTCCTGGCTCCTTGGAGGAGCCAGGTTATTTGTGGTCTACCGTGAACACCTCTGGGATGGGGGGGTTCCGGACCCTCGGGGTACCATCTAGGTCCGGTATCTACCTCAGATAGAAATGGATATCTGGGGCCTATTGACTTAAAAAACCACAAGTTGACAGTATCTATGTACGATTATATTTTCTATTTATTTTGTTAAACATTTCTCAGTTCTGTTTTCATCTGATCAGGGCTGCACTTGGGGGTCTGGGGGTCTGTGGGGCAGGAGAGCAATTGCTCATTTATAACATAAAGAAACTGAGTCCCAAGTCTTCAGCTTCCTAGACCAATATTCTTTCTTTTTTATTTTATTTATTACAGGTTTTTAATTATAGCTTTTTATATACAAAACATATGCATGGGTAATTTTTCAACATTGACTCTTACAAAAAATTCTGTTTCAATTTTCCCCCTCCTTCCCCCACTCCCTCCCCTACATGGCAGGTAATCCCATTCGTGTTAAATATGTTAAAGTATGTGTTAAATACAATATATGTATATATATTTATACAGTTATCTTGTTGCACAAGAAAAATTGGATTTAGAAAGAAGGTAAAAATAACCTGAGAAGAAAAAACAAAAAAGCAAGCAAACAATAACAGAAAGAGTGGAAATGTTAGGTTGTGGTCCATACCATTTCCCAGTGTTCTTTCTCTGGGTGTAGCCTGGTTCTCTTCATTACTGATCAATTGGAACTGATTTGGATCTTCTCATTGTTGAAGAGAGCCACTCTGAACCAATATTCTTTCCATGAAACTGCAGTGTTTGCAACATGACATCACATGCCTAACTGATATATTGCTTGCTTTCCTTCTCAAGAGGTAAAAGGGGAGGAGAGAATTTGGAATTCAAAATGAAACAGAATGAATGTAAAAAAAAGAGTTTTGAAAATATACTTGGGAAATATTTAATGAAATAAATAAAAATATATTTAACAAAAAGATACTCCAGTTATAGGTAATTCCAAGATGAGCTTAAGTAGGCCTGATGGACTGAGAGTACCCAAGCCATTGATTGGAGGACTGGATTCTTATGTTCTTTGGTGTGCATTTTATATGTCATTTATTTGTAGTGCAGAATACAAGTAAAATTTCCTTAGATTTTGGAGTTGTGAAAAGGCTTGGAATTGAATCTTTTCAAAGATTTTCTGTTCTTGATATATGAAAATTAACAATAAAATCTCATCAATAAAATGATGAGTACACAGTGGGTAGAGCACTGGGCCCAGAGTCAGGAAGAGTTCAAATATAGCCCCCAGACACTTACTAGCTGTGTGACCCTGGCCAAGTCACATAACTCTGATTGTCCCAGTTTCCTCATTTGTAAAATGAACTGGAAAAGGACATGAAAAATTAATCCAGTATCTTTTGCCAAGAAAAAGGGGGTATGAAGAGTCAGACATGACTGAAAAATGATTGAACTAAAAAACAAAAATAAGGATAATAATAGTGGACCCAGATAATCCATAAAGCTGTTGTATAGAAAATCCTTTGGAAACCCAGAAACTCTACATAAATACATGTATTTATATAAATAAATAAAATAACATATAACTATTATGTAAATAAAATATAAATATATATGTAAATAATATTATATGAATATAAATGAATAAACAAAAAATATAAAACTATATCCAGAAAATAAATGTGAACTTTTCTCATGATTATTATTTTCTTTCCTGTCAACTCTTCTTATGCACAATAGCAAGATCTTCTGTCCCTGTGTCATCACTTTCACTTCTTGCTGACACATCTAGGCTGGGCTGATTCAGCTGATCTAATAGTCTTCAGTACCATATATGTGTAAGATACCTTGCTAGGTTCAGAGAGGGAGACAGAGCCTAGTTGGGGAAAATGTACAAGGCAATATAGTGAAAAGGTCAGCAGATCAGGAGAGGGAGGGAGAGACTCCATTGGATAAGATAGGGGTGATTAGGAAAGGCTTCATGGAGTAGGTGGTGCTTCACTTGGGCCTTGAAGGATGAAAAGAATTAGTTTAATCAGGGACCCAAGGGGTGAATATTTAAGAATAATTTGAATAAAAGTGCAGACCTGTATGGGGAGGGGCTACAGTGAATCCGGTTGAAATGGAGAATGCTTATAGAGAAGAAATATCCTATTGACAATAGGATTGAATTTGGTTGTCAGACCTGGAAAACCAGTGGCCTGATTTTCTAAGTACACGTAGAATGAAGATACAAATCTGCTTGGTGAGAACAGAGCTCGAAACTCCTTTGTATTTTTTAGAACTCTCTATTTTCCCATCATGGGACCCTAGCATATTGGGAAGATGCTTTTAGAATGTAGAAATCTTGCAGTCCCTTCCTCCTCTTAGCCAGGGTCTTGAAAAGAGTAAGTGGAAATTGGAGCTGACTGTGACTGGTGAGATATGTGTGTCTTTTTAGCTATGTCAGGTTTTTTTTATAAGCCTAATGTCCTAGCATTAGCAGGAGGAGTATTAAAAAACCACTGGGGCTATGATCACGCTTTTGAGTTGGTGATTGTGTCTTTCTTGACTAGACAGAAGGGATGGAGAGAGAGGAGGGGGGAGAAGGAGAGAAAGGGAAAGAAAGAATGCTAAATGTATTTTCTAAACCTTAAAGCATTATATAAATGTGAATTATTGTTGTTATTGTTAGGATTATAGACATAGATTAAAAGCAGAAGGAGCCTCAAAAATTATTCAGCAATAATAATAGCTAGCATTTGTATCATACTTTTAAGATTTAAAAAGCATTTAGCAAATATTATCTCACTTTACCATCACAACAAACCAGGGATGTAGATTCTTTCATTATATCCATTTTACAGATGAGGAAATTGAGGCGGGCATAGAGAAGTTAAAAGACTTGCTCAAGATTGCCCATAAAGTATGTCAATCCAGAGCCACGCTTTATCCATTATGTCCTGCTCTGCCTGGGTCTAGCTTCTCACTTTATGGATGAAGAGGTTAATTAGGTTGCCCAGGGTCACCCCAGACTGTAGGTGGCAGAGCCCCATTCATATATAGAAGAGGCTCAGAGTGGCCTCTAGATAATACAGGACTTTGCAGAAAGCACCTCTGGAGTGCTAGAACTGGAAATAAATGAACTGGGGTCTGTCTTGACTCTGTGGAGATCCTTTTCCTAATTCCCTACCTTTTTTAGACAGCAACTACTGATTCTACATAGCACATCCTGAAATTAGCCTCGTGGTTTTTCTTTTCCAAAGATTTCACCTATTTGCCAAGAAATGGTATATTATCTAGACAAGGATTTTATAAAATATATTACCAGCATTAGAATCAAAGTCAGAAGATACACTATCGTTTAATCAGAATTTCACGTATTACAGTGTCATTCAATCAGACAACTGGAGATAGTCTAGACCAACTCTCTTATTTTTCAGATGGATAAACTATGAATGGGAAAGTTGAAGTGACTAACTTATAGTCAGTCTAGGAAAGACACTGGGCCCAGATGGCTCTGGAGGGGAAAGTAAGGCAGGTGACCTTGCTC
This sequence comes from Antechinus flavipes, assembly GCF_016432865.1. NCBI lineage: Eukaryota > Metazoa > Chordata > Mammalia > Dasyuromorphia > Dasyuridae > Antechinus > Antechinus flavipes. The sequence goes on from NC_067399.1 coordinate 506,883,054, forward strand.
AGTCCTCCCTTACTTAAACTCCATTCACGTGCATGTATGGTCCTCTTTGAGACCGAAGGACAAACAACAAGCACCTACTATGTGGCAGGCTCTGGGCTAAGCTCTGGGAATACCAAGAAAGTAAAACACAATCTGTGCCCTTAAGAGAGATCAGAGTTTCATAGGGATGCAGCTCCCAAAAAATTATGTGTAAATAAAGGCATATACAGAGCAAATTTAAAATAATCAATAGGAGGAAAACACTAGAATTAAGGGGCTGAGAAAGGGTTTCCTGGTGCAGGTGGATTTTAGCTGGGACTTGGAGAAATCCAGGGAATCCAGAAGGGAATGCTAAGAATGGAAAGCTCTCCAAGCCAGAGAAAAGGCCCTGACTCAGGAGATGGAACAGCAGGGAAGTCAGTGTCACTGTATCACAGAGTAGGAATGTCAGAACAAAATTAGGAAGGGACCAGGTTGTGAAAGAGTGAGAAGGCCAAACAGGATTTTCTATTTGATCCTTTAGGTACTAGGGAGCAGCGACATGGTCAGACTTTAGGAGATCCTTTTGACAGCTGGATGGAGGATGGACTGGAGTGTGGAGAGTTGGGACGGGGAAGACTCATCAGGGGCTGTCGCATTAGTTTTATGAAGGCAAAATTGGCAGGCCTTGGGAACAGATTAGAGACGGGGCTGGAGGAGGTAACCTGAGAGAGGGTGGAGAATAGTGAGCCTGGGGCAGGGGGAGGGGGAGTGGGCACAGGGGTCCCATAGGTAACTAGCAGTAGTAAGGACTAAGAGCTGGACCACACTGGATCTATTGATGATGGGACAGTTTTGGCCCCTGGTGGTTTGAAATCCTGATTTGCTTGTTTGTCCCCTGGACAGGCCCATGGCATCTGTGTGAAGTGGAGATAACACCCCATGATCCTGCTGTTTCCCTAGGCCCAGGGCTTTGCACACTCAGCTATTTTTAGTTGCTTGGACTTTAACACTAAAACACAAATCACTCCAAAATGTCTCCTGCAGACTCATGGGTGTGGTTTCAGTCCTGGTGTCAAATCCCCTTAGTGAGGGGGATGGAAGACTAAGAGGGGGTTGGAGAGGATATTTTTATTCATTCTGAATCCCGAAATAGCCTTTACATTTGTGTGTGTGTGTGTGGTGTGTGTGTGTGTGTGGTGTGTGTGTGTGTGTGTGTAAAACTGCTATTCTGGTTGGTGGTGGTTTTTCTTTTTTCCCCCCTCCTTGTCTGCTAAGTGTCTGACCAGGAAGGCCCTTTTACCGCCAAGCTGCACAAATCCTGGAGAGACAAGGTTTCCAGAGAGACTGCCAGTCAGTACCTGGGAAAATGCCCCTGTGATTTCAGTGGCGATTTGGCCCTGGCATAGACCCAGTAGGACCAGTGACCAGTTCTAGGTTTGCTGCTGCAGGGGTCTCTCTCCTTTTCCTTTCTTTTATTCTTCATGCCAGTTTTCTGTCCTTAATTTTATAAAAACTTTTTTTATTATCCCCTTTTCTCCCTTGTCTGCCCTTTTGGAATAATCTGCCCCTTCTCCTTCCCCTCCTTCCTTTATTCTCTTCCTTCACCACACCTTCACCCTAACTTTTCTCTCCTAATTGCTCTAGCCCTTCCTTCACCAGTAAGTTATACATGTCTTGCTTTCCGGTGAGGATTTTTTGAGATTGAGGAGTGTGAAAGTTTGATTAGACCCATTTTAACAGATGAGGAAAATTTAGGTTCGAGAAGTTGATCCAGAGTGGTAGAGCCAGGTCTGCTCCAGAAAGGACCCCCAACATGCTTGGTGGACAGCCTCTCCTTGTCATTTATAAGGGGTGTGTGTGTGGGGACATCGGTGAACAGCTCTGGTGTTTGCGGACTGCTCTCATAGAATTAAACTTTTCTTTGCCTCTCTTCTCCCTTTCCTCAGCATCCCCTGTCAGAGATAATTTCCAGACTGAAGGAACTTGACCTGGGGTAGGGGGCACATTTCTTATGTCTTTCAAGAGGCTGGCTTTTCTTTTTCATTTTTCTCCCATTGCTGAGCACAGGGTTCATGTGATTAATACCAGGAAGTCCCTTTATTGATTAAGCATAGTGGGTGTACAAAATATATTTGATTTTTAATGAGGATGATGGTATGATCTTGGGAAAGCCCCTTCCTTATTTCTCTGCCTCACTTTCCTCCTATTTAAAATGAGCAAGGTCAGCCTTATCTAGGACATTCAACTTGGTATCCATGACCAATTATTATTAATTTTTTAAAGAAACACTTTGCTAACTATCTCATAGGCTTGTTCATTTTTCATATTTAAATGTTTCCACAGATTTTATGCCTTTAAAAATATTATCCTAGACATGTGGAAATATATTTAGAAGAATTGCAAAGTGTAACTTATATTGGATAACACTATCTAGGGGAGAGGAGAGGTGGGGAAGGAGGGAGAAAAATTTGGAACACAGGGTTTTGCAAGGGTGAATGTTGAAAATTATCTTTGCATGTGTTTTGAAAAATAAAAAGCTATTATTATTAAAATATATATATATATCCTGGGAGGGCTTCCATGTCAGAGGGACTGTGAAAAAGAAGAGATTAGGACTCTCAAAGGCCCTGGTCTAAAGTCTTTTTCAGCTCAAAGTACTGTGCTTGTATGTCTTAAATGACACCATATTCACGAATAAGGTATTCTGTGGAGACGTTGCTGGGTACCAGAGAAAACTGGGAATGTCTGTAATAAGCAATGGTTAGACTTTCTCAGTAGACTCAGGTTAGAAACCAGGTTGAGCCGTTCAGCAGCTGTCTGTTCTCTTTCCCAAACCTTCTCATGTCAACTCTTGAGGGACAGGGACGGCCTGACGCAGACATTCATCCATGACGCAGACAATCTATGAGAGAGGTTTTTCTCCCCAAGGACTGGACCCAAGGGAGCAAATATAGGGGGTGGATGACTCTGTCTTCTCTAAATCAAAGGAAGCTGTTTTCCCTCAGCTAATTAGGCTTGACTTTTTTTTTTTTTTTTTTAAATTCCACCTGTTTTCTTATGACTTAGGAGCCATGAAGTACTGAAATACTAGAAAAGCAAAATCTGAGGGGGAAAAAACTAATCTTCCTGCCCCATTTCCCCTGTCAAATTTATAGATTCTTAGAAGATCAGTACTGGAAGGGACTTAGAGGATCACTATTCCTAGTCACCCAGATACTTAATGACAAAATCTTATTTTGTAGATGGAGAAATTTTCACACTTTTTTTTCAAGGTCACATAGCTAGTGAATGCAAAGCTGGGACTTGAGCCCAGACCTGCTAACTCCCATCAATTCCTTTGACTAGACCATGCTGTTTATTTAATAACTGTGACTCCCAAGTCTTGGACTTTTTTATCCTAAGAAAGATCCATGAGACATTTGGGCGCCTTAGGACTTAAGTCCCTTCCTTGGCTGGGGTTTAGGAAGTTCTAAATGGACTTCAGAAATTGTTCCACTTCTGTTCCTCAGGGGTCACTACTTGATTGGGTTTTTGAATTTCTTTCTTGTTATCAAATGATACTAACAGTCAGTGAGAAACTTATAGCAAGGACCAGGTGGTGGAACATGCATGGTGAGAGTGAGAGGGGGCTTCTGAGCCCCTCTTTAGAGGATCCTCTGGCCTGTTCCTTCGATTGTACAGAGGAGGGAGCAGAAGTGCAGGGAAGAGAAAGTTTAGTCTCCCAGCTAATTAGCAGTGGAACCTGAACTACAGTGGACATAGTCTGAGTTGGAGGCTGAGAGTCTTCCTATTAATCAAAAAATTATTTAACAAGCATATTAATGGTAGGCCTTATACTAGGCTTCATGGTCACAAAATGATTGAAATTGTTTCTTGCAATAATTTCTTTCAAGAAGCTTAATGTTTTTGAAAATTTTATTTATTTTATTCTGAACTTAAAAAATAAAACAAGCATTTCCATAACTTATTTGAATAGAAAAAAAGCTAATTGCACACAAAACTGCAAATTTGTTATGTATGACTTGCTATTCCTTTTAAATACATAATAAAATGTCATGTAACTTTATCCCCCTCCCACTCTATGTTTTCTCTCTTTTCTTCTTCCCCCATCTTAGTGATATAGCTACCATTAGTCACCTATGTATATATGAGGGACAAGGACATGTACACAGCTCCATATATGTACATATGTTTGTATATACATACTTATGTATCTATTCACATATACACATCCAGCATAAATGCAAAGGAAAGATGCAGGATCATTAAATACAAGGTAGTTAGGAGAGAGCGTACCCCCATTCATTTGGAGGGCAGATGGGAAATGGGGAGGACACCAAGAGGACTTTGCGCCCTAGATGGTGCATTAGCTGCATTTTGAGACAAGAAGAGGGATTCTGTGAGGTCATAGCGAGGGTGGGATTCCACACATTCCCTCATGGAGGACAGATTCAGGGAGGCAGGTGAGATCAGAGGCCTGTGTAGTTGGATCCAGAAGTATGGGAAGGGGCAGTAAATGGACCTTCCATGAGTCTGGTAAGAGAAGCTGGAGCCAGGCTGTGAGGGACTTCCAAAGCTAATTAATTACATGGCTGTCTTCAGAGAGCTCTCAGAAACTCTTAAACGTGAATATTTGAGGTCATAAATAGGAGAGAAATCCTTCACCACTGGCCTCTGGGATCAGAGTCACTGTCTCTTAACAGAGCATCAGTGACCCACCATTGGGCCCAGTATAGTCTTTTTAAAAATTCTGGCGCAAGGATAGCGTATTGCCATAAGCTACAGCCTCTGGCTGGTGGCATTAGCACTGTACCAGCCAAAGGACTTTCACTCCTCATTATTAGAGAGATTACAGAATATTTGTAACCTATCTGCCTCTCATATCATTCAAGTTTCATGGTTTAAAAGTTTTTCAAATTTCCTTTTTATTCTTTTCCTTCCTTTCCCATCTATTGGCTAGAAGAAAAACAGGCAGAGAGGGCAGGTGCAGTGCCAAAGAAGATGGAGACTTGCATTTTGGCCCTGCCCCTTACTGCCTGTGTCACACTGGGCAGCCAACCTTAGGGCCTCAGATGGGGTCCCTAAGTCCATCTTGGTGGGCGAGGTCTCTCTGAAACGCTGGGTCTGAGGTAGGAGAGCCATCACGGCACCTGCATGAGCCGAGTCTTGACCAAAAAGCAGACAGTGGGCACTGGGGGGCAGGGGTGCGCTTGTAGGGTATGGCTCTGCCCAGCTCCTCAGGTGTGACAGCGTCTGCAAGGAAGGGCCTGGTCCCCGATGGTACATAATAGCCAGCCATAATCTGTTTTTAATCATCCACTGACTCTGAGAACCTTTACCCCTTGCCCAATCTGTGTCTAATGGATTATTTTCAGAAATGAGTAAAGGATAATTATCTCCGCTCTGTATGGCCCAATTACTGCATTTAGATGATCAATGTGCCTTGTGCTGCCATTCAAGTGCAATTTGTGTGACTAGTGGGGTTTGGTGCCCATAGTGTAAAGAGGATTAGGGGGAAGCCGGGGCTGCTGAGTTTGTAGAGAAAGCCACTAGAGGGAGGAGCTCAAGGGGAGGGGGTGATGAAGAGAGAGAGGAGAAGGAAAGGAAAGAGAGAGAGGAAGGGGGAGGGAGCGGAAGAAAGGGAAAAGGGGAAGAGGGAGGAGGGAAAGGGAGAAGAATAGGGGGAAAAGAGGGAGGCGGGGGAAGAGAGACAGAGAAAGGGAGAGACAGAGACAGAGAGGGAAGGAGAGGGAGAGGGAGGGAGAGAGAGGAAAGGAATGAGAGAGAGAAAAGAATTGTGTGTGTGTGTGTGTGTGTGTGTGTGTGTGATAGAGAGAGGGGGGGTGGATTTGGGGAGAGAGACAGAGATAGAGGAAGAGAGAAGGAGGAAGAGGGAAGAGAGAGGCAGCTCTGGAGCAGGTAAGGCTTCAGGAGCTAGCTGATGGGTGGGGTGGCCTCCAGGTTCCAGGTCATGCACTGCTGACTTCAGGGAGTGCTTTCCCTGCCCGAAATTGGCAGCTGGGGTGACTGAAGTGTATATTAAGGCAGCTTAGTGCCAGTCCTGCCCATCAACAGGACGTCCTCATGCATTTTACGAGACTGTAAAAGCTGTGTTGCCGAGGTTGCAGTTATGAGGTGCCACGTTGGGCATTCTTTGTGCTTCCTGTATGTTAGTAATGGGGGTCTGTACTTCAGTCGCACAAACCCTTCTGGGGGAAGAAGCTCTGTGCAGAGGCTGAAGGCGCAGGGCATCGGTCCTGACTACCTAACTGCCAGCTAAGTGGCTTTGGCCAAGACACTTTAACTCCCTTCTCTTAGTTTTTCCCTGTCAAGAAGTGACAGGGGGGCTGGTCAGGGTGACCTTTTAAGGTCTTTTCCCTTGTTTAACATTATATATTAAATACAGTGTCATCAGGGTAATACATTTGTTTACAATGCCATTTTAAGGACGGGGCATCCCTGGATTGTTAGGATCAGAAGACCGAACTTGAGTCCCACATCCACTAGGATGACAAGCACATCACTTCTCTTCAGTTTCTTTCTCTGTGAAAGTGAAAGTTAACATTAGTGTAATAAGGGTTTGAGAACTACCTGTTAACTTGGGATTTGTGGGTCATAGAGACAAGCACTCCCTCAGCCCTGAGACTTGGGGGGGGTGGAGATTCTGGATGTTCTGAAACATGCAGTCTTTTCTCAAACCTCCCATCACATGAAGATTATCCAGCCATGAAAGTAAGCCTGATACAGCGGAAGGAGACTTGGTCCTTGAGTCAGGAAGGTCTAGTCACTGGCTATTGGATCCTGTGCAAGTCATTCAACTTCTCAGTGCTCTAGGGAAACTCTCTAAAAGTTGTGGGGAAGATGGTACCCCTCTTTGATAGAGCTTTTCTCTACATACTGATAAAAGCATGAGTGTAGTCTAAAAAAATTCTCTCCATCATTGGTTCATTAGGAGAGAGAAAAAAAAGATATTTTATACATGATTTTAAAAAGAATTATATCTAAATGTGAGCTTCTGGCATTATAATTTTCATTATTAATTACAATTTATATGAAACTGACTTTGTTGAAACAAGGGATTTCCAATGAGGACATTCCCTATTTATCAATGCATATTGATTAAGACTCCAATTTTCAGAAGAGTAGAGACTGGCCTGGAACACTAACTGATAGGTTCATAGGAGGGACCAGACTTAAAGCTAGTTCTTCTTGATTCAGAGGATGACCCCCAAGTCAGCATGTCACATCTGCTCTTGTTATTATTCTATTCAAACTGATTCCAACGCACCTGTAACTTTGACTGAAAACCATCACTTTTACCTATGGCTAATTCAAAGCCATCTGCAGCCCAGACTGGGGCCTTCATCCTGCTTTGGATAGGTGTGAAAGAAGAAGGAATCCCAGCAGCCACCTTGGGAAGGAGGGGGAGAAGGTATACTGCCATGCTGTGCAGTCCTGAAAGCTGAGGGTCAGGGAACCATAATGCCAGCCATTATTATTAATAACAAGAAAGTTATATTCCAGAAGCTAACGACTTGTGGTAATTGAGTTTTCCCTTTTCATAAATGAGTCAAATTTCAGAAGCTGTGAAAAGAATATGGATTGGGGGTAGGGAATAAGGTCTGTTTGAATGGGGCTCATTAAGATCTTATTACGCTGGAGTCATAAATCTGCTCTTGAATTGCACACTTGGGGGGAATGTGCCCTTCCCTGTGGGAAGTGTGTGGACTCACCTCTGACAGGTGGGGAGGGCTGGCAAGAATTCATATTTCCCATATCCTGTCCACTGAGGCCCAGGATAATCGTTGGAGACCCTCGTTTACTCAGACCAAAGGGCAGATTTTGAAAAGGAATTGGCTGAAAATAGTCTGGACTTGGAGTCAGAGACTCTGTGTTTACTATCTGCATGATCTTAGACAAGTCTCTCCTCCTGGTAGATCCTCAGCTACCTCATGTGTAAGGTGAGAGAGGAAGTCAGTAGGAAGTGGATCTCTTCCAGCTTTAAAGACTGAGTCTTACTTCTCAGCATCTAGCCCCCATCCTGGATTGGCCTAGGGAAACACTCCGAGCATCCTTCCCGTGTTCGATGTTTTGGTCTGCTTCCTGCCCAGAGAACAGAGGGCCTGACCATTCGCTCTCCTTGCCAGCAAACCCTCCAATCTGGCAGCTCAGCCTGGAGCAGAACTGTGGAAGGAAGGATGGTCCCTTTGGGGTTGGATGAGGTCAAGAACAGGCCTCTTTTCTTGGAATAAATTCTCTCTGGTTTCCACCGGCGGCTTTACGCACATTGTCCCCGTCCATCCTGTGCACGGAAGGGCTGGGTAGTGGAGCAGGACCTGGAGCCCCCCTCCCGGTTGTGGAGCTGCGGGTCTGTGTCCGGACAGACACACGTCTTTCCTCCCCCGTATCCTTTCACAGTCTTGCCGGGGCAGAGGACCTAGCTTTGACTCCATCCCTGAGCCAGCCAGTCAACCAGAATTTGTGGAGTACCCATCCTCAAGGTGCTGAAGGCCAGGGCAGAGTGTAAGACTCGTGAATGTAAGGCACTGAAGGAAGACTCCCAAGGGATTTCATGACTGATACGGGAGGAAAAACACATATGTTGGGGATGGCAAGAGCATCAGCACTGACTCTGGGGTTCAGGGCCTGGGGTCAAAGCCCCCCTCTGACACTTAACTGTATGACTTAGAAGCAAGCCACTTAACCCCCCTGGGCCTTGGTTTTCTCATTTATAAAATGAGGAATTTGGATGAGTTTGGCTCTAAGGTTCTGCTTAGTTTTACATCTGTGCTCCTCTAAAAAGTCAACTAAAAATCAGCAAGACAGTATGGGCTAGAAACTGAAGGAGGTCAGAGCAAGGAGAATGTACTGAGCTGGGGATGGAGTAGTTTGGGGAAAGCTTGTAGAAGAAGGGAGCCTTGATTTACTCCTTGAAGGAGGATTTGGATGAATAATGAGCAGGTTAAAAAGACATTTTAGGTTTCCCAGAACAAGCTAGCAGCTTCACTAGTTACCTCAGGGAGCAATACAAAATTCTTAGCTGAAAAAGTAACTTTAATTAACTGAAAATTAAAAAAAAAACCTGCCAGATAGCAATTTAGTGAAGGTGAGCACCACAAGAGTATGCAATTGCAAGACTGAGATTGCTACCCAAGAAGATAAGAAGTTTCTTCCTTCTATAGTCAAGATTTTGAAGAGTGTGTGTGTGTGTGTGTGTGTGTGTGTGTGTGTTTAAATGCATAAAATAAAAGCAGAGGATTACAAAGAAAACCAATTATATTGAATACATATTTAAAATATATTAAAATAGGCAATATCCATATATTTTTAAAGTTCATGACCTTCATGTTAAGAACTCTGGGTGATTCTCTAGTATTGTCAGAAAGACATTTGTAGTATTTGGAATTTTGGTAATTGGGAGTTAGAGAAGGTCTAAGATTTTGAGCAATAGAGGAAACTTTGTGTTATGGCAGGAATTACATCGACTATGGGGTCAGAGGACCTGAATTCAAATTCTGATTCTTCTAGTTCATTCCTCTTTTATGACATCTCTATTCCTCAGTTTCCTCATTTATAAAACTAATAGCGTTGGACTAAATACTCACAGAGATTCCTTCTAATTCTGTTCTGATTGTGTGCTTCATATACTAATCCATTTGATAGTTGGTAGACCATACTCTCATAGGATTTGGAACTGGAGGGACTTGAGATCTTACTTTACTACTTCAGCAAAGACTGCTTTTTTTATCCATAAAATGAGGGATTGGACAAAATGATTTCCTCTGTTCCTTCCAACTCATATGATTAGTTTGTCTAACAACCCTGTGTGCAAATAAGGAAACTGTTGTGTGGAAAGTCCCACCCTGGTGCATTAGCCTGCTGTCCAGGCTTTCATCAATTCTGGAGGCATCAGGTAAGTTAGTGGGACCCTTTCTGAACCTTCCAAATAAAGCAGCCTGGCTGATGCTCCAGGGGCATTTGGCATTTTCCCTCTTCTTTCAGGAATAACACACTTTGCAGGCTCTCTGATTAGGGATGGAAAACCTGAAGATCTTCTCCTTCTCTGTCCTGTCTTAGTTAGCTTGGAGCCCCCACCCCGTATTGACCCACTCCTGCTTCAGACAGTTGAGCCTCCTTCTTCTCTGTCTACCTTCTCTCCCTCTCCCATCGCTGTACCAGGAATTCTGTAAGATCTCCACCAAGAAGACCAAGCCTGAGAACCCTTCTAGCAAGTGAGCTGACTCCAGTTGGCTCATCCCTCCCCGTTATTCTCCCTATTCCCCTTCTTTAACTGGGTAGCCTGGGCAGCATCGCTGGGTCTTGTTGAGGGGCTGGTGGGATGGTGGCGACTGATTCAGTAATGTTGGTGGAGTTTGAGAAATTGCTTAAAATAACAATAAATCTGAAACAGTCTACAGGTCTACTTAGGGCCCGGCATTGTTTAGGTAATATGAAGCAGATTTGGCTGGTGTTGGTGGCAAATGACCAATTTAACTGCTGTAATAGAAACCAGGAGAGGGAACAAGATGAGGATGGGAGCCACACGAGCTCCTACAGCAAAAGCTCTCGGTTAGGGGGCCATGAACCTGTTTTTTTTTTTTTTTTTTTTTTGTTGTTGTTGTTTAATATTTTTATAATTGTATCTCAGTATACCCAGCTTCCTTTGTAATCCTATTGATTTTATTTTTTGTGTTTATAAACATAATTCCCAGAAAGAGTCTGTAGGCTTTACCAGACTGCCAGAGGGGTCTAGTACATGTGAAAAAGGTTGAGAACCCCTCCTTTAAAGGAAAGGTGTGCTCAGGGAGTTGGGGACCAGCTCTGTCTCTGTCTCTGTCTCTATATCTGTCTCTGTGTCTCTGTCTCTGTTTCTCTCTCTCTCTCTGTCTCTCTCTCTCTCTCTCTGTGTGTGTGTGTGTGTGTGTGTGTGTGTGAGACAGAGAGAGAGAGAGAGAGAGAGAGACAGAGAGACAGAGATTTGAGGCAGGACTCTCTGTGTGCTGAATAACAGCCTAGCCTGGGATTGCACACCTGCTGGATGCATAGAATCCCGGATGAGAAGAATAAGACTACTACTTTGCATTTTTTCAGTTCTTTACATTTTTCAAAGTACCTTCCCGTTTGGTGCTTCATTTGGCCTAGGTTTTCATTAGCCCCATTTGATAGATAATCATAATAGTGTCGATAGCTGACATTTATGTGACATTTGAAGGTTCCAGAGCACGTTGAATGACTACTTTTGATACTGAAAGTCAGTCGATTGACAAACATTTATTAAGTGTCTTCTTTACGACCCCCACTTACCCACACACATCAGGAATACAAATGCAAAGAATAAAACATTGCTGTTGTATAAGCCCAGGAGCTAACCTTCAGATGTGAAAGACAACAAGGACATATAGAAACATAATAAATGTAAAGAGAACTAATTCAGATAAACATGTGACAGTAAAGTACAAGGTGGTTTGGCATAGAGGGCAGCAGCAGTTAAGAGAATCAGGTCCATCATACAGGAACTGGTGCTTGATCTATGGCTTGAAAGAAGATTATGATTTGTAAGGTCAGGGTGAGAAGGGGGACTTCCAAGTATGGGGCACGATTGAGGCAGATATGGAGACAGAATTTGGACCTGGGTGTGTGAGACAGACAGACAGAGACAAAGAGAGAGACTGGTATGACTGGTCCCCCAGGAGGAGAGGTAATGTCAACTAAAGCTGGAAAGATAAATTGAGACTAAATAGTGAAGAGCTTTAAAAGATGAATGGAGGAGTTTATATTTTATCCTAGAGGCCATAGGGAGTCACTAGATGTAATGGGCTGAGACTTGAGTTGATGCACTGAGGTCCTAAGCACATGAGGCTAAATAGTAATTGGACCATACTCTATTAATATATAAGCTTGGAGAAAGAATGGCCCCCACCCACTCTTTGTGCAAGTCCCGATGTGTTGTATAGGAAATGACGATTTTGGTGGGTGGAGGCAGGGGAGTGGAAAAGGAAGGGAAGGAGAGACTTTTGGGATTGCCATTTCCACGGTTGGCTCGGCTCGCGTCCCTCTCTCTTAGCTGGCTTCCTGTCGCAACTGCCTATATTTGCTATCGCAATCTTTCTTGCCTATATTTGCTATCGCAATCTTTATTCACCTCTTCACTTCAATAAATATTGAAGATTTTCCCCTTAACCTGAATTCCTGACTCCGGCTGATTTTAAATACGCGATCATTACAATTAGAGTTGAATTAGTAGAGGGATGACATAGTCAGATCTGCATTTAAGAAAAATGGTTTGAATAACAGTGTACAGGATGAATAGGAGAGCTGGGAGAGAATTGAATCTCACTACCCAATTAAGGGCCTGGTGCAATAATCTAGGTGAGAAGTGATGAGGGCCTAAACCAAGGTGGGAGCTGTGTCAGGAGCAGAAGGAGATTGATGTGATGGAGGGGGAAAGGGCAAGATTAGGCAACTGATTGTATTATATGGGGTTGAAAAAGAATGGAGAGTCAAGGAAAATGAAGTTTTGAACTCGTGAAACTGGAAAAATAAAATGTCCTCAGGAAAAATAGGTGATTGGAAGAGGAGAGGATTTGTTTCAGACAAGTTGGATGGGTGATGTCTCTTGAGTTGAAATGAGGAGTTTTCTGAGGCAGGAGAAGTGCACGCTTCTGTGCAGTGGTTTGGAGAACTGAAGGGTCTCTGAGCCTGTTAGAATTTTCTTAGCATTTGCCATCCGGCCTACAATAGTTATAATAGTTGGTGAGCCCCTTGTGACTCAGGGGCTTGGTCCACCTCCCTTCGTTTTCTTACGTCCCTGGCCAGTAGACAGACAGAAACCTTTTCAGTTGGGGGTGTTGGTGTTTGGATTGCCCCAAGTTTCACAGTGCCCAGACACCAGTGGGTCCCATGGGCAGGCCTCCCAGGCTAGAAGCCTCGCACGGATGCCTCCTGAGTGCTTGGATGATGCTGCATGGGTGAGTGCTGGCGTGCTGCCCACTGAGCGGCCATCCTGCTCTGGGCTCTGGCTCCGTGAGCCATTTCCCTCGCAGTGGGAGGGAGTCTGTCTCTGAGTGGTGGGTCTGAGAATTTGAGTTCATCAGCAGTCCCAAAGGCAGAAGGGGGCTGAGCTGGGCTCCTTCGCGGGGAGGAGGCAGTGGAGCCAGACGAGGGCCTTCCACTTGGCTCTGCTTTGCCTCTAGTTCTTTCTTGCCCTAGGTAGACCAGAACTCCAGGGAGAATTAATTCCCAAGCAACTAATTAGGTCCTGCTATTTGGTACAGAGGATTTAGCTACAATGGGAATTGGATATAAATGAGGCAAGATAGTGTAATAGAAAGACCTCCAGATTCAGGGGCCAGTTTGGCCACTTAATGGTCATAATAACAGCATTAATATGGTTCTTTAAGATTTGTACGTTCTTTTATAATAAGTAATATGGTACTGGGCTCAGCTTTGGGAAGGCCTAGATTCAAATTCTGTTTCAGGCTCACATGTTCTGAGATGTCCCTTTCTTGCCTTAGTTTCCTCTTCTGCCAAGGAGCAGGCCCTGACTGGTCCTTTAATGCCCCTTCCAGCTCTAAATCAATAGTCACATGGTCCTAGGAGGTATTGTATCTGTGTATATGTATATAAGTGTTATTATGTTAATTTCACAAATAAGGGAATGGATCCTCGGAGAATGGGACTTTTCCATAGTCATGTACTTTTATTACTACTATACAGAATTGCATTTTTTGTATCACTCACCAAATTATTTTAATTTCCCTGGACCTTGGTTTTCTTAACAGGAATGCATTGGTAATAATATATTGCACTTATCTGCATCTTGGGGTTAAGTATCAAATAGGATAGTTGATGAAAATGACCTTGCAAATTTTGATGCTACCTATTATTATCTATTATATGTTATGTCATATAGTATATGAAATACATATTATATGTTATATTATTTATTATTATATTAGTAATAGTGCAGTGTTTCCTGAGTCCTTCGAAAGTTTTGAAAGACCCATAAAAGCCCTTACTAAATCCTTACTGATTGAGTGAGTGAATTGAATGATTTGGTTTCTGATCCTGGGGTCATTAGTAGAATACTGGATCAATATATTGGGGTTCCATATTAATCTCTGGATTATGCTCTAGTCTGTCCCTTAAGATGCCTTCAACTTTTTCTTAAGATCATAGAATCAGGGATGATAAGACATCTTCAAAGTGATAGAATCCAAATTTCTCATTTTACGGATAAAGATACTAAGGTCTAGAGAATTTACACAGCCCTTGCCAGGGGTCTCCCAGGGAGTAATTAGAAGAGCCAGTTTGGGAGCTTTTGGCCCTCTAATTCCGATGCCCCGCACTCTCTGGGTGGTAGCTACCGAGGGTCCGGATGCTCTTTCTCCATCTCTGGCTGACTGCTTGCTGGACAACAAAGGTGAGAATGAAGAGCTTTCTTGCAATTAAAAGGAAAATGTGCTCGTAACCAATCTGCAATGAGACAAAGTCCTCCACCAACGTAGCATGCCCCCATAATCCTGTGATAATTCAGCCAACGTTTGTGTGATCCTCTGGGTTTACAAAGGACTTGCCTTGCAGTAGTTCTGGATGGTAGATAAGTCTCCAGTATAATCATCCCTATTTGGAGAGGAAACTGTACTTACCCAAAGCCCCACAGTTTGCCGAGCAGCCCTACCCCTGCCTGCTGCACCCCAGGGAGATGCTCGTCTTCCCCATCCCCCTTGCTGGGATTTATGTTGGGCCCATTCAGGGCCTGCTGGGATCAAGTCTGGACAGGTGGGTCAGCACACAGATGAGCCTGCCTGCCTTCTTGTTCCATCCCTGCCCAAGGGGAACCTGAGCCAGCATGCCGGGCTCCCTGAGTCATCGGGCCTAGCCCCATCCAGCCCGGGGGGGGGGGGCATGCTCTGGGTGTGCAGTTCACAGCTGCCTGCTGGCTGCCCAGCCCATGGCATGGGAACCCGCCAGCTTGTTTACATTTAGCAAACAGTTGTCCTTCCTTTGGGATGTGCGCCTAGTGGCCTTGTCCTTTATGAGCTGGGGTGCTGGAGCCTGACTGGCTGCCTTGACCAGGCTGTGGGGTTCCCACAGAGCTGTGGAGTGGGAAGGGTATTGCTTCAGGGAACAAGGGGACAAGGAAGAGTAAATGCAGAGAGAGGGAGGAGGGGAATTAAATAAACAGGGGAGGAGAGAGAAGGGCAGAAAAGGAAGAGAGAAGATAGTGATTAGGATGTTAGAGAGCATCTAGTTCAATCTTCTAATTTTACAGTTGGGGAAATTGCCTTTTAGAAAAAGATAATGCCTTCAGAGTTTCACAGGTAATCAGGGGCCGGGTTAGGTCCTACTTGTTAATCCAAGCCAGAGTCTTTCCATTTTCCCCATATCCCCTCACCTTAGCTTTTGTTTTTTGCCCACCCTTATCACTTGCATCACTGCCAGAACTCAGAGCCAGTGAGAGAGAAGGAAAACCACTGTAGCCAATTGGAGGCTTCTGAACGTCGCCGCTGGCTCCCTCACACATTGCCTTTCCCCGGACAAATCCCAGCTTGTCCGGGCCTGGGAAAGCCCGCAGGTGTGAAGGGCAGGGCAGGGTTCCCAAGTCCCTTTCTCTGGGATGGAGAGATGCCTTCTGTTTGTGGGCATGGCCTCAGAGAGACTGTAGTCAAACCGCCGTTCCCCTATCCCACCGTTGGCCATGGCAGCTCTTGGAGCACAGGCCTGGCCGCGGTCTCAGGCAGCGAGGTGGTGTGGTGCAGAGAGCAGCAGGCCTGGAGCCAGAACTGCTCATCTGCCTTCAAACCTGGTCTCATGCTTGCGCGCGGTCCCGTCTGCCTCAGTTTCCTGGTCTGTCAAATGAATAGGAGCAGAAGATGGCACAGCGCTCCAGCATCTTGCCAAGAAAGCCCCCGATGGGATCAAAAGCAGTCAGAGGTGACTGAACAAAAGTAGCAGAAAGCCAAGGTTTCTGAGAGGTGCAGTGTTGATGCCGTATCAATAAGCCCCATTTTGACTCATATCTGAGGACCAAAGAACTTCTAGTCACTCTAAGGCCAATGAGATTCCAAGGGCAGCAGAAGGAGTTTGGTTTATGCAGCTGAGGCTCTTGGTTTGAATTCTGGCTCTGCTGTTCCCCACCTGGATGACTTAATCATTTAAGGGCTTCTAGGGCCGGACATGTCTTCTCTGAGGGATCCAGGGATTTGGAGGATCTTTAAGGTGCCTCTGACTATCTCCTCTTCAGAGATGAAAGAGCTGAGGCTTAGAGAATAATTTTCTGAAGATCCACCTAGTTTGTCAGGAGGAGGAGATGCTAGAGCTCCTAGTTCCCAAGGCAGTGCTCTCTCCCTACTCTGGGCTGCCCAGCTCCCGATGCCTGGATTTTGAACACCTGCAGTAAATCCTTTGCTTCCATGAAGAGCGCTGAATGTGGAGTTAAGTGACCATACTCCAGGCATTTCCCTTTTTTGGACGTGTTTTCAGACGATCATATCTCCTTTGTATATTTCTCGGGGCTGCCGAGGGGGCCAGGTACTGTGAGCTGAAGGGAAGGGAGCCCTGCACTTGTACATAGAAGATCAGGGTTGCAGTGTGATGAAAAGGAGACTAACTGAAGTCAGAGAATGCTACCTTGTTACCTGTGTGAGGAGGATAGTGGGGCTTTTTAGGCCACATTTTTCCCATTTGTAAAAGAAAGGAAGTGTTCATGGTGGCCTCTCTGAGTTTCCTCCTAGTTCTCCCTCTATATCTTTTTTTTTTTTTTGGCATTTTGGTTTAAAGTTTTGAGTTTCAAATTCTATCCCTTCCTCCCTTCCCCCCTTCCTGAGGCAGTAAGCAGTCATGTGCAATTATGTAAAACAGTTCCACCTTTATATAATTTTTGATCCTAAATGCTACGAAAGATGAAAAGATTTAAATAAATATATAAAATAGCTAGAGTAGTACCAAGAGAAGAGACTTTTTTTAGTTGTGGGATAGAACCTATCTACCATTCAAGGCCACAGTCTTGCCAGAGCCAGGCCTCCCATCTGGAGATGGTTGGCTGAAAGAATTCAGGTCATTCCTAGAGCAACCTTTGGGTGGAGATGGGACTTCAGCCAGAAAGAAACTTCTGTTTTGTTTTGTTTCTCCCTTTCCTGGGTTTGCCCTTGCATTTCCCCCTCTGTCACTTACCCTCAGTCTCCATGAGGGCCAGGGAGTCCAGTTTGAGGCCCTTACAGCGAGCCCAAGTTATCCCTGCTGGCTTGAGCTCCCAGCGGCAGTGGCTCGAGCCCCCTAGGCTGGGAGCCTGGTAACAGCCTGGCGCTGGCGAAGCTGAGGCCCACAGGGGCAGGCTGGCTTGCCCCTGCTTCAGTGCGGTCATCGGGGCTATATTTATCCAGACTGCCACTTTCCTTCAGCCACAGGCTTGGGGGTGCTGCCCGAGTGTGATGAGGAAGGAAGCTGGGGTTTGCCGTCTCTGTTTGTCGGGTTGTGTGTCTGTGGGGGCTTTTGCTCGGCAGAGAATTGCTCCTTTCCTGGGCTTGGGCCAGGAGGACTTGGGAACCCTGGAGTGCCTGGGGAAGCCAGAGAGGGGCTCTCACAAGAAGGCACTGGGGAGGAGGAGTAGGGAAGTGTGGAGTGATAGCCGGGAGAGGAACTTCCCTTGGAGAGGGGCTTTGTGGCCTTGTATCCTGGAGGACGTTGAGACCAGAAACTCTGGGTGGCTGGTGGCCTGTGGAAAAGGACTTCTCAGACCTGGTCCTCCTTCCAAGTCCTGTGATCTGGGAGTGGGAATAACCCCAAACAAACAGCTCCTGTCTATTAAGTCATAGCTCGTAGCTGAATCCAAAGCAGGCGGATGAACAAGAGGATCTTTTTAAGTTCTCTTGAGCTCTAGTATTTAAAGATATATGTAATTGTAGCCCTTTGGAGGTGGAAAGCACAGGCTATGGTGGAAATATCACAGGATTTGGAGATACAGGACTTGAGTTCACATTTATCATCTCCCTCATAACTACCTATGCGATTTTGCACAAATCAGATTTAACCTCTCTGACTCTCAGACTTCATAGCTATAAAATGAGGGACTTGGGCTGAAATGATCTTGGAGGGTCCTTCTGGATCTAGCCTCCATAGTGATGATCTCCTGTTACCTTTTTCTTTTACAGATGAGGAATTCCCACATATAGATAAGCAGGGTGACCTTATAGAGAAGGAGCTGAGAGCAGATTCCCTCTCTCCTCTTTTTCCTCATGGTCTAAGACTGCCTCTCTGGTGACAAATACCTGCTTTGATTCTAAACCCCAGTAGAGTTCAGTGGGTTTATCTAGGTTTTCCTTTTGTTAAAGAAGGATCATGGATATTACTGGTTCCAAGAGCTTGGCTGGAATTGGTTTTCATAGCTGGAAAGAAGGAAACAAGCATTTATTAAGCACCTATTATATATCAGGCACTTGCTAAAGTTCTTTACACAAATCTCATTTGATTCCACACAGCAATCCTGGGAGATAAATGCTATTATAATCTCCATTTTGCAGTTGAGGAAATTGAGGCAGAGAGAGATTAATCGAACTGTCTGGATCACAAAACTAGTTAATATCTGAGGTCGGATTTGAACTGAGCAAGACTTAGATGTTAACAGCTGCCTTTGATATAGACTGAAAGCTGGCTCCCACGTGGCCTTTTCCCTTTCTCTCTGGGCTTTTTCTTTGCCTTTTTTTTCTCTAGGCTTAGCATCCCACTTCACCTGTGGCACAGTCTCCAGTCCTCTCAGAATGCAGGCTACCTTCCTCTGGACACGCTCCCAATTTGTCTGTGTTCCTCCTACAGAGTTATAGGTGAGATATTCCTCTCTGGGCTCCCTTCCCAGTCTGCCTCTGAGGTGCCAGAGACCCAAGTGCTGAGTGCCCATCCCAGTTGTCGGGGCTTGTCTGTTTACCCAAGCAGATATGTGATGTGGGTGTACGAAGCAGGAGAAGAGAGTACATCGAGAACCTGTCTTCTAGATGGGCCCACTGGGTTTGACGATGACTTAGAGATTGAGGATGAGGATACGAACTTGTAGGCCATGTAGTTCCAACCCACTTCCCCATTCATTTTACTGAAGGGGGAACTGAGGCCTAAAATCATATTTCTTATTTAATGACAGAGACAATTGCTGCTATAGGATGTACAGAAGGCTTAGTGGTCCTTAGGGTAGTGTCTAATTAGAAAAATTCTCTTTATTTACAGTTTTCAAAATGTTTTCTTTATAAAAAGTCCAGGAGTTAGGCAGGACAGGTATTATCATCGACATTTTTTTGGAGAATAAAATATTTCATTTGTTTTACTTTAAGAAAATTTGATATCTTTTGTTTTTAAGTTACCTTTACTTTGCAGTATTTCTTTGCTTTCACTTTGAATAAAGATTCTTCTATAATAGAAAAGGAGGAATAAAACTAAATGACACATTCACCAGGTTCAACATTACAACAGTGTTGTAATTCTATCTTTATAAAAATGAGTGGCAGTTGTCTCATATCTCTTATTTGGTTATAAGCTTTTTTTTTTTTTTTTTTTTTTTTTTTTCCTTGTTGAGGCAATTGGGGTTAAGTGACTTTCCCGGGGTCATGGCTAGGAAGTGTTAAGTGTCTGAGGCTAGATTTGAACTCAGATTCTCCTGACTTTAGGGCTGCTGTGCTATTCACTGCATTACCTAGCTGCCCCAGGTTACAAACTTTTAATGATTATAATTTTACAATCTTCAATTTTGATTTTTTTGTTCTTTCCATTTACCTTATTGTAGTTATCGGATATATTGCCCTATATATAGGCTTCTGCTCAGTTCATTTTTCCCCATGAGTTCATAAGTCTTTCCATGCTCCTTTGTGTTCTTAATATTCCTCATTTCTTTTATTATATTTAGGTACAATAGTTTGTTAAACCAATCCTCAAACTACTTTTGTTTCCAATTTTTTGCTCCCACAAAAAGGGCTACTATAAAAATTTTTGTGTACATGAGACCTTTCTTTTGATTGTTGATATTCTTGGGTTTTGTGACTTTCACTGGATTCTCTGATATAATTTCTATATAATAGAAAAATAGAAAAAGATGCCGAGATTAGAAGTAAAATGACTTTTAAAAAATGTGACCTGGATCACATAGCTAGTGAGTGTGTGGATATACCAGGTTTCTTGAATCTAAGTCTCAGTAGTTTGAACAAACAATAAAATAAAATCAAATAAACATATTCATAAAAGCAGGTTGAAAAGTAGGAAAGGAGGTATGCAGGGACCCCCAAATTCCCTAAACCCATTGGGGTAGGGAAGGGCTGATTAGTAGTTCTAAGTGTAAAAAAGCAGAGGTTCATGATTGACCACGAACTGAACCTGAGTCAGCAGTGGCAAGCCATTCTGAAGCAAGCTAGTCATTCTGCCAAGGGAAGGGGAGGGTGACAGAAGCAAAAGCTTAAGTAGAATTCTTTCCCAAGACCAGCATTAGTCAGACATATCTCACAGGATGGTGCCCGGTGCTGATTTCTGAACTTCAAACATCATGGAGAGAAATTGTAAAGTCGGTTCAGAAAAGAGCGGTCAAGATGACTAAAAGGATGGAAGAGATAAGCTTGCTGATAAAGGACAAAAATGTGGCGACTTTTAGCCTGCAAAAGAGAACGCTGAGAAATAACTCCATTATTCTTCCGAGGTACGTGATGTGTTATGTGAGGCGTTTACTTAGTAGCTGAATTGTTCATCATAAACATAGGAAGATAAGTGGGAAGCAGTGCTTTAATGGAAGATTTCCGAGTTGGGGAGCAACAGTGTCATCCAAGTAGATGAGCAGTCCTTATCCCATTTTGAGTTCTCCTTGTGGGAAGGGGTCCTCCAGGGGGCAGCTGGTCACATCTTCCTGCTGTAATAATAACTGACATTGGTGAAGGGGGTACAGTATGGTGAGAAAAGGACTGACCTGGTTTGGAATCCTAGCTCTCTCTCTTCCTACCTGTGTGATTGGGACTCTACTGGCCTGGCCCTTAATTGTCCAAAAAATGAACAGCTCTGATCAAACGAATTCTCTGGGACTTTCCATCTCAAATTCTTGTAAGTCCTTTCCTTAAAACAACTTCATGAGGAAAAACAGAGTAAGTAACTTTATTTCTTTCACCGATGAAGAAATAGGTCTCAAGAGACTTAATGATTTGCCAGTAGTCATTGCTAGTAAATGTCAATACTATTGTTGCTCAGTTGTTTCAGCCATGACCCCATTTAGGATTTTTTTTTTTTTTTGCATTTATACTGGAGCAGTTTAACATTTCCTTTTCCATCTCATTTTACAGATGAGGAAACTGAGGCAAACAGGGTTAAGTGAGTTGCCCAGGGTCACACAGTTAGAAAGTATCTGAGGCTGGATTTGAAGTGAAGTCTTTCTGACTCCAGATTTGGTGCTCTATCAATTGTGTCACAAGATAGGTTTGAAAATACTTCTGACTCTGAGTTAAATATACTTCCTACTATCATACCATACCATCTCCTAGGCAATACTTTCTGGGGTCAATAGGGAATAATAATAAAAGCTAGCATTTACTTGCAAGGTACTAGCTTACCTTGGGCAAGTCACTTAACCCCAATTGCCTCAGCAAAAAATAAAATAAAATAAAAGCTAGCATTTACATAGTGCATTAAGACTTAAGAAATGCTCTATACATATTAACTTAATTTGAATATTGAGAGTGACGGAGTTTCAAGATTTAGAGGCAGGAAGATTTGGACTCAAATCTCATCTCCTATATTTACTAGGTGTGTTGTAATGGGGAAGTAGTAAAATTTGAGCCTCAGTTCCCTATCTTTAAAATGCAAAGGAAGCCATGTATCTAACTTGCTTTGCAAACTTTGAAGTACTATTTAAATGTTAGCTCTTAGCAGCCATGAAGCCCTGATCCTGCTTTGGAGTGAATACTGCGGAATTATCCTTTAGATAGGAGCTGGTAAAGAATGGTCATGGACTAGTTGTCAACTACAGTTACCCAGGGGGGATAAAATGGATGAAGATAGAGAAGGTTATTTGAAACTAGGATGCAAAGGTTTTGGTCCAACCTTTAGTTAAAGAAGAAACACCGACATGCATAATTCTGGAGAGTCCTGCCCTTGCTTGGTTAATGGCTTCCCAGGGTATTTGGTCAGATCAAGAACCTCTTTCCCTGTGGTATTTGCTGTTTGAGTCCTTCTCATTGCCTTCCATAGGTGTGTATAGGGGTGTGTGTGTGTGTGTGTGTGTGTGTGTGTGTGTGTGTGTGTGTGACAGAGACAGAGACAGAGAGAGACATACAGAGAGAGAGAGAGAGAGAGAGAGAGAGAGAGAGAGAGAGAGAGAGAGAGAGAGAGAGAGAGAGAGAAGGAAACCGGAAGAGCACAGGGTGTGTGCCTCAGTGGCTTCTGGGGCCAGGGTTCCAAAGAGTTAAACAGTCTGACCTCTGTGGTGTGTTGAAGTTAAGATTAGTCACAGTGTTCAGCCGAAGTGCTGGACCGGTTATAAAAATGACTAATGACCACAAGCCAATAAAGAAGTGAGTGTTTTCAGGGAATTCCATAGGCCAATTGGAAAGTTTCTCAGAGTGGGTGGTGTGTGCTCTGTGGCTAAATCCAGGGGAGGGGACCTCAAAAAGCTGTCAGGGACTTCTTATTTCTGATCCAGAGTCTCCATCCTGTGTCTTTCCTCACATTTAAACACATTCTCTCTCTCTCTCATATTCTCTCTCCGTGTCTCTCTGCCTATCTCTGTTTCTCTGTCTCTGTCTCTCTGTATCTCTCTCCCTCCTTCCCTCCCTTCTCTCTTTGTCTCTGTCTCTCTGTCTCTCTCTCTTTATCTCTCTCCTTCCTTCCTTCCCTCCTCTGTCTCTGTCTCTGTCTCTCTCTTTGTCTCTGTCTCTGTCTCTGTCTCTGTCTCTGTCTCTATCTGTCTCTCTCCTTCCCTCTGTCCCTCCCTCCTTTTTGAGCTAATGGGTAGTGGAATGAACAGGAAATATGTCTTCTGTAGCTTCTCCATCTCCAGCAGGGCACTGGAGAAAGGAAGACATTGTAGCTGATGGCAGAGATGTAGGGTGGAATGTAGCTCCTCTCCTAGCCCTGCCTGGGGCGGTTTTCCTGAGGGGGTCCAACCTCAGTCTCCTTGGAGAAGCAGAGAAATGTGGCTAGTAGCGGTTGGGAGCTTTGCTTGTGATTTCCTGCCAGACGTTGGAGGTGAGACATGGTGTAATAAACAGAAACGATTTGGAGTTGGGGTTGGGTTGAAATCTCAGCTTTCCTACTTACCTGTTCTTAGATCACTTTATCTCTGTGAGCCTCAGCATCCTCATCAGAATAGATGATCACTAAGATTCCTTCCTACTCTTAATCCTGTTATTCCAACTTTATGATTTCTATAAAAGGGAACGGAGCCTAAATCACATAAAGAAGTTGCTGAGACTGACTCCGTGCTGCACTGAGCAAGGGGACTGGATTCTAGGCCCTGCTCTGCCACTGCTGTATGGCACTGAATCAATTGCAGAGTCCTCTGGCCTCAGTTTTTCTTATCCATCAAATGGGAATTATATTTATAATGCTAATCCCTGTCTTAACACAGAGTTGTGATTCAGTGGATAGAATGCCTGACCTGGAGCTAGGAAACCTATTCTAATCCAATGCTAGACATTTCCTAGCTGTGTGAACCTGGGCAAGTCATTTAACTTCTATGTGCCTCAGTTTCCCTCATTAGTGAGATGGGAAAGATAACATTTTATTGTTAGGATGCAGTGAGATAATAATTGTACTTAGCACAGCGCTTGTAAATAAGCCCTATCTAAATGTTAGCTATCACTGTTATTATTATTATTATTATTAAATATCTGATAACTCTGGAAATCCTTTGATAAAAACAGTGATAGAGTTAAGGATGCCACAGCAGATAGAATGCTGAGCCTGCAATCAGGAAGATCTGAGTTCGAATCCAACCTCATACACTTACTAGCTATGTGATCATGGACAAGTCGTTTAACCTTGTGTGCCTCAGTGTACTCATCTGTAAAGTGAGCTGGAGAAGGAAATGGCAAATAACTTAAAGATTTTTGCCAAGAAAACCTCAAATGGGGTCATGAAGAATCAGATATGAATAACAGCCACATAGGAGTTTTAAAAATCTGACATAAATTTTTTTTCAATTAATTTTTATCTTTTTTAATCAGCAAAAAAATCTGCCTTGTCTCCTTTTCATCTTCCCCTAGATGAGAAGAAAACATACCCCTTGTCACAAACATCAGTAGCCAAACAAAATAAATTTATGCACTGGCTATTTCCAAAAGAAAAAAAGTATACACACATACACACACACACATATACACACACATATATATTTATCTATATATCTTTAGATATATGTATCTATCTATATGTTTATGTTTTTATCAATCCTCATATTGTCAATAAGGAATGAGTTAAAATTATAGAAGTAGAGATCAAAGTTAGACACAGAAAAGGACTTTCTGGCTGAGAAAATCTTAGAATGGAAGAAACCAGAACATTTGTCAGGAGAACCTCCATCTCTGTGCCTTGGTATAGGTCATCCATTACCTGCTATGCCTAGAATGTCCTCACCCCCATTTCTGCCCCTCAGAATCTCAGCTCAAGCATCACCTCTTTCCTACCTGAGACATTTCCTCACCCCCTCTTTTTCCTCCTCCCAGTTGCTCTGCATTTATTTTGTATGCATTACATTTACATTTCTACATAGTTACGTATTCTATATATTCTACCCTTCTGTGTATTCTACATATATACATTTGTATGTGTATCTAAGGACATGTAGCATTTATATATAACTTTTAAGGTTTGCTGAGCTCTTTACAGTTGTTACCTAAGCAGATCCTCAAACAATCTTGGGAGATTATCTCCCTTTCACAGTTGAGAAACTGAGATAGAGGCTCATTGATTTGGTGAAGGTCACACAGCTAGCTGGTCCAAGGCTGGCCTTGAACTTGGGTCTTTCTTCATCCACTGTGCTACCTTGTTTCTCACAAGAGAATGGGAGCTTCTTGAGGGCAGGAACTTCCTTTTAACCTTGTACTTTGTTTGCCCACTACCTCCCACAGTGCCTGGAATACACAGTAGCCACCCAGCGGACCCTTGTTGATGGGGAGAGGGAGTGATCAGTAGGTGCATCAAAAGGCAATGAGGCAATTGTGTCTGTGTATGTGTGTGTGTGTGTGTGTGTGTGTGTGTGTGTGTGTCTGTGTGTGTGAGTGCATATGTCTGTGTGTCTGAGTGTGTGTATGTGTGAGTGAGTGTGTGTGTGATTGTGTGAGTGACTAGGCCTGGGGAGCTCCGGTGCTAGATGTCCCGCAATCGCTTCTGGCCCCCCACCCGTGTGTGCCATTTTAGCCTGTGTCTTTCAGAGCTTTCCCAGGGTAGTGATTTTGATTGACCACAGACCCAAAGGGAGGTTCCCCATTCTCTGAGCCACACAGCCCTTCAGTTTTCAGTGACAAGTGGCTTTTTCTGAACAGCTTCCGGGCAGGGTAGCCTGAAGGGGGGAGGGGGGAGGGCAGCCAGGAAGAAGTGTCTAAAGGATGTAGCACTCTCTATGAGCACACAGGCAGCTGTATGGGTCCTGCTGCCTCGCAGAGCCCCACAAAAGGCATTCTGTGTGCTGGAAGAATCACTCCCTTGTGTGGGCTGAGTAGGGCATGTGGTTCTGAGAAACAGAAATGGCCAGCTCTCGGCTACTCCCCCCACTGTCCTCCCTTCGGCTCCCCTTTGGCTTCCTGCGGGTCCAGTTCTGGGGCTATGGAAAGAGCACTCCCCAAGAACCAGGAGAGCAGGGTTTTAGCCCAGCTCACTTGCAGAAGTGACATTAGTCGTTTACTTTCCCTCCCCGGGTCTCAGTTTCTCCATCTGAATATGATAAGGTTGTAGATTTTGAGCACGAAGAGATCTTAGAAAACCATATGATTCAGAGCGCCTATTTTATAGGGGAAGAAATTCTTGGGACCTAGAGGGCAGGTGGTTTATACAAGTGAGGAGCAGCATCAGAATTTGAACTTGGGTCCTTTTGACTCAGTGTGAGGCGGTGAAAAGTGTGCTAAATTTGTAATGGAGAATCTAGGGTCAGTGGTTCACCTGAGGCCACCTGATGCATGGGACTTTGAAGGCCCCTTAATCTCTCTGAATCTCCCTTTCTCATGGATCACATTGCCTCTCCCTCTCAGTCTTTGATCCTTAGGATCCCATGATTCCATGGCCAAAACTCTGTCCATTCTGCCCGAAAGAATCCCACTGGCTTTCTCTCTTAGGCCCCATTTTTTTTTTTCTGAGGCAATTGGGGTTAAGTGACTTGCCCAGGGTCACATAGCTAGGAAGTATTAAGTGTCTGAGATTTGAACTCAGGTCTTCCTGACTTCAGGCTGGTGCTCTATCCACTGTGCCACCTAGATGCCCCTTAGAGGCCATTTTTTAAGCAGGGAGAGGCAGCTTTCCTGTTGGCTGGGGATGACAACAAGGTTGAGATTCTTGGTTCTGGTCCTGCCCTCACACACAGCGGCATTTTAGAGTCCGCAGTCAGGAGGAAGTGATAGTGTTCAAGTGGGAGCTGGAAGGATCTTGTTGGTCATTCCTCCATTAGAACCTGCTCTGCGCCCTACCTGGCAGGTGGGCTACCAGGCTTTGTTTAAAGGCTCTCCACCTTTGCACTCCCTTCTCCCAGTGAGGGGAGCTCACTGCCTCATTCCCCTTTGGGTAGTTCTCCCTGTTTTTGAGTTCATCTTAAATTTTTCCTTTCATAACTTTCTACTCGTTTCACCTAATCCTTTCTTCTGATTCCAAATAGAACAAACCTAATTTCTCTTCCAAATAAAAGCCCTTCAAAAACCTGAAATCCACTGGTGGGCACCCCTTGTGGCTTCTTCCGTCCCCCAGTTCCCTGGCTTCCTTTTCTGGCTGCAGACCCTCTTTGGCAGAAGGCTTTCTGCACCCCTCCTCTGGACGCCCCATTCCCTTTACTCTGTATGTGTCTCGTTATTCCGTAGTTAGCTACGTTGCTCAGAACGCCAGCTCCTTGTTTTTGCCTTTCTTAAATCCTCAGCCCTTCTGGTACCCAGTACAGCAGGTGGCACAGTGCACAGTGCCTGGCCCGGAGTCAGGAAACCTGAGTTCAAATTAGGGGTCAGATCCTGGCTGGGTGACCCCAAACAAGTCACTCAGCTGTGGTTGCCCCCGTCTCCTCCTCTATAAAATGAACGGGAGCGGGCAATGGCCAGCCACTCCAGCCCCTCTGCCAGGAGTCAGACATGACTAAAATAACTAACGGCAACAATCCCCAGCTCCTGGCACAGCGCCTGGCCCGGAGTAAGGAACCAAGTGACGAAATAAGCCTTCCTGGTGCCTTCAGTGGCTTCTCATGGGGCACCGAGGCTTCTTCACACTGGACACTTTTATCTTCTCATTGTCCTTCTAAAACATGGCGCCTGGTCACACAACCAGGAAGAAGAGCTGTGTCTCCCCAGGAGTGTGTGCCCAGGAAGTAGGGATGGAGGGCCCACCGATTGCCTTGGTGCCTCCTGGAGTTAGGGCCGGCTTAGGGGCCCCAGCCTCCATCCCAAGTCTTTTGGCACCCCGGTTTGAGGCCAAGGAGGAGGCCTATTGGCCAGCAGTGAACTAAGGGCTGGAGCAATGGCAGGAACCTTCTATATTTTATTATGGAAACCAGGAAGTTCTCTCCTGCATTTTCAAGAATACCTCGTGGTTCTACCAATCAAATACGCTGTGGTCAGCAGGTGTTTGAGAGTCTGAGGCGGGGCATTGGAAAAGGGGAAATTGCATGCCTTAAGAAACATTAAATAAGCTGCCCCCAGCCCAGATCCTCCTTAGGCAGCTAGCTCTCCTTCCCCTCAGAGGTTTCTGTTGTGGGCCAGTTGTCTGGGAGTCTTGCAGAGCAGCCCATTCAGTGTGAGGCATCGGCCCCTCGGTCTGGAGAGGCCCCCTGAAGCCCTTTGTACATTGGAGACTGGCGGATCCCGCGCAGAGAAGGGCTGGCGGGGCTGTGGTTCACCAGCAGCCTTGGGTCCCGGGCCTCCCAGCGGCAGTCCCGCAGGCACTCCTTCCCAATGAGGCTCCACCTGCTCACCTCTCTCTCTGGAGGGACCTTACCCTGGTTTGGGGGGGACCGGAGAAGACTGGCAGGTGAGCATAAAAATTAGGAACAAGGGAGCTGGGCTCTTGGCATCAGCCCAGGAGGATCCCAGAGGTGGATGGGCCAGGCTGGGGGCAGAGGGATTGTTAAAAGGTGGGATGGGGCCTTTAGTGAATTCCATTCCACTTCACTTTCTTCTTAACTTTCTGTGAGGGCTGTAGGGCAAAGGGACAGGGCATTGTACCCACTCAAGGGGCAGTGCAGTTCCCTAGCTTGAAAAGTCATACTGGGGGTTTTTAGAGCCCAGTTTTGTGGAAATGGATCCAGAGAAGCTAAAACCTTTCTAAAGACAAGATCATAAAGCTCAGGGAGAGGTAGAGCTCCCCTTCGTCCTTTCCTTTGTAGTATAAAGTCAAGCTTGCCATTTACCTTTCTTATTTTTCCATTTTGGCAGACAATAATTAAATTAGGGCAAGTGATAGGGTATTCGATTCAGCGAGTATTTATTGAACAAATTCTATTCCTAGCTCTGGCATCTTCTTTTCACCATTTTTCCTTCCTCCTCTAAGCCTCTCTTCTACCCCCCTCCAAACTCCTCGATGCTATTGGATTATTGGCGTGAATCTCTCTCATTGAGTTAGTTGTGCCTAGAAATTCTCTGGAGTGAGTGAGAAATTCTCATTTCCTAACCCAGGGCAAACTCAAGAAGCAGTGTGAGCTGTAGAGTCCAGTACAGAAAATGGGACTGTGGAGCTTTTTTTGTTTTTTCTTAATATTTTTCTCCCTCCCCCCCAATTTTATTGACAATCTGCTTTACTGTTCTGAGGAATTTTACTTGTTTGCAAAGGCCATTTGGGTGCTTGCTGCAAAGCAGCTGTAGAGTGGATGACCATACTGTGTGTTTATTTGGTAGACTTATTTTCTTGGGGTCCTCAGAGAGCTTTATAGGAATAATGACTATTACTGTAATACTGCTGGTGTGGGTGTAGAGAGAGAGGGCTATGGAGTGACAGTTTTCCTTCCACAGCCAAGAGAATAAAACATGATTGTTTTACCAAACTCTAGCCAGATAGGGACAAGATGCTAGCCCAATTAAATTCTACTCAAGTTCATCCCAACAGGCATCTCTTCATTCTGGATATTTTAAAGATATTTTGCCAGGTACCTGGGGAACCAAAAATAAACAAAAAGATACACTCTGTGGCCACCAAGAGTTTAGTTCTGCTGTGGGTACACACAAAGATAATTGCAGGAGAGAAGAGACTACTGATGAGGAAAGTAAGAAAGGAGGCAGCTCCTGAGCTAGGACTGGCAGGAAGAAAAGCATTCTGAAAGGCAGAGATGGAGAAGTATGTTTGTCCATGGGGACAAGCACAAGTGCAGGAGATGCCATGCTGAGTTCAGGACATAGCTGACCCAAGCTCCAGTTCCTAGCCTGAGTTTCCAGTCACCCCCAAGTCATTTTCTTTGGGACTTGGCTTGTCTCGACACCCCCCTGTTATTGGACAGATGCCAGTACTGCTGGCAAGGGTGGTTTTCATCCCTTGTTTGATGATGATCAGCCAATGACGTTATTTGAGAACTAAGTAGATACCAAGAAGTGGCTTAGTTATCCCAGGAATGGGACTTAAGGAGCAAGTCCTTGTGTTCAAGGGCTTGTGGCCTACTTAGGGGATACAGAAAACATACACAAGTTTTAGAATACTCAGTAACCTCCCCTCCCCAAAATAAAGATAAAGAGAAACAAGCAATCCTTTCCTTTATTCTGGGAGGTGGAAGGAGAGGAGAGGAAGGATCAGGTCAGATATGAATTCAGGTTTTCCTTATTCCAGGTCTGTTCTTCCATCTACTGGGCCACTTGGTTGCCTCCTTTTCTTCTTAAGACACAATTCAAGCACCATTCAAGAAATTTCTTTTTCTTTCTTGCATCATTTCCTCAACTCTTTCCCAAATGATTTTGTATCTCTCGTTTTGAAGGTGGATAGTGGGTCTCTGGGTGGTCAATCTATTTGCTTATTTTGACCACTAGATAGAGTCTTTGTCAAGATAGTTTTTCAGCATTTAGAATTTTGAAACCTGAATAGCATGTGGTGTAGATTTAAGAAAAATCTTGGTATATCTTTTTATGTATTTACTTTATGTTTATGCTGTGTATTTTTTATGAACTTCTCTGTAATTGTTTGTGAATAGGGACTGCTTTCATTCTTTATTTGTAACCCCAGCATCTAGCAGAATGTCTGGCACCTAGTAGGTCCTCGATAAGTACTTGTTGATGGATTGGTTGATGTTAGATTTCCTTCTCATTTTAGACATGGGGAAATTGAAGATGAGAGAAGGAGAAGTGATTTCCCGAGTTATTCTGTTGGTTCTTGGCAGAACTGGCTCTGGGATTGAAGCCTTCTGATTGTCCTCTCTCTGGTGTACAACACCCTCTGCAGAAAAGTCCTTGTGCCTTGATAAATGTGAATGAATACCTTCGGATGATGTGCTGGAAAAAAGCTCTGAACTTGGAGTCAAAGACTCTGGCTTTGAATACTGCCTTTGTAATTTGCACCTTGTATGAGTGTGGATAAGAAGATCTCTTATCTTCTCTGGTCCTTGATTTCCTCCTATGTAAAATGAAGACTGATTAGATGACCTGATGTCACTTTGGGCCATAAATTTATATATATTATATAAATAAATGAATGAACATATATATATATATATATATATATATATACACATACATACATACATAATATGCGCACACACACACACACACATGATTTATAAAAAGCACTTATGCCATTATTTGTGCCCCTGCACACACTTATTTTGGATCTTGGCACAAAGGAAAAAATTGGCACCCAAGGTTATCCTCTGTGGTGGAATGAGCATCATGATCCATATCAGCAGTGAGAGAATTGCCCCAGCAAGTACAGATGATTTTTCTTAATGTACATCCCATGCTATTCAAGTTTCAAAAGGCTAAAAGTTGAAAAACTATCTTAAGGACTTGACAAAGACCCTACTTAGTGGTGAATAATGGGTCAAATTAAGGAAACAAATAGATCCACAACCCAGAGAGCCACCACCCACCTTCAAAAGGAGGGGCCCTCGTTCTTCAAGCATATTTGTAGAAATATTTTTAAAAAATTAAAAACAGTTCCACGTAACTGGAGGAAGGGAACACGTGGGATGCTTCTGGGACTGACTTTGGAATGATTCTTTGTCAGATGCAAATGATCAGAGGATCAGGGCTGGAAGGGACCTCAACCTCCCTTATTTTTATAGAGAAGAAAACTGAGACCCTTTCAAGTGAATTCAAATT
Source organism: Antechinus flavipes (assembly GCF_016432865.1). Lineage (NCBI taxonomy): Eukaryota > Metazoa > Chordata > Mammalia > Dasyuromorphia > Dasyuridae > Antechinus > Antechinus flavipes. Next base: position 506,914,445 of record NC_067399.1, read on the forward strand.
AAGTGACTTGGCCATATCTATAATAGGCATTGACCCCTAAGTCCTTCTGACTTAGGATTTTTTAATTGCATTGTTTTTATATAATATATATAGAATATTATATATATATATATATATATATATATATATATATATTGTGTGTGTGTGTATATAATACAATATTAGGAGGTGGTTCTCACCTTTGCCTCTTCCACTGACGCATAGCTGTAGAGTATTGCCAGGGCTTTATGGAGTCCTATACAGGGAAGGAAAACACTTAAATTTCTATAGACGTCCTTTTCTCATTGCTTGGTCTCGCCTAGGAGCCCTGGGTGTCCAGACCCAGCCATTCATCATTTGCTTCCCACTCGGTCGGCAGGCCACCGGGCTCCCAGCTCGGGAAAGCATCCTGGCCCCTGCTGACCCTTGGTGGGAAGGCCGCTTGTTCATCCCCCAGCTCTAGGAACTGAAAGGTAAAACCCCAGCCTTCCCCGCCTCCCTTCTCCCCAGCTTTCCCAAGCAGGACTCCGTGCCCCACCCTCCGAGCCTCTGCAGATCTCATCCACCCAAACACACCCACAGCCCTCCCCTAGCATTCCCGCCCCAGCTCCCTTCCCTGCTGCACGGAGGTTCAAAAGTTCAAGTTTTTCACATTTCACGGAGGCTATTTCCAGACGTTCTGAAGAGAGGAACAGTCTGCCTGGAGGAGCTGAGCGGGGTGGAAAAAAGCGCTTTTGCCTGATTTCTGCCTCTTTCGGAGCTGACTCCAGAAGAGATGGATGGCAGGCTTGGTGATGGAGACCTAGGGCTTTCCCTGGAGCTCCCCACCAGTGAGGACAAGGGGACCAGAGGAGAGTATTTCTATGGGGACGGGAGTAGGATCGGTTTCCTAGACAAACCTATGGATTTAGGGAAGCTTCGGGATGCCCGGGTTTGAAGAGCTTGCACAATGTGAAGGAACGTGGTGATTATTAATAGAACTTGGCTCCCAAGATAAATTTTTTCTTTCTGTTGCTTTGATTTGATGTGTGCCTAAAAATGTCCCTTCCCACTTTTCTAGCTAATTGGGGAATAATAACAGCACTTACTTCACACAATTGTTGGCTCATCAAACGAGATAATGAATGTAAAGTGTTTTGTAAACCTTAGAGTAATAGATAAATTTAACTCTTCTTAGTTTTCCCATTTGGGGAATCCTGGATTATAGTCAAGTAAACATTGAATGAAGACTGTATTTCTGTTATCCATTCATGAATCAACTAGAGAATAAGTTCCTTGTGGGCAGGAACCACTTTCTTTATCTTTACTAAAGGTCAGTAAACACAAGTTGATTGAGTGATTAAAGTAAACTCCTCTTTCCTGCCTCCTCTCCTCACCTACCTCTCCCCAAGCACTAGATATTCTGCAAGAACTAGTGGGTCTTATCCTAAATAAAGGCTGGCTAAACCTAAATCCAGTAGTTTTTGCTTTACAGAAATTCATTTTATATGCAAATTTAGAAAAAAAAACAACAGCTGTCATATGAAGTGAAGTTTACTCTTATCCACTCTTATTCCACTAGCTTTTCTCTGCTTCTCTGGTAAATATTGAAAACTGCTTAGGTGCCCACCTCTGTGCCAGGTGCACATTTGGGAAAACTGAAGTACCAACCTATAGTTTTTGCTTCCAAGAAATTTACATCTACTTAATCTAGCCTAGTCTTACATTTAACTTAATCTAGTTAGAGACTAGCAATGCACTAAAAACATTAAGTGATAATGAGGAGAGATTACAAACCAGCAACTAAAAGATATCACCAGGCTGGGTGTGATCAGTGCCCGAGGTACAGTGCAGACAGGGGTTCTTGAAGGAAGGGGAAATCATTGAGGGCCAAGGTAGCTCCTACAAGGCCTTTTCCTTCATGGAGGAGGTAGGATTCCAGTCTGTCTTGAAACATAGGAGTTAGACACATGGAAAAAGAAAGAGGGCCTTCAAAGCACTTTTTGTGTTTTTGGAACTGTGCTGGGGCCACAAAGAAAGCGTTCATACTTGGGGCTGTCTGGCTTCAAATCTGGGTTTCTAACTCTAGGACATCTCTCCAGCTAGGTCTGGGAATTTCCCATACTGCATTTCATCGTGCTCATTGTACACAGGTGGAATTTCATGTTATGGAATGACTCCTGTCACTATGCTGGCTTATCCAGACTTGTTTGCTTCAGGAGAGAAATGCCAGGGAAACCTGGATGATTTCCTTTACAAAGATGGTTGTGCTTCATTCCCTCCCTACACACACACACACACACACACACACACACACACACACACACACACACTTTTTCTCCCCGGGGAGGAGAGGGATGGGGACACATGTCCCTCTTCTTGCTGAATCAGCTTATTGACAGACTCAGCAAAGAGGCTTCTTCTGCTCAAGCTGTCTCAACAGGCCATCCAGCAACCCATCAAGAAGTCAGAAGTGGAAGTGCAGGGCCCAGCCCCCCTCCCACCCCAGAGATGTGAGAGGATTTGCCCAAATTTGCCCAGATGTTAAATTAGAATTGAACTCAGGCCCTCTGACTCCAGAACCAGAGTGCTACTGCACAGTCCAGTCCTCTTCTGGACACTGCTGTGGGAGATTCAACTGGAAGTAATTGTAATGATAACAATAATTAGCTGAAATTTGTACAGCATATCATGTTGCAACATGTTTTTACATTCATTATCTTGAGTTTGGTTCTCACAGGAGACCTGGAAGGTAGTTAGGAGTATTAGGAGTGATTATTCCCATTTTGCAGATGAGGAGACTGGGCTTCCAAGGATCAGGAGGTAGGGATTAGGGAAGGCTTCACAGATGAGGGGCTTACTGTTGGGATTTAGAAACATCTTTAGGGGTAGCCGGTATATTTAGCCAGTGAAGATGTCTGGGTGACAGTTTAAGCTCCTGATGCAAACATCCCCACTTCTGCTCCTTCACTACAGTGATTGTGTCCAGCTAGGGTGTTCTCCCATTTCTTTTCTGCACATCTGAATTCTGCCCTTCCCACAAGACACATTTTAGTTTCTTTATTTTCCATGGAGCTTTGCCTGGGGCCTCCAAGCATCCCTTAGCCCCTGAGCCTTAGGCAAATTAAGTCAAGTCAAGCTGCATTTATGAAGCATTTTCTGTGTGTTTGGAACTGTGCTGACTGCTGGGGATGCGAAGAAAAGCAAAATAGCCCCTAACCTCAGAGGAGCTTATAGTCAGATGGGGGAAACAACATGCAAACAACTATATATAGACAAGATCTAGACCAAAAAACAACAACTGGGGATGGATTCTCAGTGGGAAGGCACTAAGATTAAGGAGGACTGGGAAAACCTTTTTTGTTGTTGTTGTTTTTGGACTTTTGGAATAGTTTCATTTAAATTTTGAATTCAATCAAATTTGCCTTATACAAAATAAAGTATAAGGTAATTTATCAAAAAGTTAACATTAAAGTTTTCTTGTAAGGAGACTCATCTGCTATAGCAAATAACATTAAAATACATATTATTCAGGAAGTGAGTCATCTTCTCACTCTTCCTCAACAGAATCATCCTCTTTAATTCTTTCCCTTTTTTTGACTGCAGTTTTTGGTCTGTTTGTGACTTGTAGAAGTGGAACTTGAGCCGAGTCTTGAGAAGCTGGGGAAGCCAGGAAGCAGAGATAGGAAGAAGAGAGTTCAGCTATGGGGGGGTGGCTGGTGCACTTGCCCAGCAGCGGGATATGGAGTGGTGAGGGAAGTAAACATATCTCAGTCATTGCGTTTAGAAGGAAGGAAGGGGTAAGGACCCTGGAAAGATAGAAGGGGGTCAGGTTATGAAGGGCTTCAAAGGCCAAGCTGAGGGCTTTATATCTGGATCCAAAATTAAAGGAGCTTTTTGACCACTGAAGGAACTGCACTTCAGGAAGACTGCTTAATACCTGTGTTGAGGATGGATTGTAGTGGGGAGACTTGAGATAGGGAACCAACCAGCAGGAGTCCAAGTGTGAGTGGTGAGGGCCTACGTCAAGGTGTTTGTGGTATCAGAGGAAAGGAGGGGGTATGTTATAAAGGTCAAAATAATAGAACTTGGTGGTAGAGAGAGGAAGAGAGAGAGAGAGGAGGAGGAGGAAAAGAAAGACCAAGAGGAGGAGGAAAAGAAAGATGAGAGGAGGAGGAAAAGAAAGATGAGAGGAGGGAGTGGAATTGGGGATGACAACTGAGGTAGTCTCCTTGACAGTAATAGGGAAGTTAGGAGTGTGGAGAGGGTTTATGGAGTTGTATTTGGAGACAGTTCTAAATTTAAGATTCCATGTCTGTTAGAGATATGAGAGTGAAGATCAAGAAAGAGATTAGGGCTGGATAGAGATGACAGTTGAATGTAGGGGAACTGAGGAGATCTTCAGGTGAAAATAGTATAGAGGGAGAAGAGAAGAAAGTACTGGGTAAATCCATGGAAAACACCCAATGGTAATGAATTTTAATGATCCAGAAAAGGAGATGAGGAAGGAGACCAAAGACATTCACATGTAGGAAGGAACTAGGGGAAACAGAGAGAGCAGTGTCCCAAAAACTTAGAAGAGAGAATTAAGGAAACCAGGGTGATTGACAGTGTCAGAGGCTCCAAAGAAGTTTTTTAAAAATGAGAATTGGGAAAAGGCTGTTAGGTTTGGCAGTTAGGAGGTCATTGGTTTCCTCATTTGTAAAATGAGGTGTTTAGATTGGATGGCTTGCCCCTAAGGTGCCTGTCAGCTCTAAATCTGTGAGCCCTGGTCTCCCTACACACTCTATTAGCATTTTTAAATGGCTTTCATTACCACCATTTTCCCATTCTGCCTCCTACATGTGCCTGCAGGTCCCCCTCCCCCCCCTCGCCCTTGACTACCATGAGAGCTCGGCTGCTCCCTTTTCTCTGAATCCATGTCACTGCGCTGGCCCAGGAGGCCTCAGTTGTGGGTTTTCGCCATCTGTGGGCGTGAGCACGTCCCACTCTTGAAAATCAATATGTTTATTTTTGAAAACAGACATCTGAAGGAGCCGCGTTTTGCTGCCAGATGTGGCCGCTGAGCGGGAGGCTGTAGAGAAGTGATGCTGATAATGGCAAGCCATGGGTGCGTTGTGTCAGAGGGCATCTTTCTGTGGCCTGGGGAGGGCTGTCCCGCTTTCCATTTTCTTGTTGAGAAGCTGGACTTCCAACAGCAAGGGCTGAGAAATCCCAACAGCCGCCGCGAGGAGAGGCTGGGGGCCTGTTTCTGAGTGGGGAGGTCTGGAGAGCTGGGCTCTTGGCTGTTTGGGAGTGTTGACATCAAGGCCTGAGAGGGGAGCCCAGGAGATTTGGGGGGCTAAGGCGGGGATGAAGTCGTAAAAACCTGGAAGCAGGTCCTTATTTTATCCTGCCCTAAGTAGCTGTGGGACTCTGAATAGGTCATTCTGTAGGTCATTGAATAGGAATGATCTTGAATAGGTCATTTGCCTTCACCCTGGACCTGTTTCCTCTTTACTGAGGAAGGAAATTAAAAAAAAAAAAAAAAAAGTATTTAGCACCTGCTACATGCCAGGCATGGCATTGAGTGCTTTACAGATCTTATCTCATTTGATCCTCCTAACAACTGTGGGATGTGGGTCCTATCATTATATTATCACCCCCATTTTACAGTTGAGTAAAACTGAGGCAGTCAGAGCTTAAGTGACTGTCCACAGTTGTACTGCTAGTAAGTATCTAAGGCCAAATTTGTTTTTTCTTTTCAGCTTTTTATTTTTATGTCGTTTATTTATTTATTTTGCTGAGACAATTAAATGGGTTAAGTGATTTGCCCAAGATCACACAGCCAGGAAGTGTTAAATATCTGAGGTCACATTTGAACTCAGGTTCTTTAGCTTTTTATTTTTAAAGTTTATGTAAAGATAGTTTTCAACATTCACCCTTGTAAAACCTTTCAAATTTTTTCTCCCACCCTTCCCCCAACCCCTTTCCTTAGACAGCAGGTAATCCAATATATATTCAATATGTGCAGTTCTTCTGTACATATGTCCACAGTTATCATGCTGCACGAGAAAAATCAGATCAAAAAGGGAAAAAAGAGAAAGAAAACAAAATGCAAGCAAACAAACAACAAAAAAGATAAATGTTCCACATTCAGTCCCCACAGTCCTCCCTCTGGGTGCAGATGGCTCTCTCCATCACAAGTCCATTGGAACTGGCCTGAATCACCTCACTGTTGAGAAGAGCCTTGTTGAAACCAAATTTGTATTTAGGTCTTCCTTACTCCAGACCCACAATCTCTCTGCTGTGCTGCCTAACTGCCTCTATAGAAATAAATGAAATAAAAGAGTTGAAGCCGATTATTTCTAATCCAAGATATTTTCCATTTCAGCAATCCGAAGATTCTTCTAATTGACCTTCTTTGTTCTAAGGTCCTTTCCAGGTCTGATATTCTGTGTTCTAACTCTCCTTCCAACTCTAGCATTCTCTATTCCAACGCTCTTTCCTTCTCCAGTATTCTGTGTTCTAAAATCCCTTCTGGCTCTAAAATCCTGTGGTTTGTGTAATTCAATTTTAGGTACACGTAAATGCCAGCTGTTCTCCGTAATTCGGGCTTTTGCCAAGGCTGGCTCCCTTTCTCCCTCCCTGCCTCTTGCATGGTTGTCTGTGGACAAGGGCCTGGCGAGATTAATCTTTTATGTTGTGGAAACAGAAACTTTCTTGGAGCTGGGCACCCTGTGAAACACCTCCAGGGAAGCCATGCTTATCAGCCTGGTCTTGGTCAGCTTTCCAGTTTTCTGGCTTCAGCCTTGGGAGGCGCGGGCTGGGAGATAGGGAGCTGTGTCTTCCCTGCCTTGTCTAGACTTGGGACAAGAAGGTGAGAGATGCTGCTTGGTAAGTGTCTCGACCCAGTAACTGGTCTTTGGAATGGGTGTGCAAGGCTAAACAGACTCTTAAGTCATTATCTTTTGAATGTTGAAGTTGTAGCGTGGTGGATTCAACAGGATAATTGCTGCTATTCTGCCTCTTTCCTTTGGCTAGAGCTAAGATTTTTTTGGGGGGGAGGGAGATGGGAATGGAGTAGTATTTTTTTTAATAAGCTCATATTATTTATCATGAGATTCTCAGCACACTGATCACCTAAGGTGATGAACAGTCTGGGAAGATTGAGAGACATACATATACAGTTTCCTTATAGTAAGAATGAGTTCTTTCAAGTGCAGGTTTTGGATGGGTTTGTATATGAAATAGGCAAGTTTTGTTTACTTTGCAAATACACTATACTTCCTGTGATGTCTGGTTGGTGAGTAAAATTTATATTAAATCCATTTATTTATAAACTTTTTTTCTCATCTTGTTTTGCGACCTATTTAATGTAACATAGAGCCTCCTACAATGCCATGATCCAGCTTTTGGGAACCACTGGGCTCAGGAGTGGGGCTTGGGGTTTATGTCCTGGGGTTTAGAGGAGAAGTTAAATAGATTTGAGTATTTTTGGGGGCGGTGTGTGGCAGTTTTCATTTACCCTAATGGGTAAACTCCAGAAATTTGAGGAAATAAAAGGAATCCTATAGTCAATGTCAGAGGTTATTGTTCATTTGTTTCAGTCATGCCTGAGTCTTTGTGATCCCATTTGAGGTTTTCTTAGTAAGTATTTTGAACTGGTTCACTACTTCATTCTCTGGTTTATTTTACAGATGAGAAAACTGAGGCAAAGAGGATTAAGTGACTTGCCCAGGGTCATATAGCTGGTAATGTCTGAGATTGAATTTAACTCAGGTGTTTCTAATTCTAGGCCTTATGCTCTGTCCTCTCTACCACCTAATTGTCCAAGAGTCAGAGGATATACATTCCAGTCCCAGCCCTGCTGCTAATTATCTGTATGACCTTGGATGAGTCCCTTAAATCTGAAAATTTAAGGTTTTTTTTTAATCCCTAAAGTCCAAAAGCTCTAGGTCTATGGACTTGTGATCTCTGCCTCCTGCTTGTAAAGGAGCAGATATGATCTAAAATGTTGGTCCCGATGGGCCCCAACTGCTTGGTCTGACAAGCCACCAGTGATTGAACAGCACATTGAGAAATCAAACCGTGTCCCCTGTGATTGGCAGTCCTTAACCTCATGTCCACACTAGGATAAAGGAGGGCCAGGGACAGAAAAACCCCTGTAAGGTGGGGATAGGAAAAAGTGCCCTTGACTGCTCTTCTGGCCTGTTATCTTGGTCCTGGAGTCAGCCAACAGAAAGATGCTGCGAAGGAAGCAGTGAAGGTGAGTTGCTTTTGGGCCAGGAAGCTACTTTCCCTGCTTGGGCCAAAGCGGGGAGCCTCCCATGGAGGGACCGCAGAGAAGCGGTGTCTGGGAGGGGCTGATCCCCGGCTGTCTCCTCCTCGAAGGCCTCCCTGACTGCCTCAGCCTCCCAAAGTTTCTCTCTCCCTTGGACCCTTCCGGTATTTGCCCGCTCTGCTGCTCACTTGCCACTGTCACACAGTGCTTGGTCGGAGTACTTATGATCAGTTGACTTGGAATCTGGGAAATGACTTTAGAACGAGCTCGGCCCTTTGCCACCGAGGGGGCCCTCACCAAGTCACTGCCCTTTTGGGATGCTCCATTTACCCACCTATAAAATGGGGCTAATAATCCCTGGGCCAACTGTCCTATAGAATTGTTGTGAGACTGATTCTAAACCATAAAAGACTATAGTAATGTAAGCCGATACTATCTGTTTACATACCTGAACATATTAGCACCTGCCGGTTTTTAGCTAATGCATGAACTCTGAGTGGGTGTAGGCAGGGACCACGATGCCTTGTGGGACTGTATTTTCTTCACAACGATTAAGGACAAAGCTGACAGTATGACTGGTAAATGATTCTGTATCAAGATCCCAGGGGCAGTCAGAGAAGAAGTAGGGTGCTCCCTGGGAGAGAGCAGGCGAGGCTCTCCGCTGTTTGGAAGGTTCTTGTATATAAAGCAGACCCTATGTTGGGGCGAATTTTTTCCTGTTCCTGTCTCAGGAAGGCCTTCCTTCCCCAGCCCTCTCTCAGGAGCTGGAGACTGCTGGGCATGTTTGGAATGATGCTGTGCTTGTGTTAATGATGCAGCTCCATTGGCCTTGAGGGCAAATGGGAGCCAGAGAGGGCTTTCTTGCTAGATTGGGATCGCCTTCCCGGAGGACTGGCTCCCAGGAGCAGGAAGAGACCTGCTCCCTGCCTTGTCAGGGCTCTTTTCCTGTAAGAGGTGCACAGGGAACTAGAAATGCAAATAAAAAGCCTTTCCCCCCAGGCTTCCTATTTATCAGCAGTTGTCTCTGTGAGTGTGTGTGCGATATGAATGAGAATGTTTGTAAGAGTGTGTATGTGTTTTGGGGATGTGGTTGAGGTGGGCAAAGTGTTTGTACTTGTGGATGCAAAGCTAGCTTGGTCGTGATGACTTTTTGCTAGGAGATGATTGAGCAGCTAGTTGCCTTTGATGATTTTAAGTCACCAGGTTTCTGCAAGACCTGCATCCAGGACATGAAGGGAGCTGGGGTGGCTGAGCCCCCATCAGTGATCTTTGAAAGGGCATTCAGGATACAGAAAACAAGTGCCACAGGACTGGAAAGATTGGAAAGGTTTTGTGTTCATATTCAGAAAAGGAAAAAAAAAAAATAGAGCTTGCAAGCCAGAGATCCCATAAGGGCCCTTGATTTAAATTCTTAGCAGAATCCAAAATGGGTGATTTATGAGCATTTAGACAAGGAGGCAGTGATCATTAAGAGCCATCAGGGATTCAGGAAGAACCTTCATTCTGGTGGAATTTTCCCATCTACTTGTGTGACTTCTTTTTGTCAGGAGTAGATCTGAGAACAGCAAGAGACATGGTTTGCTTAGACAGATTGAGATCTGGAGTGATTTTAGAGGTAGGTCATTGACAGTTTTATGGATGGGGAAACTGAGCCCCACAGGAGTTATGTAACTTGCCTAGGGTCATACTGTTCCGTATTAGAGGTGGGATCGAACCTCTTCTTGATTCTAGGATGTTTATTAATCCAACTTGAAAGGCCAGGAACATCTACCTCTTCCCCCTCTCCCTTTTCCTCCCACATCTGTGGTCCAACAGAAGGGCAAAATTCTCTGTCTTACATCCTTCTAATGGGGCAAGATCTGAAGTGGTTGAATTATCTGGTCCTCATGCTAGTGGTGGGTGTGCCAGATTGGATCAATCAAGCACCAAGATGCTGAGGGCCTTGCCTTCAGATGTGCCCAATGGGAAACGTGTGGATCTAGGTCCCTGTTCTGAAAACTGACTCCTGAGAAACTCTTTGTCCTTAATCTTCGGGTTCCCTTCACGTGGCTGAAGATGTTTTTGGGGAATAGCAATTCTACTGAGGTCCATCGGAAATATCAGCAACCCGTCCCGTACCGGAAGGCCATGCAGGGATGTTTTGAGATTTTCCAGGCTTAATTTTTCTATACAACATCCTTGAGCTCTGACCATTCTCTGTGGAGTGACTCCCATAGCTTTAGTTCCACTTAGGAGAGATAAGATAGCTGCTGTTTGGTTGCAAAATCACCACTAAAGATTTCAAATGAGATTCCTGGCACTGTTTCCTGCCCCTACAATCAAAGACTGGATAGATTCAGATTGAATTTTTGTTGGATCTCATCTTTTCCTAATAGTTATCCCTTACATGTCTTGACTTTTCCCCTTGTAGTTTCATATATCACAGGTTGGCATAAGAAATTACATGGGAATTTTTTTGGGAGTTTTGCAGAAGTTGCATATGATAGGTAAAGGTCAGCAGATGACACAGTGTAAATTTAGAAACTCAGAAATGCATAAAATATATGTATAATATCAATATATTTTTATCTTTTAATACCATAAATATACATAATTGCTTTTATCTGGTACAAAGGGAGGACCAAAATTTATGCAGAATTTCCTGATTGTGGGGATGCTATGCCCCAAGATGTGGAAGGGATAACTGTTCCATGGGGCCACCAGGGATTGTGCTGATCTCAGGTGCTTTGTAAAAACGTAGTGTATGAAAGGTAGAATCATCCTTTTTGACCTTCTAAGGGTCAAGAAGCCATGTAAAATGTCCCTGCATGAGCCACAAATCAGAAAAATCATGAACAAATCATTGAGAGTGGGCTATGCTCAGAAGGCTTGTAAGGTAGGGGGGCATAATGGTTTTTGAACTTGTCCTACAAAATAGCACAATTATCCCAAGTTCTTCCCCATGTTGTGAGCCAGTCCTGGCTCTGAGACATTGGGAGAGCCCATGAGTCACTTGGAAAGACATAAATTAGGTCAATGAGTTATTATTCTGCAGCCAGTAGTCCTTGTCCTTTGCCAAGCAGAGGATGAAACCGCATACTAGTGAAGGCGGAAAGCCTTCTATCTCTGGGAGAAGTGAACAAGAAGCACTTGCCCAGGATGAGACTCTAGCAGGTCTCCTCTGACCACATTTTGAAGTGGAAAGGAGCCTAGAAATCTTTGAGCCCGGCATTTTCTTTTTAAAAGGGGAGTTAGCTAAGGCCAGAGAGTGCCTTGAATGCCCTTCCCAAAATGGGAACTTTATCACTGTTCTGTTTGCTGTTTTATCTTGTCTCATCCTCTCATATTACCGATAATTCTGGGCCTCAGTTTCCTTATCTGTAAAATTAAGAAATTAGCTTAGTTGATCCTTAAGGATTCTGTGGTCTGAGATCCTGTGTCCCTTGAATTGCAATTACAATAAGCTAAGACTCAGGAGGTGAAGTGACTTGCCCACTGTGTTGGATGTCTGATTAATTGTAAAAATTGACCTAGAACCCTCCCCCCAGTTACCTTTCATGCCTTCCCCATTATCCAACACTGCCTGCTTATGGCTCTGCTTCAGTTTCCTTACTAAAAATTGAGATTAAAAGATTCATTCTGATAAAATCTAAAGTAGTAGAAGATAAAGTGATCCTTTGTTCTCACCCTTTCATTTTTGAGATGAGGACCCTAAGACCCAGCAGAAGTCCAAGCTCAGATAGGTAGAAGGGCAGAATCAGAATGGGGGGAGAAAGAGAAAGTCACTTTGAGCTCTTCTGCCCAGATGCCAGGAAAGGTGGTAGTCTGTCCTAATATAGGGAATTGTGTAAACAAAACACAGCAAAGAGCAAAAGAAAACCTACAAAGAAGCAAAGAAAAGCTGGATGATTTTAAAATAATGTATAAGACTTATTAATAGTTTCTTGAAATGAAAATTTGTTGTTTTATGTTAATTTCTCTCTTGTTTGGCTGTCACATGAAGATGTTCTTTTTTTTCTTGACTTGTTTTTAAGTTTAAAATAAGTTAAAAAATTACCAAAAAAAAGATAACTAAGCCATTCCCTCTAAAAGAATTGGAACCCAAATCCTCTGACCCCAGATTCAGCATTCTTTGACAATAATCCCTGTCTTAACTGCCTTAGAGGGTGGTTTTGAGCATGTAGTGACAGCATGGAAATAGATACACTTTGAAACACACACACAGCGTTCCATTCTGATGGAAAGGGCTCTTTAGCCCACCCCTTGCAGCTACACCCTTGCCCGAGACTTGGTTTTGTTTTTTAGAGGAGCCTTCTGGAGAAATATTTTTGCTGTAGCTGTTGTGGGCCAGGGCCTGCATTGGTCTACACTGGCTCCAAAGTCTTCAGGGCCTTTCCCTAGAGTTCTGGGGACTTGTCCTCTGGCGTGCAGTGGACAGATAGGACTCAGAGCCTACATCCACATGACATTTCATTCTTAGATCACTCTTGTTCCCAGATTTATCCCTCTTCTCTTCCCTCCCCAGAGAGCCATCACTTATAACAAAGAATACAAAAGGGGAAAAAAGAGCATTCTAGCTAAACTAACCAATACGCCGACTGAGTCTGATGCTATGAGCATTATTCTGCAGCCCTAGTTCCTCATCTCTGCCAAGAAGGGAGGAAGGTACATTTTCCTATCTCTTCTCCACATCCCCTTCTTATTAAGAATATCAGTCACCAAGATCTCCACTTCCTCTGCCACTCCTGGGCCCCTCAGTGTTCCTAACAACTGCCCCGGTGCGAGCCTCAGTGCCCGGCTTCCTCCAAGCCTGTGCTCCAGGACCCTACAGCCCTGGGGGACATCCTGCGTCTGTGCAGACCTCTGGCTTCGGGTGGCAGGGGGGGGAACGCGGGCTGCCTCTGGAGTGGTGGTCCGCTCAGTTATCAGTCACCCACCAAGGGTGTGCGCCCCTGGCAGGGGGTTTGAAGGGGAGTGGCGCTCCTATCACTACCCAAAGGAGCGTACAATCGGGCCAGGCGGGTGAGATTCACCTGGTTGGACTGAGTGCTGGCTTAGGTCAGGCCCCTCCCCAGAGCACAGTCTCTCTTCATGTTATACCCTTTAAGGGTTGGTTCAGATGCTGCTTCCTCTGGGAAAACTTGGATGAGCCTTTTTAACCCTGAGGGTCCTTTCCCTCTTCAGAACTTTGGATTCCCTCCTTTTCCTTATCACCCTCTACCTGCTGTCATATTTACTTCCATATATGGCCGGTGACCCCTCTTAGACCATGAGCTCCACGAAGTCAGGGGCCCTGGATTCTTTTTCATCTTAGTTCTAGAAGAATAGGTAGATGCACAATAAATATCCGTGGGTGTGTGTGGATATAGCTATACATATACGTATATATATGTAAACGTACTTGTACATGTGTATATAACTAGAGATATGTATGTATGTTTGCATTTATGTAGTTCAGTCGTTTAAATCATGTCCAACTCTTTGTGATCCCATTTGAGGCCTTCCTGCCAAAGATACTGGAGTGGTGCCATTTCCTTCTCTACTTCATTTTACAGCTGGGGAAACTGAGGCAACAGTTCTAAATGACTTGTCCAAATCACACAGTAAATAAGTGTCTGAGGTCAGAGTGAACTCGGGATGATGAGTCTTCCTGACTCCAGACCTGACATTCTCTCTGCTACATAGTTGCCCATCTATATATAAAGTTTTGTGTCAAATTTGTGCTAAGTTGAGTGGTTGAAAAAGTGCTGAGGAAGCTCAAAGAGGAGGGAAGGGGAGCCTCTGAGCGGTTCAGCCCAGATGGTCAGGGAAGGTGGAGGCCTGAAGTCTGTCCTTATATAGGGAATTGAGTAAACAAAGGCCTCCAGGTGAGAGTGGGGTTGGGATTGGGGTGGGTGGTGAGAAGTAAGGTCTGCCTGGAGGTGAGGGTGTGTATTCGTAATAGATGCATCATCAAACACTTTGGTTATTTATTGTAAAGTTTTTAATTTATTGCCTTCAAGTGTAAAACCTCTTCATAGGGCAGCCGGGCAGAGTCTTTACCCTTGGGGAGCTTGGCATCTTCGACAAGTGGAGCTCACTTAGCCGCTATACCAGTTCTTGTGAAAGCCAATTACCGGCGCCGTCATTACTGTCACTAGCAGCTAGTGTTTATTATATGCCTACCGTGTGCCTGGGCCAAGAAACAGCCGAGTGTTCAGCAAGCCCCAATTTAATAGGGAACCCCTGGATGGGGAGCTGGACCTCAGCTGGGCCTGTGCTTCTCCTAAGACTTCCTCGCCCAGGCTCTTTGCGCCATGCTCAGCTCCTTGGAGTTCCAGCCAGCACCCAGCGGCGCCCCTGCACAGACGTCCCCTTCGTTGCTATGCAATAAGGTGGAGAAAAAAGGGCAAGGGAGGACCTGGAGGTGACCTGGTGGATAAACCATCCAATTCAGTTGCCTTATTTTATACTTGGCTTCTAGTCAATCAACCAGTCATTCAATAGATCAACCAAACAAGCATTTATTAAGGTCTACTCCATAGGGGATGTCTCAGAAATCTTGAAGGGTCTGAAGCTATTAAGGTTTGACATGTGCACTAGCACTTTTTTGGGAAATAGTCCCTGCCCTCAAAGGGCTTATGGTTTATCAAGGGGAGACCATATACCCACTTAAAAGTATGTGCAGTATATGCGCATAGACAAGCCTGTCCACATGTATGTATATAAATGTAAGCATGCAGCCACACACAACCGGACTTGGAGCCACAAGGGGAACTTAAGACACCATTGGGTCCTGCAGTTTTACTGATGAGGAAACACTTGTCTAAGGTAACCTGGGCGGTGAGTGGCGGGACAGATTTGAATCCGTGGCCTCTGATTGCTTCCCTTTCTTGTTCCCCCGGCCCCCCACCACGCAGTGCCTCGGGGCTCCCACAGAAGTTCGTTATACGTCCCACTGACTTTGTACCCGGCGTCCCTGGGGAACCCCATACATCACTCAAGCAGCGGGGCATCTCCTCTCGCCACCCCCAGCCCAGGCAGCCCATCAATTACGCGCTGTGACACGGGGCACTTCAGGACCGGAGGGCTGAAATCAGAGCCTGCAATTTCTCAGGGCTGTTGTGACATCTTTGCACAAGCGTGTGATTGAGCCACAGTGCTTCCTCAGCAGAATCCTCCCTGCCCGTCCTCATCCTCAGGCAGCCGACTCCCAGCCCCCCTCAGTGCCCCTTCCCCGCCGCCCCTCCCTGGCAGTTTCTCTTTCACGATCACATTCTCCTTAAAGGCCTTGTGCTCCCCCTCCCCTTCTCATATTTCCCTTCTTACTCATACTTCCTGTTCCTTACCCCCCTCTGTCCCAGCCCCAGCCCCCTTTCCTGATGACATCAGAGGGGGAATGCTCCCTCTGGAGCCCCAGGAAAGAATACATCTGGAATCCTTGACTCCCTGTGTGAGACTCCTGAGGCTCCTGCTGTTTTGGGCCTCAGTTTCCTGTCTTGTAAAAATGAAGGAATTGGGCCAGACGATTGCTACTAAATCCTCTGTTGTGGGAGCTCAATTAATTTATAATCTGTGCCTCCCGGGAGAGAAATCCCTTACAATTTCTAATTTCCTGGTGATGTTAAGTTGTGAGAGAGATGATTTGTTTCATCCTGGGGAGATTATATAATTTGCCAAAGGGCACACAGATAATAGGGAGCAGGGCCAGGGTTTTGCCCACATTTAACTGACTACAGATGTATTTTCACTGGGTTCCTCCAGGGACTTTGTGTGTGCTCACCCCTTCTTCCTTTTATCTGTTTGCTTCAGTTTCCTCATCTGTAAAATGGGAACAATAATAGAACCTTCCTCCAAAGATCATTGTGAAGATCAAATGAGATAATAATTGTAAAATGCTTTGCATAATTTCTGGATATAAGTAAGAGCTCTATAAATATTAGCTATTATTATAATTATATTTATCTAGCCCAATAGTAACTCTGTAGAGGTAAAGGGGGCTTATAGCACTTTAGCATTACTTCCATTTGGGAGAGATTTAGGACTTGTTCTTTTCTAATTATTGGGCCACTCATTTTTTTCTCATTCTCATGGCTATATTCCTGAATCAGTACTCTTGGCCAAATAGACATGCCGGTGACCTTAATTTTAAAATGTAATATTATCTGTGGATTATTGCATGTCTATTTATTTTGTCAACTGCTTCCCAATTACAATTTAATCTGATTTGGCCATATTGGAGAGTGCTGTGTGATTGACATTCTGGAGACCGCTGAGATTTTGGGAGTGAAGGGTAGAGGAAGGTAAGTGGGCAGTGTTACAGTGGAACCAGCTTCTAATCCAGGTTGTAATTTCAACCCTTGTCACTGAACTAGTAAACTGAAACTCAGCTAGGAGTCAGCAGGTCATTTTCACAAGGGCAAGGGCAAGGGCAAGGGAGCCTCACTGGTCAGAGAAAGACTGGGATCCTGGCTTTTTGGTAAGATAGCATCTAGATCCTCCTTCCTAAGACATGATTTCTTCCCCAATTAGGTACTTATTTGCCTGATTTGGAAGGGTGACAGTACTTTAGAAGCAGTGGCTTGAAACTTTTCCTCAAGGCCACGTAGTAGAGAAATTTGTCCAGCCTCCTAGAGAAAAACTCAGGTCAAGCAGAGGGTGTACAAAGTACTATGACAAACTGTCATAGTAAGTTAATAGGTGTTTCTTTGGCTACTACTTGGATGACCCTTTGCCAGATGTTGTAGTGGGAATTTCTAACTGGGTTGAAGTTTATAGACTGGATTACAATATCTTGGAAGGATTTTTAAGTTGAAAAGCCTCTTTAAGATCAATTAGATTCCTTCCATTTTTTGGATAACAAAATTGTGACTCACAAAGAGGAAATGATATGTAAGGATGACACAAAGTTAGGAAGATTAGCTAATATGCTGGGTAGCAGAGATAGGATTTTGAAATATCTGTGCTGTTTAGATCACTAGGATAAATCAAATAAGATGAAATTGAACAGGAATTAATGTCAAGTGGATTAAAAAATCAGCTTCGCAATTATGAGAATGAGTGAGGAGCAATGGCTAATAACTCATCTGAAAAAGATCAAGGGGTTTTAGTGGATAGCAAGCCAGTATTATACCAGCATTGTGATATAGCTGCCAAGAAAGTTAATGTCATCTTAGGCTTTGTTATGAGAGGTACAGCATCTAGTCAGGCAGCTAGGTTGTTCATTGAATAGAGCATCAAGCCTGGAGTCAGAAATACCTGTGTTCAAATATGAACTCAGATCATTATTAGCTGTGACCTGGCAAATCATTTCCACCTGCCTCAGTTTCCTCATCTGTAAAATGAGGATAATAAAATCTACCTCCCCAGGACTGATGATCAAATGAGATAATAATTGTAAAGCTCCTAGCATGGTGCTCAGCACCTTGTAAGCACTATCTAAATGTTATTATTACTATTATTATTAATTCCCACTGCACTGTGCTTGGATTGAGCTACTTCTGAAATGTTGTGTTGAGTTCATGGACTGAATACTTGGAATGACTGTAGATAGGCTGCAGACGGTTCTGTAGAAGATGATCAGGATGAGGAACTGAAGTCACTGGTGGATTTTTAACCCATACAAGAGAAGATACTTAGGCGGGACAGGACAGCTATCTTCAGGTATTTGGAGGCCTGTTAAATTGAAAGGAGATTAGGTTTCTTCTGTTAAGCCCCAGAAATTTCAGAGAGGCAAATTTAGGTTTGATAAGGAAAAACAAACTTTAAAACCAGTGGAAAGCATAGAAAGCAGAATGGGCTGCCTCGGGAGGTAGTGCAGGGTCTCTCCTCAGGTGATAGTGGGAAGTCTTCAAGCAAAAGCTGAAGGCCACTTGTTGAACTTGTTTAATTATCATGTTGGAGATGTAGAGGCAAAAATGAAGCAGTGTTCTCTCTTGCATTAAGGGGAACAACATATACACAGATGGATGCAAAATATATAGAAGGTAATTGTCGTGCATGTGCAGGCGAGTGTGAGTATGGGTACATTAACAACTGGGAAAACCAGAAATGGCCTTCTGTGGGAAATAGCCATTGTGCTGAACCCCAAATAGAGTTGGATCTTACAAAAGTTGGACGTGTAGAGGAACAACATTTGAGGGATGTCTCGTGCAAAATGCCCAGACATGGGAGACAGAACGTCTTGCATGGGAACTAGTGAGTGTGCCAGTTTGGCTGGGATGCATGGAGGGGAGGGGAGTAGTTGGCCTCTGAAAGCAGCTTGGAGCCAGCTCGTGAAGGAATTTGAATTTTATACTAGAGGCGTTGGGGAACTACTTTTTGTAGAGGGCATTACATTTTTGTAGAGGGAACTAGATAGTCATCAAGATCATTGTGAACAACTCCAAAAATTCCTGATTTAGAGTCAGAACACAGCATCCGATCTTGATTTTGATAATACCTGTGTGGCTGCAAACATGTTACCTGACTCTCAGTCTCCTTATTTGTAAAATAAGAATGTTATACTAAATAGGCTCTGAAAGGCGCTCATCGACCTAGAGCTGAAAGGGGCCTGGGAAGCCTTTTATTCCTTGGGTCTTCTCCCCATTTGTTTTACAGATGAAGAAGCTGAGACTAGGGAGCTTTGGTGGCTTGGTCACAGAGAGAATGGCTGGCTGGGCTGGGATTTGAATCCAAGGCCTCTGCCTTCCCAATCTGTTACCATCCTACTTCTGAATCCTGCATTTAGTGGTGTGGGGAGTAGCCCCCACCTTCTGAGGTGCCTTCTGAGGGGAGTGGGATCTGAGTTGAATCTTGACAGGCAGGTATTCTTGGGATGACGAGGCTGAGAGGGAGGAACAGGTATGGAGGTGTGGAAGACTGCAAGCTTCTAGAAGGCAGGGCTTTTTACTTGGCTCCTGGTGTGCCCAGTGCCTAACAGTGCTGCTTCATACGAAACAGGTGCTTAACAACAACAATAATAAATAATATAATAATAGATGCTTACTGATGGATTGAAACTAGCCCAGCTCTCAGATGTGGATCTCTTAAGTCCATTTCCCTAAAGGAATTAAAAAAAAATGTAGACAGTTATATTCTTTGGGGACTTTCCACAGTCTCATTCTCCGAGTCAGTCTTTTTTTGATTCTCCGGGCAGATTCAGGCAGTCTCCTTGGCTTCCCTGCTGGGTTTCCAGTGAACCCTGCTGGGCCACAGCCCTGTACCACAGCAGCCACTTCTGTCTCCTGCCAAGAGAGGGAAGCGTCCCATCCGGAAGAAGTGGGTGGGTGGGATGGGGGGGTAAAACCAATTGGGGATGCCTCAGGGATACTCCTGCGCTGCCCAGTGGGATGGTTTCACTTCCCAGAGGTGTCGATGGGAACTTCTTATCAGGGTTCCTCCCTCTGCACCAAGCTAGATCGTGCCCGGCAAATGACTGAAATCATCTGGCCCAAAGTTGTCCCGTGTTCTTCAGGTAGTGTAGGGGGCTAGGACGAATGTGGGATGGCAGCCAGGATGCAGGGCTTTGAATCCTGGCTCAGGTGCTCCCTCGTTTTGTGACCTTGACCAAGCCACTCAGCCCTAGTTTCCTCATCTGTGACAAGGGGAGAACAACATCTACCTCACAGGTATGTTGTGAGGAAAATGCTTCATAAACACTAAAATGCTACAGAAATGGAAGTTGGGGTCATTATTACCATCCCTCTCCAGAAATAAGGGAATCAGCTGGCTACCTTCTACACGAAGCCCTTTCAAATCACAGCATTGGGAACATTTCCCATCCCTCTTGTCTTTTTTTCCTTCATACCCTTCCCTTCCCAAACAGGGTTCCCTTCAAATCTGGTTTCCTCCTTGATCTGCCCTTGCAGTCTCCTCTTGCTGTGAGCTGCTGTCCTTTGCCCTGTTTTCTTATGCAGCTATTTTGTGTGTGAGAATCCTGACTCTTCAACAAGATTATGGCCTTTATAGAAAGAAGATTGTTCCTTCTCTGTCTTGTTTCCCTTCCAGGGTTTCATCACTTAGTTGGTGCTGAAAGCATATTTGTTGAATTGAATTGAAAGCAAAGTAATGGAAGATTAAAACTCAGTTTCTAGAACCTATATAACCTGGACTGACCAGGCCCTTACCCTTTCTGGGCTTAAGTTCCTATTCAACTAGAGTTACTTCTAAAGTTGTTTTTTTTTTTCCTAATTCTGAAAATCTTTGATTTGAAGAGTCTATGAATTGAGACAATGTTGTAATGGAATATTTCTGTCCTATGGCAGATAGGGCTAGAATGAAATATGTACCCAGAGATAGTGGGCACGACCAGGCCCTTTGTGTGTTAGTCTGGTGATTGATTGCATATTGCTTCTGACTAGGAGACTAAGCTTAGTTTGGCTCTAAGATGGGAGGCAGTTGATGCAGAGGGCCAAGGTGTGATTAGACCTGAATAAACCAAGTGGTTCAGTGGTTATCACCCTAGCAGAGTTGGTAGTCTCCCTGTATCAGGTAATGAAGATACAGAGGGGCATTTGCTCTACCTTGCCAACCACGATGAGCAGATAGGAGATCAGGCTGGCATTTCCTGCCCTCTCATCTTCCCCTCACTACCACCATCCCCTTTCCTTTGAGATAAGTGGGAGGGGAGGACAGATTGATACGGAAGAGAGTTGGTGGGGGCTCCCCCTTCCCATCTTTAGCCCCAGCTCAATAAAACTGTCCCCTCATTTCCTGTCAGAGAGCTCAAAGGGTTAATACAGGGTGTGGTGAGACTTGAAGGAAACCACATAGCCTCTCAATGGGGGCTGAGCAAGGAGGATGGGACATTGGGGAAGTCCATGTCTGCTCCTGGCCTATCTGCCACCAATTTGTGTAGCTCTGATTTCTCGGGGACAGTAGACACTTATGGAAGGAACAGAATAAAATGATTTTGAGGAACTATGGTGTTACTCTTATCCAAACAGATAGCAGCTCTACATTGCTAGCATTGCTTGCAGTTTAATGGAGAATTCTTAGAGATTGAAAAAAATTTCAAGACCCAAAGGAATAATTGTCTCTAATGGTAGGCTCACTGGACAGATAATTGGTAGAGAGATTGAGAGGATCCTATCTGATGTGCCATAGATCATTTGTGAAGACTTACAGAATTATCCCCAGCTTGGGATTAGGTTGTTCGTCTTCAGGATGCTTGCTATGTGGGTAGATCTTACTACAGGCCTGGAACTCAAAGAAGACATAAAACTGGGTCAGAGTAGTTAAAATTCTGGGTGACAGTCAGAATCCCAAAAAGATCTTTACAGGCTAGAGAACTGGGATGAATCCAGTAATAATACTATATGAATAAATGTAAAGTCTTATACATGGGTTTAAAAAGTCAACATCACAAGCAAAAGATGGAGTAGCTATGGTTTATTTGAAAAAAAAATTGAGGAGGGTTTTAGTGAATGCAAGCTTTGTAAGATTCTGAAGTGTATTGCAGGAAGAAAGTTGGGGCTGTGATAAAAGTCATCATAATAATAAATAATATGTACATAATTATATGTAATTTATAATAAATAATAAATAAGAAAAAAGGGTTAGTCCCCCTGTATTTTGTCCTAGTCAAGCTTCTTCTGGAATATAAGCTACAGAGTGTTCAGAGGAAGGTAGCCAGGTTAGTGAAAGGTCTTAAAGCCATGTTGTATGAATATTGGTTGAAGGAACTGGGGCATTTAGCTTGAAGAAGAGAAGACTGAAAACATAAAAATCCTCAAGTTTTTAAAGGGTGGTCTTGTAAAAGATTTAGATTTATTGTGTTTGTCCCTAAAAGACAAATTCAGATTTAATGTCAGGAAAAACTAAGCATTAGGACTCTTCCTAGAGAGTGAAATGGGATGTCTCAGGTCCTGATGGATTCTTCCTCCCTTACTGAAGGTCTTCAGGCAGACACTGGGTGACCACTTGGTAAATGTATAAGGTGTCCTAAAAGTTTCAGTGTGTTCTAAAGCTTTAGTGTCTTAAAACTGCACTGCAGTGTTTGGAGCACTGTATTCTTTTCAGGTACGTGTTAGATGACAGCCTGAGGTTCCTCTAATTTCTGTGAGGAATGGGAGATGGCCAAGAAGTTATTATCACTTGGGAGAATTGGATGGCTCAGAGAAGGCAAGATCTGGCACAAATATCTAAGAAATTAAAGGTGCCGTGATCTGCTGTATCTTCTGCCTCCTGCTCCCTGGGGCTCACAGTATACCCACGGTCAGAACTAAGTCTTTCTTAAGTGAGGCGTTTGGGATCAGCTGATCAGAGTTTCAGAGAATTCAAACACTACATTGATAAGTATATGTGTGTATATTAGAAGCCTATGTGTGTATGTATATATCTGTATATACAAACATATAGGAGTGGATGCATGCATGTACATAAATTGGAATAACTCCTTATCACTGCCTAACTACCAGAGGGGTGGGAACTGATAAACCGCCTTAAAAAACCACAGCCAGCGTGCACGTGGAGGAAACACACTGAGGTTTTTCCTTTTAATTGGAGGACTTCCTTCCTCTTCCCCACCCCAGTCCCTTTCCTGGCCAGAAAGTACCTCTCTCCAGACTTGCTCTAGAATAAGCTGCCAGACTGTCGCCTCGCAGTACTTCAGAACGTGTCTGTTATGGAAGTTGTGTGTAAACAGGATGAGCCTAGTGGGCGGTGGGGCCAAGGGGGTGGGAAGGGGGGGTGGTACAGGGGCTGGGGATACCAGGGCCCGAGCTGCCGGAACGTGGCAAGCTCTCGTGAGAGGAGCCAAGGGATCTCTGGCCAGCCCCCACGGTTGGGGGCCTGTGGCTTCTTGTTCTCTCCCCCTCCTGTTTCTGCCTAGTGCGTGTGTGGCCAGAGATGGAGCTGCCATGGCTCTCGACCCCAGTATCGAGCCTCCTGGGGGTGGGAAGCATGAGGGGCACACATGGGGAGCAGTTATGGCTCCAGCCTTTGCCTGCCTTCTCTGGGTCCTGGGAGGCCCTGGAAGGATGCTCCTAGATTGGCTGCGCCTGCCCGCTCTTGAGGAATGGAGCTTTTCTCCTCCTTAGGAGTCTTTTGGAAGTTGGAGATAAAACTGCAACCTGAATGGGTTGAGGATTGCACTTGTTAGGAGAAAAAGTGCAGCTAGACCAGGGTCTAAGCCTGTCATTAACTTGGACCCTTTTCTCTGGGTCTCAGAGCTGCAGCTCTGCAGTTAGGGCTGGATGTGTAAGGTGCATGATTTGGGATCTGCCATCCTCTTGTTTTACAAATGAGGAAACTGAGGCCCATGTGATTTAGTTTTTCTCAGGCTAGTAAGCATCACATGCAGGATTCAAATCACTGTCCTTCGACTTGAGATCCGGTACCAAGAAAATTCTGTGATCCTCTGATAGTCCTTTCTTCCTCTCACTTTTCCTTCGCTCCCATTTTCCCTGTTCCCTTGCTCTCACACTGTCTCTCCCACCTTTAACATCGTCCTCTAGCTTCCTCCTCCCCAAGTTGTTTTTGTTGCTGATCTGCTCATTTTCCAAGTTTTCTGTCATGTCCTATTTGTCAGAAGCAGACGGGGCGTAGCCGGGACAGGCATTGGTTGGGGACAAAGAGGATTGGCATTAGGAAGTGGGTTCCATCTCAAACCCTGGTCCACCTCCCCCAACTTGGGATGTGGGGCCATGGAGAGCTGGGCCTGCTTCTTCCTTCCAGACCAGTCAGTGTGTTGGGCTTTTGCCCCACCTTCTCCTCTCCTTCCTTCTGATTGGGGAGGGGGATGGCGGTGGCAAGGAACTCAGAAGGGAGTGGGAGCTCTCTTTTCTGCTCTGGGCCCAATCAGGACCTCTTCAGTCCTGAAAATAAAGTGCAGAAGGAGTGATTCAGTTTTTCCCCCTGCTGAGGTACAATTTACAAGTTGGCATTTTATTACTTAAAAAGCCTTCTTCCTCCTCTAGCCCCTCCAGAAAATAACACCCCCTCAAAATTCTGGCCGGGCTGACCTGGAGAAGCAGCTGAAAGCCCTCCTGAGGGTCCACTGCAGCAGCTGTTATTACTGCTGTGTAAAGGGCCCTTCGAAGCTGCCTTGAAGCTGATGGGGATAAGATCTGGAGGCAGTGCCAGGAATGATTCCCCATCCTCTCTTCACTCTTTTGGAGCCTATTTATATTTCTCTCCCTGAATTATCCCCCACTTTCATTCCCCAGCTAGACTCCACTCAGTTCCCTAAGGGAAGAGGAAGAGGAGGTGGAGAATGGGAGGAGATGGAGGGAGGAGGGACTTCTTCCCTTCAGAGTGCTGTTCTTAGCCAACTCCCAGAGGTGTGAGTACAGTCCCAGTTCCGTTCCCAGTGGTACAATGGAAGTGACCAAGAATGCGGATGGTGACAGGGGAATGGACCCATTCACTGAACTCAGGACATCCTCTTCTTTGCACTGACCCCTTTGTGTTAAGGGCCTGGATGTTGATCCATGGCTGAGCAGGCCCAGAATCACAGAGTGGTAGAACTGGAAGGGTAATAGGGATTGCCGGGACTCATTTTACAGAAGAGGAAATTGAAGCTCAAATGATTTACCCGGAGATTGGGAAGAAAAAAGATGTTTCTATTCATGGATCCAGTCCCGAACTGAGTGATCTTACCTCAGAGTAGAAATCTCACAGAGTGCGTCTGCAAAGTTATTTAGTTCTTTTTGACTCTGCCTGACCTTCAGGGTTTTCTTGGAAGAGAGAACTAGAGTGGTTTGTCATTTTTTTCTCCAGATTATTTTATAGATGAGGAAACTGAGGCAAATATTTAAGTGACTTGTCCAAGGTCACACAACTAGTATCTGAGGTCTGATTGGGACTCTATAGATAACTTTTCTTGACTCCTGGCCTAGCCCTCTATCTGCTGCACCACCTAGCTGTTCATCATCAGAGTCCCGTCAAAGAGGGCCCCTAAGTCCTCTTTAATATAATTTTACACAAATACACATATACATATCTATTCAAACATAAACACACATATAAATTCTTCCTTCCCATTTGCGTTTTCTTTTAACATTATATACAAAACAAATTTATAAAAAAGCAATCTGTGATTTTTCCCATTGCTTAAATTGTAAAATCAGACATAGAAAAAAAATCCTGTTAAGTACATTGGAAAAATTGGTGAAAGAAGCATTAAGGTAGTAATATGGTAGCCATTCATATGGCATGTTGAGCACTATATCGCACTACTTCTGTATGTCGGTGGTTATATTACTTTGTAACACATGCCCATTTCTTTCTTCTTTTAGACTTTAGTAAATCTCTCCCTCCCTCTTTAACACGAGCATTTCCCACATTTGTGGAGTTTTCACACTTGCAGGTCCTGAAATGTGGTTGACCACTTTTTTTTTTTTTTTAAACACAATAATAGCTAATGAAACTGGATTGAAATTTTGTGTTTTTTTGGTAGGTGCCTCCTTCACATGAAACACAAATTCAAGGTTTTCATGAAATTCAGCTTCCATAAAATGGGCTGGTTTCCCTTTCTTTTTTTGTTACTATTTATGAGAATTCAGAATTTGAAATTTATTTAGAATGTGGCATTCTTGTCTATGCCTTTTGCATATAGCAGCTACTCTCATTAATTTGCAATGATGATTTGGAAAGAAAGTGGGAGTGAGGGGATAGAGAGAGAACTTGTGAACAGTACTGATAATCAGCTGACCTTGTTTTAGCCAAGATTGGAGTCAATTTTGAGCCACTCAAAAATTGTTATTTGCGTAGTGAAGTGTCTTTTATTTGCCTCTTTTCCTGCCCAGCTCTGTCCTGTCCACACTTACTTCCCTATAAGTGGGAGAACTGGAGTTAATGAGAAAATGAGGAATTGTGGAGAAAATCAAGGGAGGAAAATGAGGACTGAATGATGTGTAAAATCTGGCCATCAGACTTTGGATAGTAATTATATAATGTGAATCCCTTGTCTTCATGTAGATGGATAATGTTTTTAAGAACCTGACTTTTTTATATGTCTATTTTCATGATAGATTTGCCTAACACAGTTATCCCCAGCACCCCCATTTCCTGCTCCCAGAGAATCATTCCATGTAACAAATAATATATTTTAAGAGAAGAAAAAAAATCAGTATTACAGATCAATATATTGAAAAAGTTTGAAAAATTGTGCAGTACCTCCCACATACCTCCCACCTCCAGAAAGGGGTGAGTCAGTAGTGCGCTCTTCCCATCAAGTCCCAGTTGATCTTTATAATTTTGTTAGGTTTACTTTTTTTTTTTTGGTCTGGTTGTTTTTCCACTTGCATTGTTGTGGTTATTGTATATATTGTTTTCTTCATTTTGTTTACTGTGTTTCAGTTCATATAGTTCTTTGCATGTTTCTCTATATTCATCACCCACAATCTTTCTTATGATCAATTTCATTACATCCATGGATCACAGTTTGTTTAGACATTTTCCAATTGATGTTCGGTTCTTGCTATAACAAAATGCTTCTATAAATATTTTGTTGTTTATGGGGACTTTTCAAAATTTTTTTTTATTTATTACTTCCTTTAAGCCATTTTATTTGCATAATTTCAAATTGTTTTCTAAAACAGTTGTGCTGTTTCATAGCTTCACCAGTAATAATTACTGTGCTTCTTATTCTTATGGATTGTGACCAGTCCAACATTGATTATTGCTATTTTATTGTTATCTTTGTCAATTTGCAAGGTATGAGGTGAAATAGGATTGTTTTGATTTCTATTTCCCCTGTTTCATTGTGATTTGCAGCATTCTTTCATGTAATTTGAATACTTTGCCATTCTTTTGATAACTATTCTTTTCCTTTGTTTATTATGGGAAATAGTTATTAGTCTCATGTATATATATTTGTTCATAGATGTATACCACATCTTTTTCTTTTTAATAATAGCTTTTTATTTTCAAAATACATGCAAAGAAAGTTTTCAATAGTCACTCTTCCAAAGCCTTGTGTTCCAGATTTTTCTCCCTCCTTTCCCCCAGTTCCCTCCTCTAAATAACAAGTAATTCAATACATGTTAAATGTGCAGTTCTTCTATACATATGTCTACAATTACCATGCTGCACAAAAAAAAAAAAAATCAGATCAAAAAAGAAAAAAAAAATTAAAAAGGCAAGCAAACAACAGCAAAGGTGAAAATACTACATTATGGTCCCTATTCAGTCCCCATAGCACTCTTTTGGATGCATATGGCTCTCTCCATCACAAGTCTGTTGGAACTTGTTTGAATCATCTCATTGTTGAAGAGAGCCACATCCATCAAAATTGATCATTGTTTAATCTTGTTGTTGTGGATAATGATCTCCTGATTCTGCTCACTTCACTTAGAATCAGTTCATGTAAGTCCCTCCAGGCTTCTCTGAAATTATCCTCTTGAGAGTTTCTTACAGAACAATAATATTTGATAACATTCATATAACACAACAATCAGCCATTCTCCAATTGATGGGCGTCCAACTCAATGTCCAGTTCCTTGCCACTACAAAAAAGGCTGTCACAAACATTTTTGCACATGTACCACATCCTTTTCAGAGAAATTTGATGCAAAATGTTTTTTCCCATATGACTACTTCACTTCTCATTCCTAGTGAACTAATTTTCACCATGGAAAAAGCTTTTCAGTTTCAATTATCATTCA
Source organism: Antechinus flavipes (assembly GCF_016432865.1). Taxonomy (NCBI): domain Eukaryota; kingdom Metazoa; phylum Chordata; class Mammalia; order Dasyuromorphia; family Dasyuridae; genus Antechinus; species Antechinus flavipes. Next base: position 506,942,213 of record NC_067399.1, read on the forward strand.
GTTATCATCATTAAATATCAATTCAATTCAATTTTAATTAAAGTTATCTCTTTCATTTTTTTGAATTACCTCTATCTCTTATTTGGCTATGTATGTTTCTCCCTCATTTAGGTGTGAGAGGTATATTTTATTTATATCTCTTTTCATCATTTTTCTGGATATTCTAGATTGCTTGGTTTTCGAAATTTTGTTATTATTTCATTAAATTCTATAAATATTCTCTTGGTAATACCCTGGTAACGAATTAAAAATGTGAATTAATTTTGGTACCATCATATTTATTATATTGCTCTGGCCTACACATGAACATTGAATATTCCTCTAGCTACTTAAGTTGTTCTTTATTTCCTAAAGGAGTAATCTATTTAAGTCTTTTGTGTGTTTTGGTAGATTAGTTCCCAGATATATTATGTATTTTGTAGTAATTTGGAATGGGGTTTCCCTTCCTATTATTATTATTTGTTTTGTCATTATTATATAGAAATTTTTTTTAAGGATTTATTTTATATCTTGCAACTTTGCTTAAAGAATTAATTGTTTCATTATCTTTGCTGGTTCTTTGGGATTTTCCAAGTAAATTATCATATTATCAGCACTTGAGAGATGGTTTTATCTTCTCTTTTTCTGTTTTTATGCATCTGATTTCTTTCTCTTGACTTATTGCTGTTGTTAGTATTTTTAGAACTATATGAAATTACATAAGAGAGAGAGTGGGCATCCTTGCTTCACTTTCATATCTTTTTGGAAAAGATTCTAGTGTATCCTCATTGCATATGATGCTTGCTTTTGATTTTAGATAGATGCTTTTTATGACATAAAAACAAAGGTCTTTCTGTGCCTGCAATTTGTAGAGTCTTTTAGCATAAAAAAATGTTGTATTTTTGTCAAAGGTTTTTTCTACATCTAATGAGATGTTCATGTGACTTTGGATGTTTTGATTTTTGAAAAGGATTATTTTGATTGTTTTCTTAATGCTGAACCATCCTTAAACTTTTGGTATAAACTCATTTTGTCATAATAAATGGTTTATTATATAAATTCTCTGTAGTCTGGCAGGATTTTATATCCAATTTTTGAGTCAGTGTTCATGAATAATATTAATCAATATCTATGAAATATGAAGACTAACTTTTTTAAAAGATTGTTAAAATTATTCTATAAATCCAATAGGACTAATAGTTTTTTTCTTTGATAGTTCTTTACAGCTAGATTTTCTAAAATAGGGTTGTATTCTTTTTTGAATAGGGTTATTTAGGATCTCTTTCTGATCTTCTCACAGGTTGGCTATTTTATATTTTGAAGATATTTCTCTATTTCTTTTATGTGCTTGATCTTGTTATACCTGTGTATAATATCTTCTGATTATTCTTTTTATTTCTTCTGTCTTTGTTGTGATTTTGCTGTATTTGTTGGCTGTTTTATTGACTTCTTTTTAATCAAATTAACCGAGTTTGTCAATTTTATTAGTTGTTTCAAAGGATCAGTGTCATGTCTATTTTTTCCTCTATGTATTTATTCCCTCTCTATTTAAAAATTTTTTTTTTCTCTTTTGGGTTTATTTTAGGTTTGTTTATTTGTTGACTTTCTAATTTTTAAAAATGCATTTTAAGTGGAGTTTCAAAAATGCATTAATCCCCCTTTCTTATTTTTTTTAATGTTTGTAAAGATGTAATTTTTCTTTTACCCAAAGACTGCTTTAGCTGAAACCTAGAAATTCTAGCATGTTTATTCATCGTTGCCATTTTCTGTAACATAACAATTTGTTTCCTATGTTTTGTTCTTTGGCCTACTCATTATTTAGCATTTCATTTGCAAGTTTCCATTTGGATCTGTATCTTTTGTTTGTGGTCCCTAAACCAATGACATTTTTTATTGCATTATGTTATGTAAAGGATAAATGAGCTATTCCTGCATTTTTATATTTGTTTGCAATATTTCTATGCCTTAGCACATGATCAATTTTTGTAAAAGATGCATGTGGTAGAATATGTATATTCTTTTTGTTATCCCATTTAGAAGACACTTAAAGACACTCTTAACTCTAGTTTCTTCAGCAAGTTGTTCAATTCTATATTTTCCCTTTTGTTTATCTTTTTGTTATACTTGTCCAAAACTCAGAGGGGGATATTGAAGTCTGCTGTCACTATAGTATTTCTCTCTTTCAGCTCAGGTGTTTCTTTTATCAGTTTGTATGCTATGATTTTTAGAAGCTATTGGCTTATTTCTCATTGATTTGTTGATTACTGGTTTTAATGCTTATATTGACTTGTCTATAGTTTCTTTCAGAATTTTTTTGCTTATCTTTTTGGTTTTTGCACTTTTGTTTTTCGCTTTTTCAGATGATTTGATAACAACTCGTGGTTTTTTGGATTTATTTGATATGTAGTAAATTTTCCTCCATTTCCTCAGATTTATTTTGTATTATTTTTATTTTTAAAATATGCTTCTTATAAGCAACAGATTGCAGACTTTTGTTATACAATCTGTCATTCTATTTTGTTTTATTGGATTGTTAATCCATTCACACTTAAAAGTTATGGGAATTGTTTGTATTTTCTTCCATCTGTCTGAAACACTGTGATGTTTTCAAGATGAGTTTTCCCCTCTCTTCTGCAGTAAATAGAGTATTATCTTCTTTAGTTACTTTACTTGTAATCCTTTTTTAAGCAGCCCTGTGCCCACTGGTTCTCTTCCCCTCACCCCTAATCTCCTCTCTTCTGTTGCTACCTGTTCCCTTTTGGAGTTGCATTTATTAGTTAATTTCTCTTTCCTGCTTTTTCTTGGATCTGGAGGACATATTTCCTTCTGTTGTGAATATTTTCCCTGTTGATTTATCTGCTTACACCCAGAGTTTTTGGGTTTGCTTTTCCTGGGATCTGGGATAATTTCAGTTCGTCTTCCCCTCTCCATTTTCTTGTCCCTTCTGAGGGTGGCTGCCTTGGGTTCTGGATCTCCCACACTGCCATGGTTCTCCGGCCCAGCTTTCTCTCCTACTGTGGCTTTTTTAGGTCATACCTGGCCACAGGTGACCGCCACGCATCCTACGGGAGTGCTGCAGAGAGTCTCCTCCTGGCTCAGTTCCCCACAGACACACCGCACAGTGTCCTGCCCCCCATTCCCTGGCCTGACCCAGGGGTTCAGAGGCTGCCCTCCAAGGCGGGGAGTTGTGGAGCCCGATGTAACCGATTCAGAGTTCTACCTTGCTGTTGCCAGGGGGTTGCCGTGATTTCCACAGTCCAAACACTAGAAGGAGGGAGGGGGCTGCGGTGTGGGGATGAGTTTGTTGGGAACCTGTGTCAGGTGCTTAGTCTGCATTCAGAGGGGTGCTGAGCGCAAGGCCCAAGAGGCACCAGTCCATGGATTTGGGGGATTTCATTTTCTGTGTGTCTTAGGTCATGGAGATGGTGAAGTCGCTTTATCTTGTTTTGTCTTGGGGAATTTGGGGGTCAGTGAAAATGTGTGGTCCACCATCCTGCTTCTCACACGCACAGCAGCTTTCTGATTGGGCTGTGGGTAATTTGTTTATCCCCTAATAGGCTGGCATCCTGGTGAAGGCACAGGGTGGAGAGCCATAATTAGTGTTTGCTGAATGCTTTGAAATCCCCGAGATGAAAGGCCAAACTCCCACACTTGAGCCCCTGCTCTGCAGTGCCCTTCATCCCACTGCCCGCACACAAACCTGGCATTCCCCTCGTGCCACCTGAGCACGACTCCCACACCATGTTCCCTGCCCCTGCGTACCACATCTGAAAGCAGGGCTCTCTGCACCCAGAACCTGACATTACACATGACCCACCTGCCACAAACTCTCTTATGGATTCTGTAACTTTTCCCCCTCATCCCTTCCCTCCCTGTCACTCTTCTCTGGGGAAGATTTTAAATGTACCCATGCATCATGAATAATATGCACTGTGTTTCCTCCTCTGCCCCCCCAAAACTCCTCAAACCAGCAGCCTTTGTTTAGACCCCAACAGAACAGAACTCCCTGTTCTTAGTTTCCACTTGTGTTTCTGTGTGACCCGGAATGAGACTTAGAACCTTCCTTGACTTTCCTCCAGAGGAAATGGAGGAAAAAGGAATATTGACTCCCTTGACTCTGAGGGAAGAATAGACAGATTTCTTCTTCAGCCCCTGGATATCCTAGAGTTAGAGACATGGGATTATAACTGTGGGCTGTTGGGTCTGTTGGGCCCTAAGCAGGCAGCTGTGGTAGGCTGCCAGTCCCAACCTTGGGGATCCTTTGTCCCAGTCCAGGGGAGTCAGACTATGGAGGGCCCCTCGTGTCTTGGAAGCTTCAGAGGAAGCCTTGAAAATGAACGTTTTTTGGTAACCATTGTTTTTCTCTTGTTTTTGTCTTGCAGATTTTTCCACCCAGGTCAATTCTACATCCCTGAATTCCCCCACTGGCAGAGGGTCCATGGCTGCCCCCTCCCTGCACCCGTCCATTGGCCCTGGCCTTGGCTCGTCCCTCGGATCATCCAGCCAGCTGCACTCCCCCATCAGCACCCTGAGCTCCCCCATTAATGGCATGGGCCCTCCCTTCTCTGTCATCAGCTCCCCCATGGGGCCTCACTCAATGTCTGTTCCCACAACCCCTACCCTTGGGTTTGGGACCGGCAGTCCCCAGGTGAGTAGCCAAAAAGGTAGTGGCTGTTGGCTGGGATTATGGGCACTGGGTCTTTCTAAATGGCGAATTTAGCACTAATGATGCTAAGGATGATGAAGGTATCCTGGTCCCTTAACCCATCTACCACCAGACTGCATCTTCAGTAATGGGTTGCATTGAACCAATCCTATTTCCTACCTTGTCCCATTTTTGTGATTGTGATATACTGATGCTTCCATGGTCAGGTTCTGATCTGTAGCTTGGGTTAGGATTCATTCTGGAGGTCAGGGAAGTTAGGGATCCTTCTGAAAATGGGGCCAGTTCTTGACGGGAGGATTGGATCAATCCGTGGCCAGGGTTGGGACTTAATCTGAGAAATGGTGGCAAATTAATTGTTTCGTTTGAGGGAATCAGATCTCCAAGTTCAACCTCCTGGGTTCCATATTCTAACTATAGGGCCTAGCCCTCCTCCATACCTTTATTGCTATGATCATGCCCTCATTAAATGCTATTAATTATAATACTTTTGCCTGCATGGCATGTTGGGCCAGACCCTGTTCCAAGCAGATTCCATGAAGCTAGACCCTGCCCTCAAGGAGCTTACTGTCTCATGGAATTGAGAAAGAACTTTAGTGACGAATAAGTCCAGCCATTCCATTTTACAGATCAGGAAACTGAGGCCCAAAACTATCACGTGAATTATCCAAGGTCATAGGTGTGAGAAGAGTGGGATCCAGAGTTCAAACTGAGAGCTTCCTATTTTGACCTTCACTGTATTTCACTGCCCACTCCCTCTCTCACTGTGGGGCTGACTGCAGAAGTCTCAGGAGCAGAGGAAAGGGGGGAGTGTAACTCTGGGGTGATGGGAGAGCTTGCTCAGCAATTACTAAGCAATAATGATGATTTGTAGCTCGTTTCAGGGTCAATAGCATTATCGGGATTTGGCAAACATCCGGCAGGGGGTTTCCTAATGGGCAGAGGGCTTAGCATTCTGTCATTTTTGGACTTCTCCCACCATCTGCCCCATTCCTCAGTGCTTCCATCAGCACTAATAAGGACACCCTTCAGAGGAGGATTAGGGACAGTTAACCAGAACCCGTAAGAAAAGTCAGCTAAGATCCAGACTAGAACTAGAGACTCCTAAAAGGAACTGGAAGTCCTATTTACTTCAGGCAGTACTGTATTGAAACTGTCCCTAAGGCTGGAAATTGAGTGGATTCCAAAATCTGAAATCTGTCCCATTGAATAAATCCTCAATTCAGTTCCAGCTATTGTGCAGGGTGACTTAGGAGAGTCACCCCCTTTCTCTGCACCTCAGTGTCAGTCCCACTGACATGAGGGGGCAGACAAGATTTCTAAGGTCTTTTCTGCTTTTGAAGTTCCATGATTCCATTAAATAAGTCATACATCCAAATGGCAAGAAGCTTTTCTCCAGGAAATCCAGGACACGATCTTGACTGGTCTCCAAGGCTCTGTTGCCCACTTTTAATTTTTTTGTTTTTGTTTTTGTCTTTTTGAACAGGGATTCTTAACTTGGGGTCTTTGCACATACATATGACTGTGTTTTATAAATATTTTGATGGCTGCATTTCAATATGGAGTGTCCCAGAAATCTTAGTGCGGCTTTGATTGCTTAGAATAATAAGTAGAGTTGAAGATTCACATTCCATGCTGCCTCCTTGTGAAAGCTTTAATAGCTTAACGTGGCACTAAGACTTATGGGATACCCTCTGTTAATTAGTTTCCTTTGAAGTCATGGATTTTGTGGATTTAAAAACTTTCTGAAGGGGGGACCCAAAGGCTTTTCATTAGATTGCCAAATGGGTAGAACTACTGAACCCTCTTAAGTTCCTAAGAGATTATCTAAGTCACTAAGTTTATGGTTATGAAATTGGGAATAGGAGAGATCACAGGATTTGCCTGGAGACACATAACTAGCATAATGCCTGGTCCGTGTGGTTGTTTTGTTGTTCAGTTGTTTTACTTACTATCTCTGGCTCTTTGTGACCCTATTTGTGATTTTCTTGGCAAAAACAGAGTGGTTTGCCATTTCCTTCTCCAACTCATTTTACAGATAAGGAAACTGAGCCAGACTTGTTCAGAGTCACACAGCTAGTAAATGTTTGAGGATGGGTTCAAACTCAGACGCTTCATCCACTTTGTACTCTACTGTCCCTAGGTCCCGTGCTTGGTCCATACTACTCCTAGGAGAGTGAGGATTTGAAACTTGACTCCCAAATCCATATTCTTTCTACCACACCACACACCCAGGAATCGACTACAGGATTTGAATTAGGAGAAGTCAATCCGTACCCCACGTCCCCTCCCCTCCCCCTTCAGCCCAGTGTCAGCTTTGGGAGGGTGGGAAACAAGGACCCCACAGAGAGGTCAGCAGCTGTTCGGCAATATGCTGATTCATCTTCTTCTTGGCCCCCTTCCTCCGAATCCCCCTCCTGTTCCCAGCCCAGAAGAAAATACCCTTGCTTGGCTGGCTTTGAAGGGCCGGCCCTTTATCGGCGGGCTCCTCCCTGGCTGGGGTCCTTGGCTTCCCAGTGAGCAAAGGCTGGGCCTGGCTCCCATTGTCTCGCTGCCAGGTGGCGGTCAGCCTTGCTTTCCTACCCTTTCCTTCCCCAGGCTGCCCCTCAGCAGCAGGGGGCCGGGGGGAGAAGTGCTGATTGGAGATTATGCAAACCTATAGCCATCCCAGGCCTGAACTCATTAAAAATAGCCACTCCTGGCTGCCTGGCTGTCCTGCCCTGCCACCTGTTCTCCATGGGCTGAGCGCTGCCCACTTAGCAGAAGGGCAGATTAAGAAATTTGCCACCAGGATTTTATTTATTGGTTCCTTGGGATCTGTTGGAGTCAAGACACCTGCTGGCTCTCTCCTTTCTGATTCATTGCTTCTTTACTTTGGCCCCATGACCAGGATGGTTGAGAGAATCATGCCCTCAGTGGGGTGAGGGCTGGGAGGAGTCCCTAGCAGGGCAATTGAGTGTTTGCCTGAATAAACAAGCCTATTTGACAGTTTACTACACTTTTATTCCTACACACGTGTGTATTTATGTTTACATCAATACGTCTATATAAACACATATTGTTTGTTTTTTCTTGTGTCTGACTCTTTGTGACCCCATTTAGTGTTTTCTTGCCAAAAATACTGGAGGGATTTGCCATCTCCTTCTCCAGTTCATTTTACAGATGTGGAAACTGAGGCAGACAGTTATATGGCTAATTGAGGTTGGGTTTGAACTCAGGTCTACCGACTCCACTATTAAAAAATTTTTATGGACAATGTATTAGTTTCATAAAGGGAAAAATAAAATAATTCCTGCCCTCTGGAAGCTGATATATATGTATAGAAACTTACACTTGGCATAATATGGGCATTCTTCTTAGTAGTTTAGCTTCCCTGAACTGTTGTTGATGAACAAGTGGAATTAGTTCCCCTTTCACCTTGAAGCCTCCTTACCTTTGCCTGGTATTCTTTTCTAGGCAGCAAAATAGATTTCAGACCATGTATAAGGAAGAACTCTCCAAGTACAAAAATTGATCAATAATGGAGTGGTAGTGACGTCCCTATCGCTAGAAGTAGCCAAGCACAGTGCCACCCACCAGAGATGCTTTAGAGGGGATGATGATGTGAGGTTTGATCAGAAGGCCTCTGACATCATTTCAAAGCCTACGAAGGAGTAAAAAGGACTCCAGCATTACAGCCCTGAGACTTGGGATTGACCGATGGGCTTTGAAGAAAGTGTTATCTAGAAGCAGGAGGCCTATGTGATTATGATGATCTTGTTCTTGCTCCTGCTGGTGTTTGCTCCGGACCACGAGTGTGGGGATCCGGAGTCTGGGGGCCCAGATCTGGGGGGTCTGGGATGGCTGAGGGACCAACCTTGCTCACCCAATGATTTTCAGTTTAGTTCATAAAGTCCTGTTAAGTATAGACACGGTTCTAGGGGCAGGAAAGACTCTGCCAAAGGAGCTTGAGTTTTCTAGATTATCAGGTGGGCAGACCCTCTGGGTGGTTCTCCACCTCTTCACCTAATAGCCTTTGGTCTCTCCTGCTCTTATAAGCTGCAGGACTGCGTCTGCAGAATGACCGGGAGCAAGACCTGCATGGTCAAGTCTGGCTCGGGAGTGATCCCTTCCTAGCTGGCTCAGCCCCTTCCTTTGGCCCCAGGAACCAGACGGCATTCCTCCTGCTTAGTCATCCTCCCTGGGCCTGCCTTCAGACTGATTAAGGCTGGGCCAGGGGAGAGGGCAGGAGCCTGAGATTAAGAGAAGTGCCCTTTTGTGTCTCACTTTTGTTATCTTCCTCCACATGCCCATCCTTTTCAGGGCTGGCCGTGGCCGGAGAGTAAGGGGGCCAGTCCAAATACCAGTGAAATCTCCTCTTCTCCCTTGCATCAGTCCTGTCCCTTGTGAACCAAGCCACGCTTCAGGGTTCCTGTCAAATTTTCCCCTGGAAACGGGGGTTCTCCCCACATGTAGAGATGGGTGGAGCGAAGGGAGGGATTCTTGCTTGAACCATCACCGCAAGCCCAGAGTTGTCCAAACCTGTGAGATTCACTGACTTTGGCTGTTCTCTGGGAGGCCTGGAATATTCCTCCTTCTCGTTGATAGCATTATCATGTGTCAGCAGCGGATGGGACCGTAGAAATCATTTAGTCTTGCTGCTTCATTATTTACAAAAAGGAAAACTGAAGAGAAGAAAAGGGGCGTGTTCCTAGTCACTTAGCAAGTTCCTGACACAGCCATGAGGAGATCTCCCACATGTCCTGACTCCTGTCTCTTTCCTTTTCTGCTACTTTCCACTGGCTCTAGATTGAAATGAATTGATAGTGATCCAATCTACAATTTCTTGTGTTGGTTAGTCATTTATAATTCTTGGTCTCATGCATTTGTGTCAATTCAATATATATTTTATCATTTTCTTCCCGCACTCAGCACTTTCTCTTCTTATCTTAGATGGCTAAATTGATTTTGATTAAGCAGAAACTTTTAAAAATAGAAATTTTCCATTTTAGGGTTTCTTAATATGGAATGTTTGTTTTTCTTAATCTAGAAATTTAAGTTTTTTTGATAACTATATTTTAATATAATTGATTTTTATTACAACTCTGTGCATTTTATTTTACACATTTAAAGACATTACACTGTGAAGGGAATCATAAGCAACACCAGATGGCCAGAGGTGTCCACAACACAAAAAAGGTTAAAAACCCTGGTATATTTTGTCTTTTATGATTATCCTCCCTTCCTTTTTCAGTAGTTTGTGAAAGATGTTGTGTGGGACTCTGAGGACACAAAAGCCCAGAACAAGAGATCTATGTAAGCCAAGTGAATGTGATTCAAAATTGTGTGACTTAGAGCATTAGAAAAAGGCAGCGAGAAAGGCAGAAGAGAGACAAGACCACTAGAGAGAGAAACAGACAGACAAACAGAGTAGGGAGAGGGAGGGAGAGAGAGACAGAGACAGAGGAGCAGGCAGGCAGAGGGAAGCTAGAGAATTAGGGATAGGGTGGGGTTTGGATTAGTCAAGGGTTTAATTACTAGTCCTGGTTATTTCAGGAAGTCACACGGACTTCAGGCGGGGGAACTGAAATCAATGCCCAGGGATATGAAAGGGGAAATTGAATCCGATTCCCCTCCCCTCCCTAAGCTACCCTACAAATCCATCTTCAGGCTGTGGTGGTGGTGGTGGTATGGGGCCTTACCCATGCCTCTCTCGTGGTCTGGCATAACTTGTCTTCCTGACAGAGGCTGGGAAGATATGCAGCCTTAATGGACTTGGCCATCTGTCCCCTGTCTGAGAGCATTAGGGACATCCCTGGCAGGGAGGTAGGAAGGAGAGATGACGGAGCCTTCAAAAGGGAGGGCTGCTGCCCAGGAGGCCCTAAGAGAGGGACAAGAGAAGCTATTTGTTTTGCACTTAAGGAAAATGAAGGGGACCTTTTCTGAAGTCTTTGCTCAAGCTTAATAAAAAATTAATTTCTGATTTTTAAGACAAGTGCTTGTGAAACGAGAATCCTTTCATAGACTCTTTTTAATAATAATAACAACAATAATCATAATAAAAATAATCACAATGGAAGGAGCAGCAGCAGCTGTAGTAGTGGTAGTGGTTGTAGTATTTATTTAATGCTTTAAGATTTCCTGTCCCACTTGATCCTCCCAAGAATCCTGGAAGGTCCAGTGGTCTCTGATGGCTTGGGTCCTGCTGTGCTTTACGTTACCATGCTTGTGTCCCCTTCCTTAGAGGTAAGCTCCAGGAGAACTGTCTTCTCCAAGGTTTAGCTGGCTTTCAGGAGCATAAGCTCAGGTCTAAGTGTTGCTCGATCAGGGGATGGATTGATGAGGAACCATTTGATCCAGTGCAGATCAGTCATCTGTTTTGGGCACAGTGCTGAGTGCCCGGGATACTGAAGCAGAAGGGGGATGCTCCTGCCTTCCAGGAGCTTCTCCTCTGGATAATGTGGGCTATGTATGTGATGTATGTAGAACATTTAGGAGGGATAGGCAATGCTCTGGGGAAGGAGCATGCTAGCAGCTGGGGGAGTCAGAAGACCTTCGAGGGGAAGATGGACCTGGAGCTCCCTGGGAGGAAGGATTACAAGAGAGGGGATAAGGAGGCAGGAGAGCGAGTGAGGGACACAGACCTTCCGGATTCCCCTCTGGCCAGCGCCTGTCCCTGCCTGCACTTCCTGGCTCTCACCCACAGAAGATCAGGTTGATTTGAGGAAAGCCAGGGGTCCTTTCAGCTTTGACGCTGCAAGCTTCTGTGCAGCGAGCTTTCCTTTGAGGAGGAAGAACCTCAGAGGCCCAGACGCAGGCCTTTCCTCCCTGCACCTGGCCGGCCCTCTCTGGGAGGAGAATCAGGTGGGAGAAGGGCAGATGCTGAAGCAGCAGGATGGTGCTGGCCCAAGGTGCTCGGGTCACCTGGTGGGGCCACTTGTGATCTGCCATGCCTCATTAACTCCGGAAGCCCTGCTGAGGCAGAGGGAGGCCAGGAGATGGGGGTGGGGGGTGCCGACCTCTCTCCACAGCCTCTGCTGCTCTCCTGCCAGCTGCTTCACAGAGGCTGCCCAAGAGGCAGCTGAGTGAGGCGAGAAGAAGGGGGAGAAATGCTGTCCCCAAAGGGTTGTGCCTGTTATGTGGGAGCAGGCCCTGGAAGTGAGCAGGGCCCAAAATGATCTGCCAGAGGGAAAGGAGCACCAAAGTGTTCTCCAGCCCTTATAATTGAGAGAGCTCTGGGTTGGGTATTATAGAATTTAATATTATGTTGAATTTAAACTGGAAGGGCCCTTTGCCACAAGGCTGGATACATATTGCTGTAGAGGAAGAAGGATCATATATTTAGAGGTGGAAAATTGGTCTTCTTGTGCTATAGGTTATTCACTAGCTGAAGTTTGACCCCCACTAGTGTCATGGAAGTGACTCTAGTGCATGGAAGAAGAACCGGATTTAGAATCAGAGGACTTTAGGTTCAGGTCTCAGTTCTGCAACTTTCTCTTTGTATGATCTTGGGCAAGTCATTTGATCCTTCTAGAGGGGCCTCAATTTACTTGGCTCAAAAATATAAATAATTAGTAGGACCTGGATCCTGTTGGTATCTGGAAACAGGAGAGACAGCCTGGCTGTATCTGTCACCTGCTGTTCTTCTTTTGGGGAAGAAGGATTGCCCTTCCCTGTTCTGCTGCTCCCCTCAGGTTCCCCGTGGCTCAATGTGGCCCAAGGATAAGTCTCCTCAGTGCCTGGAGGAATAAAGGTTGGTCCCTGGCGTTAGGAGGGAGCCCTCCTAGCTCCAGCATCCCGGTCCAGCAGAGCCACAGAAAGTTTTCAGTCCAGGGCAAGGGTTTGGCTCCTGTTCCCCAGAGCAGAGTTAGGCCGGGTGAGGGATTCGGGCATGTTGTGGGGACAAGGAAGCAGGGAGGATGGCTCCACTCCAGCACACTGTCCCATTGAAGTTTCGGGGTAGCCACAGAAAGAGGAAACACTGGGTGAGTTCTTCTCCTTGCTCCGCCGAGCTGACTCAGTGCCTTCTCCTTGGCTTTTGCTGATTCGTGCTCCATGGGACAGCGTCAGGGAGGCTGGGGCAAAGTGGCTGGAAGGGTGAGGGGGTCAAATCCCCAGTGAGTGGTCCTGATAGAAGCCTTCTCAAAAGCAAAGCCACGTTTTAGTGTCAGGACTCCTTTATACTCTTAAAAAATATTCAGAATCTATATTACACAGATGTGTAGTTGGAAAAGACAAAGTATCTGAATAGAAAATAACAAAAATGGTGTTGACCTCGCAGACTCCCTGACAAAGGTCCAGGGTACCCCCAGGGGTTTGAGGAGCATACCTTGAGAAGTGCTGAGGTAGAAGGTAGCCCCTAAAGAGCATGGTACCTTTGAGGAAGGGAAGGATTTCAACAGATGGAGGTGAGAAAGGACTCCATTTCAGGCTCAGGGGGATGCAGGGAGATATTAGATGGCAGAACAGGATTGCAGAAATTACTAAGGAAGTTTGGCTGGAATATAGATTGTGAAGGAGAATATTGTGAAAATAAGACTGAATAGATTAAATCATAGAATCATCAGCTTAGAGTTGGAAGTTAATTTCGAGGCCATTTTGACACTGGAGTATATGTCATAAACACAGTCTAATACTGGAGGTCACACAAATGGAAGAGGCCGGGTCAGAACTTGAACACAAACCCAGTGACTTGAACCCAGTTAAGAGATAATATCTTTTTTTTTTCTAGAGGCACTTGGGAACCATTGAAGGTTTTTTGAACAGGTGAATGACACTTGTGTATTAAAAGTGAGAGTCTCTATGAGCTTCCTTGGTTTCCTTTAGGCCACCAAACAGCAAGCAGTTATTATTCAGCTACTATTGTGCAAAAAACTGGGAGGCAGGTACTACAACTATTTTTCTCATTCTATGCATGAATACACTGAGACTTGGATTGTTGAAGTCTTTTGTTCCGAGTAACATAGCTAATAAGCAGTAGAATGAGTAGATAAGTGGGGGGGACAATGGCCCAAGTCAGATCATTCTATGTATGTATCAACCCAGGTCAGCTTTTTAGGACAGTTTAACCTCAAAATTGCCTTGCAAGGACTAGGGATAGCTATGGGTTCCTCATTCTATCAAAAGGAAACTGAGGCCCAGAGATATTCAGTAAGTTGTAGCAGAATGGTGCAGTCATGAATCCTCAAAATTCATCTGTCACTTTGGAGTTCTAATCCAGGCTCCTTTCAGAGATTTGAACCCCTTTTGTAACTTCTCTGACGACCAGAAGCTAACCTTCTTTTGAACATCTCCAATGATGGAGAACGCTCTTCCAAACCTTTTTCAGGGAACTCCAGGAGTGGCCCTATTCACACAGTACAGGACTTGTAATGGTTAGAAATCATTTTCTCTTCCAGAGTATAAAGGAGAGTGTATTTTCTTCAGAGCTAGTGGTCAGTATTAGGAACTTAGTTCTTTCCCCCTCAGAACTAATTCTCTTCCTGTTATATCAGAAAGGAGGAAGGGGATAACTTTTGTTGGGGAAGGCAAATGAATTTCCCAGATTGAGAAGTCAGGTTTTCTGAGGCTACTGAAGTACACGGCAGAAAAGATCTGTTACTCCCATGACATTTACAAGTGTTTGAGAGTTGTTCCTTTCCTCGAGGGGTGTGGAACAGAGGAGCATTTTGGAGAAGAAAACAAATATTTGTCTCTTGTAAGTTTGGTGGGAAGGGGGCCAGCCCTCTGAGAGGGAACTTCGGAATGGGCCGAGGCTCAGCATAAATGTTAGTGGAGACAGGATGGGGAAGTGGAGGGCAAGAGCCAACCCCTGGGGGAGGGGAGAGGTAATATGCTGATATGCTGAGAGCCCCAAGAGGCGGAGGCTGCATCAGACAGGGGGAGCCGGGATGGTGAGTGGAATCAAAACTGCCCTGTCACTCCAGTGTTGCCAGGGCGACAGGATGAAGTTCCCACGCTTCTCTTCCTGGCCAGGTTTCAGGTCCTGTTTAGCCTTGGTGGGTGGGACTGAGCTTCCAGAACTGAGGTATAGCATGAGGACTGGACTAAGTAGTCAATCCACATTTTGGAACCTAGAACTCACCCCTCATCCTCCTGTTCTCTTCCCCACCCTCAGTTCTTTCCCACTGGGTATTAAACTTTCCATACCCAGTGCCCTTGACCTTAAGGAGTCTGATGTTGTTCCAGGCCCAATATCCTGAAAAGGCTTCTCCATGAGAGACTTATAAGGAAGAGAAGAGCAGGACTGAGCTGAACTAAGGCTCCCTTCAGGAAAGAGAAACAGAATAGTGATGTCTTCTATAGACTTTTGTACAAGACAAGTGTACTTTACGGGACAGACTTGTATGGGGCAGTTTCATAAGAGTGGGACATCATCATACCTACATTTTGTATCACTCAGAATCTGTAGCAGTGTTCTGCATATGCTAGAAACTTATCATTGCTTTTGCTACAGTGGAAAACATGCTAGGTTTGGAATAAAAGACCTTGGTTCAAACCCTGGTTTTGCTATTTAAAACATGTCAAATTTTGACCAAGGCACTTAATTTCTATGATCCTTAGCATCCTTATCTATAAATGAAGAAACTGGACTAGGGATGTCTTCTAGAGTCCCTTGTAGCACTAACTCCTATCACCCTAGGTTCCCCAACTTCATAATGGAGACATCGATATTTGTATTATTTATCTTATGGCTATGTTGTGACGTTTTATTTTGTAGGCCCTAAAGCACAAAGAAATGATAGTTATTATTGTAAGCAGTTGATGATTTATGGAGAGGTAGCAGACTAGGAAATGGGTATGCCAAGAATCTCTGCTTTCTTGGAATATTATCCTAATGCTGCCCTCTGTTTTTACCTCTCCAGCTCAACTCTCCAATGAACCCTGTCAGCAGCACAGAAGATATTAAGCCACCTCTTGGGCTCAATGGGGTTCTTAAAGTGCCCGCCCATCCCTCAGGAACCATGGCCTCCTTCACCAAGCACATATGTGCCATCTGTGGGGACCGCTCCTCAGGTAAAGGCTTCCAGATGACAGCTGTTCCAGAGATGAAGAGAGACATCCAATATGTGCACGGAGAATGCCAGCATGGGAGACACTCAATTAAATTTGAAAATCATTAAGATCTGTGCAGAACACTCTGTTAGGCACTAGGGGGGAGGTATTAGAATTGGATTTTACAGTAGAGAACTTACAGCAAAGCCAACAATTAAAAATTGCTCTTCTTCTTGAACACCATTCAGCCTACCCCTTAGATTCATGGTTTCCCTTCCAATTCTGGCTGCAAAGATGCCCATTAGATCCACTCATCAACTCAGCAACCCTTTCCTTGCTTTTGGTACAGATATCACCAAAATGTAGTGAAAGATGAACTAAGATGTTTGGGGAATAGATTCTTCTTGGTAAATATTGTTTTCTGCATAATAGAAAGTACACAAAATGGCAGGATTTAGAGCTGGGCAGATACTTTAGAGGCCACAAATTCTAACACTCTTATTTTATTCTGAATTTAACAACCCCTTCCCCCCCCAAGGAAATATTTCCATGTACAGTGTAGAATAGGGAAAAAAGGGATTATATGTAAAATCATGAATCTCTAGTATGTATATCTTGCTTTTTATTAATGTATATAAAAATTCAACATGTTGTTTTCAAAGTTACCTATCTTGCTTATTTGTGTAAATCTTATTTTAAAGATGAAGATACATAGATTCAGAGAGATGGATTGACTTGCCCAATCAAGGCTATTTGGTAAATATCAGAGCAGGATTCCAACCCAGGTCCCATAACCTCAAAAACCAGTGCTCTTCCCAAGACAGTACATTTTGCCTGTCTGTTTCAGCCTCAAATATTATTGTTTCTCAGTTTTTTTAATAATCTTTTTTCTGTTTATTTTTTGGGGAGGGATAGGAAATTGGGGTTAAGTGACTTGCCCAGGGTCACACAGCCAGGAAGTACTAAATGTCTGAGGTTGGATTTGAACTTCAAAGAGTATAAGAACACTCTCTTTAGACTTTGGAACAAAGAAGAGTAAAGACTGTTTAGTCTCCTTCATTTTACAGATAGAGAAACTGAGGCCTGGAGAGCTGATACTATCACTCAGTGGAATGCTCTTTGCTTCCTGATTGCTCATTGCTGATTATCAGGCTTTGTCCCCTGGTAAAGGCATCTCAGATTTGATTCTAGGCTTGAAACTGGCCGGAGCTATCTCCCCTTGGGTATTACTTTCTCCTGTAGTCTGGTCAGAAGTCTTTAGGAAGCCTGAGGGTGTCTCTGAGAAGCTGTTTCTGACTTGGACCGGTGTTGCCATAGAGACAGTGACCTAAGGAGCCTCCTTTCCCCCTCAGAGAGGAGACCTTGCCCCTCCCCGGCTGGAGCGGACTGCTTGATGACATGGCCTCCAGGCATCTCCCCTTTTCCTCCCTCCTCTCCCCGTCTGCATCAAGAGATTGATAACCCTCTGGGCCAGCTAAGCTGTAAAATCCAGAATCTCATCATGAATGAGGCACTGGAGCTCAGGAGGGAAATTGGAGGTGATGATGATACCATTTATCAGGCAGCCCTAGCCTCAGGCAGTTTCATTTTGCTAATTCCCCCCTTTTGAAATGCTTTCACTGGGCTTATCCCAGACAGAGACACATTTGTGCATGTCTCTGACATTCTTGCCACCATGTGTGCATATACCTAGTCATTCCTCCTCAGGGGGCACCTTTTCTTCTCACATCCTCACATTCATTCCCAGCTCTCTCCCCAGCCCCCCACACGCAACTCACACTCAAAGGAAAACAAGCTTGTGTAATTCTGACCACTTCTGACACTGTGTCATGGGACCCTCCATAGAACTGCTGCCACCATTGAACTTTCTATCTCTGTCTGTCTCTTGTCTTTGTCTGTCTGTCTCTCTCCTGTCTGTCTCTTTCTCCGTCTTTGTGTCTGTCTCTTTGTCTCTCTCTCTCTCTCTGTCTTTATCTCTCTCTGTTTCTCTGTCTCTCTGTCTCTCTGTCTCTCTCTCTCTCTCTCTTTCTCCTGTCTGTCTCTTTGTCTCTCTGTCTTTGAGTCTCTCTCTGTCTCTTTCTCAACACATACATACACACATCATAGAAATTTCTTAAAGACCTTGATTTTATGAACACTGGGTAAGGATTTATATAATCAGAG